>NC_041382.1:167382895-167404744 GCF_002162155.2 Triticum dicoccoides
GTTCTGTTTGAAGTGTTTCACTCATGGCGTTACATTTGCTATGTCTTCACATTTGGTTTGGCTTCAATCTCAACATGTCTTCACGATTATCTTCACTATGTTGAATATATATATATATATATATATATATATATATATATATATATATATATATATATATATATATATATATATATATATATATATATATATATATATATATATATATATATATATATATATATATATACTAGTGTTCTGTCCTCTACAGCGTTCACTTATAGCTATGTCTTCTTGTTGAATCTTTTGAACTAAGTGAATGTGATCGGACCCTAACCTCTCTATGCTTTCTATCTCAAACTCTATCTCTCCAAGTCATATGCATTCTATTGAAACTGTCGAATGTCTTCTCTGCGTCCTTGTCAGCAGAAGATACAGAGACAAACATTAAGTCCGTTTTCAATGCTCATTCCTTCACCTGAAACCCGGAGAAGTGGGAACGACCACCCGACAATCGAGGCGTGCATGGGACGTGGAACAACCTCCGACATGCTACATGATGGCCACGTGTTCCTCAGATGTGAATCGCCAGGGGCACCTGTGTAATAACACTAAGCCGCCCCTGTCCCTATAAATACACGCCTCACCGCAGTCATTATCTCTTCTTCCACTCTCGCGCGAACCCTAGCGCCACCGCTAGCCCTTGACGACGCCGGCGACGAAGCGCTTCACTGCCGCAACCTCTCTGACGCCGTCTTCACGCCGACCGCGGACATCGTCCTCTCCGCCGTCGCCGTAGGTGTCCTCCGTCGCCAAGTTAGGGCATGGACGATCGGACTGCTCGGCCTCCTCTTCCACTCCGTCTAGCAGTTCTTCGTGTGGTAAATAAAACTTCCTTTTTACAGCCCCTTTGATCCTATAGCTTCGTCACTTTCTACCACAAGCAATTTCTATTCACACAAGTTGGATCTCTTTCATACTGCATCTCATAACATGCCTAGTATATTCACTTATGCTTCACAAAGTAGTTAGATTCCTCACTTGTACTGATCTCTGGATTCATACAAATCTGGAACCAACTCCTTATCTATGAGTGAATGTCTTCGCACGATGAGGTCAATGTCTTCTAAACTGATTTATCTTCAAAATCTTCTGAGAATGCATATGACCTCTTCCCCTTCCCTCGCACCTTAATGCTGTCACAGGTACATGTCCGTGGGAGAATCCCTTAGTTCTCATAGTGTGTATTCATTTGCAGAGTACTTACGACATCATATAAATTCTCCCGAAGTCAGTTCCTGTTTGTCCAGCAAGCGAAAACCTTTGAAGCCTTTGAACGTATTGAAGCCTTTTAGTTTAAAATTCATGGCTTCAGAGAAATCTGCAAGGAAGGGAGGCAGACAGTGTCGTGGCGGAACATCAAGAGATCTGCCTAATGACCTCTCAGAACTTTACAAGACAGATCCTGAAGAGGATTATAATCAGCGCAAGACCCGAATCCAGTGTATTCGAAGATATTGGGCAGAACAATGGTTCAAATACCGGTTTGTGACCCAAGAATATGCTGAGAAAAATGCCATCAAGCGACCATGGGGAGACATCCTATACAAGAATCTTCAACCCAGGTCCAGAGAAGAAGCCATTGAACAAGGCTTCTATCCCTGCATGGTCCGTGGGCCACAGCATGCAGATGCACACCCATCGTCACTACTATGGTGCCGTGACGACAATCTGTTCAAGCGCAACTTCCAGTTTGCCAAGAACTCAGCGAAGTAGAACAAGAATTCTCTGGGATTAGACTTCAACCCTGGTCCCTCTGCTCCCCGTGCCGATGGAACTCGCGAAGCTGAACCCAATCTTCTTGGGTCCTTCTACAACCTTGAAGCTCTCGTCACCCATATCGTGGTTCAAGGGACTACCGTGAATGAGCCTGCAGATGACGCTGAATCAGATGAAGCGCCTGCAGCGCCGAAGCCAAAGAAGCTGAAGCAGCCAAAAGCTTCAAAGCCTGCCTCTGCACCAAAAATCTCACGGGCAAAGCCACTGGCCACTGCACCTCCTGAAGACAGTGTGCAGTCTGAAGATTTGTCATGCATCTCCAAGCCCCAGAAGGTCAAGATGCCTCAGCCACACACCGGCCAAGAACTGACAGCTGCTGCCATTTTGCGAAACGATGCCATTGATCTGTCCAGTGATGAAGATCTTGCAGATGACGCTCTTGAGCAACTCATCAAGAGCAAAGAAGAAGCAGAAATCTTCAATGATCTGCCTCTCTTTGACGTGACAATCATCCACAACTTCATTGATGAGTGGTTTGACACGCCCAACATCAGCTTAGAAGATCTGCAACTACCCATTGGCCTCAGTGTCGCCTTCCATGGCGCTATTTCTTCAGAGCTAGCTATCGCTCAGCGCATCGTCGAACTGAAGCAAAAGATTGACTATGAAAAGGCTCAGTTCAAGAAGCATATGGCCAAGCTCAGTGTGCAAGAGGTCAAGAACTTCAAGATCATGCTGCACGAGCTTAAAGAAGCCTTTCTCAAGAAACGCGCAGAAGCTCAGGGTTCTCGGGAGCGCATGAAGAGCCTGGCTGACAAGTGTGTGCAAGGCTACAACGAGGCAGAGAAGCACAAGGCCCTTGGGCGTCCGGGCATTGATCCCAGGATGGCTGCTAAGCAGAAGAAGAAGCCCACTATGGCCGAACCCAATGCACCAAGGTAGGAAGCAGATCCCATTGTCTTCCCAACTAGCATGCCTGGCTCGAAGCCAAAGGCCCGGTCAACCGCTTCAGAGCTGAAGAAGACGAGGACTGTTAAGGCTGAAGCAAGGAAGAGAAAACATCCTGAAGCCTCTGCTACTGCTCCCTCCAAGAAGAAGCGGAAGACCAAGAAGGAACAGGCTGCTACCACAGAGCCCTTGATTGTTGAACCCATCTCCATGGTTCGCCCTGACGCTGAACCTCAAGAACGTCAACTGACTGTCCATGAGCCTGCTTTCACAGAGGCTCATGAAGCTAAAGACTTTCCAGCAGCTGATCCCATCGCTGCTGACGACATTGGTCACCATGACTATGTTGAAGATGATGCAGCTCTTCCTTAGCTCGAGCACCAACAGGTATCATTGCCTGTGCTAACGCACATCGAACTCATCAGCATTGGTCGTCCTCTGACGCCAATTGCTCAGGATGCATCATGGGCTGATAGTCCACAAGCAAAAGAGGAAGAAGACTTTGAGGCCCAGCCAACACCAACTCCACAGGCGTTGCCAGCGTTACGCAGGCTTCGCAAAGGACCAAGGCCTCCAGTCTCTGAGTCTGAAGCTAAAGCTGCTGAAGACATTCGGGCTGCATCAGCCGATGAAGAAGAAAGCCCAAAAGCTGCTACTCCCCTGTCCCACCAAGAAGCTATTCTCGAGGAGAACGTGACTGTGACCGACCCTCCAGCTCGTCAAGTGGAGGTTGAGAATCTTGAGGCTGCCACCACCAACACCAATGAAGCCACTAACGCTGTCATGGCTGAAGCTAATGTGGAGCCTTCACCAACCCAAGCACTAGAAGTCAGCAAAGCCACTGATCCCACTTCTTCTGTTCCTGCGCCTGCTGCTAGTCCTTAGTTCGACTATCATGTTGAGCACGGGCCTCAGGTACAGAAGCCAATCCCAAGATTGCCAGGTTTCCAGGTCCTGCATCAGCACCTGGATCCTTCAATGTCAATGGCTTTAGAGCAGACAACACTTTCTTCAATAGCTCCAGGAACCCCTACTCAAGGGAAAGAATATCATCTGATCGGTTCTGGAGCTATCCGCAGCGAAGCTATTACTCCTGCATTCTATACAATCAAGGTCGCATCTTCCCACACAAGCGTCTTGACATTGAAGCAATAGCTGGTCTGCCCTGCCTGGAAGAAGCTCTGGATTGCTTCAAAGAGGTTGGATTGCTGCCGTTCGTCACCGACCAAGAGTATTGGAATGAAGAGTTGCTGCTCCAATTCTATGCCACACTTCACATCCGCGGGTACAATAGAGATCCGAAGACTTGGGTCCTGGAGTGGATGACAGGAAACGTTCATCACGAAGCCAAAGCCTTTGACATCATTGAGCTCACTGGTCTACCCACTCCTGGCGATCTCTACGAAACTGGCTGTCAGATCCATAGTGAAGCTGTGGAAAGCATCTTTCAGAAGCCTGAACCCAACATGAGTCAGATGCTCAGTATGATGAAGCCATTGCCCCAAGATGGTGCATATCCCAAAGAGTTCTTTGTTGAAGACCTTGAGTATCTGCCAAGGACTATTTATCACATCATAAGGCGAACTCTCTGGCCCATCAAAGGACACTCTCCACATGCCAAGCTGGAAGGTGCAATGAAGACCTTGGTCTTCTATATTCTTCATGGCAAATGCTTCAATGCATAGGACTTCTTCATCCGCCAACTTGCTGCATCAGGCTCTGATCTTTTTGGCTTGAAGTTCTACGCTCGATGGATAATGCGGCTGATCAAACTCCACTCCACTATCTCATATCAACCATTTGCTCGCAATCATCGGATCTTTCTGCCTGATGTGGATATGTCTATTGAAGCCATTTATCCTGAGCCTGCCAAGGAACCTCTAAGTCTTCAGAATGCGGAGCATCAAAGTTTTTCTCAGAACATTGAAGGAGTTGAAGCAGTCACTCGTGTATATCCTTTGGTTGGAACTACACGTGCACCACATCCTACTCTCACTGAAGCCACTGATAGCACAACTGCCCAACGACCCAAGAAGCGCACTCGTGTTCTCAATGACCGAGAGCTTCTTGTGGCTCTTCATCAGAAACAGGATAGGCATCATGACTGGCTGAAGCGCCAAATGCAAAGCCTCTTGGTGGATGTTAACCGCATTCGCAATCTTGCCACCAAGAATGCCTTTGTTGCACACGAAACCTCTCGACGCACCTGGAAAGGGCTGACGCTAATGTGCTCGAAAGATGATCTTCAAGAGGATGGCTTCTCTGAACGCTTCAAGTTTGCCTCCACACCTCCTCGAAGGGCAGTGCTGTGAAGAACTCCATCTCTTGAAGACTCTGAGTTCTCTTCCTCTGCTGCAACTGTGAATGCCAGAGTGATCGAGGATGAAGACAATGCTACTTCACCGCCACCTCCTTCAGCACGCTTTGACACTGCTCCAAGTTCTTCTGCACCGCCAAACACCACCGACGACCCTGCTGCTTCACCTACTCTTCATGGGAACGAGTAGATGCTCTATGTCTTCAAACCTTTTTGGTCCTTACTGACAAAAGGGGGAGAAGCATATGAGTTTGATAGTCTTCAAGCGGGTCCATATGGGCGGGTGCTTTATATTTTGCTTCGTGTTTACAACTCTCGTTTTGATACACTTGGTTCTTTGAGTTGTAACACTTAAACTCGATGGTTGTCTGCTACTTATTTGCCACTTTGTGATGCGATGATAAATTCCGCATGTGCGATGATAAATTCCGCACTTAGATCATTTTGCAGACATCCATTTTCCATTATGCATGTCATTATCTTCATTACCTTCACATGCATAGTGGATTGCCATCATAAGTTGAAGAGGATCTCCACAAGCACAACCTGCCATGTGCATTTGCATTCCCAAAGCAAATTACTTATATGCACATCTTCAGGGGGAGCCCTTGCAACTTATGAAGACAATTCCTTATCTATTACAATTTCACATATTATATTCCCCGTTGAAAACTTCAACTAGTTTGTCATCAATCACCAAAAAGGGGGAGATTGTAAGTGCATCTAGTGCCACCCCTAGTTGGTTTTGGAGTATTGACGACAAACTTAGTTGAGGGACTAATGTGTTTGTGAGAATTGCAGGACAACACAGGTAGAAGTCCCTCATTGATTCGGTTTTCCTACTAGAGATGACCCCTAAAAATGTATGAAGACATTGATGTCAAAGGTGGTATATGAAGATATTCACATTGAAGACTATGACAAGAGAAGACATCGCATGAAGCCTATGGAGCTCGAAGACTTAGATCTTTCGTAGTTCTTTTTCTTCTTTGATTGAGTCATAGGAACCACCGTACTGTTAAGTGGGGTCCAAGTGAACCAGTCAGAATGACTGAAGTGATGCTTAACCAAAACCTATGTCTTCGAGTGAAGACTATGAGAGTGAATCTTGTCCAGAGTCGGACAAGTCAGCTTTGCTTGTAGCCCAAGTAAAGTTGCCGTGTGAGTTTGAAATCTGACCGTTGGAACACGTGTCAGTTCCTTAGTGACCCAGGGTCATTTCGGACAAATCAGGTCGGGTTGCCTAGTGGCTATAAATAGCCCACCCCCTACAACCATAAACAGTTGGCTGCTCTGAGGTAGAGTACGACTTTTGTCGTTTGAGAGCAACCCACCTCGGAGCCTTTAAGAGAGAATTCCTTGCGAGGATAAAGCCCTAACCACCCAGAGCTAAAGAGTGTTAGGCATCACTTAAGTCTTCTTGTCTGTGTGATCTGAAGACTTATTACACTTGAGGACTGTGAATCCTCCAGCCGGTTAGGCGTCGCGTTCTGAGCATCCAAGAGACATTGTGGATTGCCGGTGAACGAAGTCTGTGAAGGTTTGGGAGTCTACCTTGAAGACTTACCAGAGTGATTGGGCGAGGTCTGTGTGACCTTAGCTCAAGGGGAATACGGTGAGGACTGGGTGTCCTAAGCTGCATGTTCAGGACTGGGTGTCCGGGACTGTGTGTCCTAAGGTTTAAATACCTAGCCGCCCCAACCAAACATACAGTTGTCACAGCAACTGGAACTGGTCCAACAAATCATTGTCTTCAACGAGTCACTGGTTTCATCCTTCCCTTCCCTTTACTTACTGTTGGTCCTTGTGAAGTCATCGTATGATTGCACTATCTTTTGTCTTCACTGAGTGACTGTGTGTTTTGTTTGGCTTCATAATATCTTCCTACCTGATCCTTACTACATTGCTGCTATTAGTCATTGTGCTTTCACTCCATTGAATACTTGACTCTGGTTTGCCTAGTGTAGTCTACCTTCCGCTGCATGGTAATAGGTTTATTTCTATTGTTTGTCTTCATAACTTCCATGTTTTGAAGACTTTCATAAAAATCTCCTATTCACCCGCCCCCCTCTAGCCGATATAACGCACTTTCACTCTAGTAAACCCTTTGGGTGTTGGTCAGATGTCGATGTGAACTATTGGTGTTAATCACATGGTGATGTGAACTATTGGTATTAAATCACATGGCAATGTGAACTAGATTATTGACTCTAGTGCAAGTGGGAGACTGAAGGAAATATGCCCTAGAGGCAATAATAAACTTATTATTTATTTCCTTATATCATTATAAATGTTTATTATTCATGCTAGAATTGTATTAACCGGAAACATAATACATGTGTGAATACATAGACAAACAGAGTGTCACTAGTATGCCTCCACTTGACTAGCTCATTGATCAAAGATGGTTATGTTTCCTAACCATAGACATGAGTTGTCATTTGACTTGACCCATTCCGTTAGCATAGCACTTGATCGTTTAGTTTGTTGCTATTGCTTTCTTCATGACTTATACATGTTCCTATGACTATGAGATTATGCTGTCGGATTTCGGGTTCCGGTAGACCCTTGAGGTTCGAACACTGGGGTGCACGCGGAGATTTCACCTCCTACCTACCTGCACCCCTCCACCTCGCTAAGATCTAAGCTATGGAAAGAACAACACAAGAGACACAGGGTTTATACTGGTTCGGGCCACCATTGTGGTGTAATACCCTACTCCAGTGTGTGGCATGGTGGATTGCCTCTTGGGCTGATGATGATGAATGATACAAGGAAGAACAGCCTCGCGAGGGTCTGTTCTTGGCTGGGGCAATGAACTGCTGGGAGGACTTCAGCCACCCTTCTCTCTCTCCCCGATTGTTCACCCCCTCCTCTATGGGTGGCTGGTCCTATTTATAAAGGCCCTGGTCCTCTTCCCAAATATCGATCGGGAAGGGAGCCAACAATGGCGGGCTAATTTGAAGGGGGACAGCTAGTACTAGCTACCCTGACAAAAGTAGTCTTCGCCTGCACAAAGCTCTAGTGGTGACGCCGTCTTGGGCTCCACGATGACCTCCATCTTGCAGTCCTCCTGGTCTTGGTCTTGTTGCACCGAAATGGCAACCTTTACCTGATGCCTCGGTACTCCGCGGCTGCGCTTGCCCCCTTTGCCTCAAAGAGGAAAGGAGGACACTGCGCGGGCTGGCACCCGCCTGGCGCCCTTGGTCGTCATGGCTTGCGTCACGGGCACCTCGTGAGGTACCCCGCCTTGATCTCTCCGCCTCCTCACGAGCCAGCCTGATGAGGCTGTGCCTGAGGAAGCTTCACGTCGTCCGCCCTGCGAGGCTTGGCCCCTCGCGATGGTCTTGGGTCTGTGTTGATGAAGATGGGACGTGCTGGGCCCCCCTTTGAGCCACGCCGCAGGCCGTAGGCAGGCAAGTCTGGGGACCCCTGTTCCCAGAACGCCGACAGTAGCCCCCGGGCCCAAGGCGTGCCCGGACTTGGCCGTGCAGGGAGGCGGAAGGGCAAGAGCGAAGCGCCGCGGGCCCTAACAGCCTGCGGCCTTGGGCGCCGCGTGGCGGTTGGTTGGACGTGGGCGTCTCCACTTCCCCAGGGCGCCTCGGCAACTGCACGGATTGGACAAGTCCCTGCATGCAAAGAGGGTCATGATTACCTGCGATCGTGGAGGTCGGCGGTTGGCCTTCGCCGGCTATAAGTACGGAACGGCGCGCGCCCTTCCAGTCCATCCCTTCTTGCTTCTCCTTCTTCTCGATCCTTGCTCCGTCTTGCTGCGATGGCTCTGATCCGCCGGTTCTCAACGGCAAAGAAGGGAAAGGCTCCCCGAGAGGAACCAGAATCACTCCCGCCGAAGAAACGGCTTGTCCCCCGTGGCCCGGACGAGGGGGCCCATCAGGTGGAGTCGAGGCCTTGGTGCGAGCGGGCGCTGCCGGAGTTCCCGCTTCCATTGTACGCCCACATCGAGGGCCCTGAAGGAGCTGATGCTGACCGCCACGGGCGGCGCCACCGTCGGCGCCGACGGGTCACGAAGGTGTGGGTCGTCCCCCCTGGGGTCCACACCGAGGGCTCCTCCCGAGAGTTCATGCTCCACGTCGCCGTGCCTCTTCAGTCTTGGATTCGCCTTCCTCCCTTCTTTGCCTCCATCATCCTGCAGGGGTAGCCCCTGGAGCTCTGGCTGCAGCATGCCGGCTGCAGCACCCTCGCGACCGAGGGAGAAGTCGCGGTCGTTACCCCGGGCGAGGTCTTCATGACTCGGGGCTGGAGAGAGATCGCCCGGGTTTGCAGGACAAGGGGCGTCTTTGCGATCCACTTGGATTACGACGGTGCCTCGGTGATGTTCTTCAAGGTCTTTGATGTGAGCGGGCGCCGGCTGGAGTGCTGCCCCGGGAGAGGTGGCCGGGGCCCTGCCGCGGCGAGGACTGGGCCCGCCGACCGCTCCCTTGGCGGCTCTTCAGGCGGCGGAAGCGGCGGAGGTTCCAGCGACTCTGGCGAGCTCTTTGCGACTCTGGAGACGAGCAGCGACAGCTACGAGCCCCCGAGCCGGCTCCGCTCCTGGAGCAGGGTGGGCTCGTCAGGCCGTCGCCGACTCTGATCTGGATGGGGTTGGCACGGTGCTGGGGCGCGCGTAGTTAGTGTCCCTTTAGGATCTGTTCCCTGCGAGGAATCAAAGACGCGTCCCGTGGGGGCTTGTAAGGTGCCTGTGATCCTGTTTTGTTAATATAACCCTTGTCGTAAAATTGTGCGAGTTGCTCATTCCGTCTTAGCTCAGTCCTCCCTTTCGAACCTCACGAGGGCTTGGTGCTCTGCGCCGAAAGGTCCCAGTCCCAAGGCGGCTTCAGCCGTCGCTGGTATGCCAGGTCGCGATGCCGTGATCAAGGCCAGGAGGTGAGTGACTCGGAGTCCGGTAAGAGCCCCTGAGTCACGATGCTCAGGAGGTCCCGTTTGGCGCTCAAGCAGCCGTCGTTTGGTGAGAAAGGAGAGCGGCGTCGCTAACACGGGTTAGCATTAGGTGCGGGGATGGTGCCACGGTAGCTGGCGCTTCCGGGTGATGACTTATCTCGAGAATCAGGGGCCGCTCTCTGATGTGTCGCCGGGTCCGTGCATCGGCAGGCGCGAGGTTGCTCGGCGAGGTCCTCGTGTGTCTCTCCCCTCTCGCCTTTGCTCCCCTTTCTGCTCTACGTCCTCGGGTCCCGGCCCTCGAGCGAGTCTCAGCCGTCGCTGGTATGCCAGGTCGCGATGCCGTGGACAAGGCCAGAGGGTGAGGGCTGGAGAGCCAGTAGGAGCCCTGAGTCGCGATGCTCAGGCACCCCCCCTTTAACGTGCAAGCGGTTCACGCGGACGAGAGTGGAGGAGACACCGCAAGGGCCTCGCCTGACGCAGCTCCTTTAGGAGATCCTGTAGACCCATCATAGAAAAGAAAACGAGGGGTTGCCGTGACAATTGACAGTCAGCCGTTGGTTGCTTCCGAGGGGTAATGAGGCACTGAAGGCTTGACGAGGTGACGCTATGCGGGGCTGCCGCGGCCAGAGCTCAGCCATTCAGGTTTGTCGGCGTTGCAGGGACGGACCCATGCGCAGGCGTCGTGCCGTTTGGGAGCAGCTCCGTTAGTTGGCGTCAGCTGAGCAGGCAACTAGGTAAAACACATTAGCCGCGAAGGAGTGGATTCATTCAAATAGATGCTGGGAAGGCAGACATCATTGGGTCAGGCCCGAGCGACTTGGGGATCATGCAGCCCGAGGGGCGCCCCCAATAAGGTAAGCTAACAACATGAAATAAAATGGATACATGCCGCAGGGACGGACCCACGCGGCCTGGGAATAATGCAGCCCTGGGGGGGTTCTCCCAGCTGGAAGTGAAACTTGAAAGATGTCACCTGATGACGTTGAGGACGAAGGGGTGTTGGTGTAGCAGACTCGGTGGGCTGCGAAAGCCGATCCTCATGAGCCCCCAGGCCCGGGGGCCTCGGGAGGCTCCGAAGGTGCTGGCGGCTCCCCGCGGACCATCTCCATCTCCGCCAGGGCTGCGGAACGCCTGGCCTCTTGTGCCTCCATGATGCCCCTCATGAGGCGCTAGTACGTGGTAGCCGCGTTCGGCAAGCCGTAAGGCATGCGAACGTAGCTGTGGGGTGGACCTCCGCAGCGCCCCACTCACGAGGGCCAGAGGCGCTCCAGAGAGGCGACTCGGTTGAGCCCTGGTATGTCGATGCAGACGCGCAGCCCACCATCCTCACCTGGATGGGGAGCCACTGCTGGTAGATGGCGGCCGCCTTTCATGACTCTTGACTCTTGTAGCTCCTGAATGGCCTTGCTGACGAACTCCTGAGGGTCTGGCTCTCCTTGCCTTACTCCTTCTTGAGGGAAACGTGCTCCGAAACACGCCTCCATGTGGTGCCCAAGCGCCTCCCTTGTGACCCTAGCCAGGTCGGTGGCCCTCCAGGGGAGAGCCCCCGAGCCTTGCCTGAGGAGGGCACCGGGCATGCTTTCCTATGCGGTGGAAGGAGGTTCCCCCTGGGCAGGCACGGGCCCAGAGGGCCTGCCTCCTGAGGAGCCGGGCCGGACGATGTCTTCTTCTTCTTGGGGGCGGTCTCGGGAAGCCTCCTGCTTCCGCGATCCGGGTCTTCCAGTGACGCGGCCTGAAAGGCTTGTTCCAGGGAACACACCGCATCCTTCTCTTCACAGGGCACCGTGATGAGTCCGCCACTTCCTGGCATCTTGAGGATGTTGTAGCCGTGGTGGGTTACGGCCATGAACTTGGCCAGCGCTGGGTACCCGAGGATGGCGTTGTACGGCAGGCGAATGTGAGCAACGTCGAAGTTGATGAGCTCGGTGCGGTAGTTGTCGCGTGCCCCGAAGGTGACAGGGAGGCGGACCTGCCCAATCGAGACCGTGGAGCCGTCGGTGACTCCGGAGAAAGGCTTGGTTGGCTGAAGCTGGCTGTAGGGCACTTGGAGATTGTTGAATGTTTCCACGGACAAGATGTTGAGCCCTGCCCCGCCATCGATGAGGGTCCTGGTGACCACCATGTTGCTGATGATTGGGGAACAAAGCATCGGGAGGACTCCGGCTGTAGCCGCACACTTGAGCTGATCTGCTGAGCTGAACGTGATGGCGCATGCCGACCACCTGAGAGGGCGTGTGGCTTCAAGCTTGGGGAGGACTGCATTCGCTTTGCGGGCGAACTGCTTGAAGACGCATTGAGTGGCTGGGGCTTGAGCCCCGCCCAGGATGCAGGCGATCTCGCGTGGCTCCTGGAAGCCCCCAGCCCCCTCGTCCTGGTGGCGGTCCTCATTTCTCCTTGGTTGCGGCGGCAGCGGAGGGAGTCCTGCGTTGCCTTGCGGGCGATCCTCGCGAGGCTGACCCATCCAGTCTCCCTCGCGAGGCGGGTCTTGCCAGCGATCCTCTCGAGGTTGATCACGCCACCCTTGGCGCGGGCCACGGTCTTCCCAGCGTCCTGCGTTCCTTCCTCCTCCTCGACCGTAGCCCCGGTCACCATGGTCGGGGCGACGGCCGATCCTTCCTTCTCGCACGGCTCGGAGCTCTTGACATTCGTTGGTGTTGTGGGTGTGGAAGTCGTGGTACACACAGTACCGGCTGCCCTTGGAAGGTTCGGGCTGATCTCTGCCCCGCTTGGTGTCTGGTTCTGCCGCGAGCACGGCAGCCCCCTTGCGCTTCACATCCTTGGCCTTGGGCTTCTTCTTTTCCGGGTCCACGGCAGGCAGCTCGAGGAGGGTGAGACGCCCTTCCTCAGCCCTGGCGCACTTGGTTGCCAAGTTGAACAACTCCAAAGAAGTGCACAGGTCTTCATGCATCGCCAGCTCCTCCTTCATCTTGACATCGCGCACGCTGTCGGAGAAGGCTGAGATGATGGCCTCCTCAGTTACCCTGGGAATCTTGAGGTGTGCGTTGTTGAAGCGCTGGATGTACTTCTACAGGGTCTCCCCGGGTTGTTGCTTGATGCGGCGCATGTCGCTCACGGTGGGTGGCCGGTCGCGAGTACCTTGGAAGTTGGCGATGAAGCAGGTGCGCATCTCGTCCCAGGAGGAGATCGTGCCTGGAGCCAGGTTCAGGAGGCAGGTGCGGGCCCCGTCCTTGAGCGCCATGGGAAACCAGTTCGCCATGACCTTCTCGTCTCTGTTGGCAGCTTCGATGCCCAGCTCGTAGAGCTGGAGGAACTTCGCAGGGTCAGCCGTGCCATCATAGCGAGGGGGCAGGTCTGGCTTGAACTTGCCGGGCCACGCGACACTGCGTAGCTCGGTGGTGAAGGCGCGACAGCCTGTTGTGGCCACGGGAGGCCTTGGGTGACGGAGAGCTTGGTCTTGCATGTCCCCACACATTGCAGCTGGGTCTTGACGTGCGGGAGCAGGAGCATGGTCGCGACGTGCTGGAGCAGGGAGCGCCCGGGCAGCTTCTTGCGGGCGAGGGACTTCCTGGCAGCTCTGCTCTTGCTGCGCTGGCACCTGACGGAGCGGGTTCCGCCCAAGGGCCACGCGCCTTGGAGCCATGGCGCCTTCTTGAGGAGGAGGCAGCCGGGGCGCCGCCGGAGCTTCGTCGCCCGCGCGGGGCGAGGTGCGATGCAGCGGAACGGACGGCGCAGGAGAGCCCCCTGCGGCGCGGACGAGCTCGGCGATGCGGTCGAGCCATTCTTCATAGACGTCGTCGACGGGGCGTTAGCGCAGGAGCTCGTTTGCCGCGATGAGCGCAGCTCGAGCCTCCATGGGTGCGCGGAGCGCGCGGGACGAAGAACCAGCTGGGGGAGCGAGGGAGTTGCGGTGCAGCCGTGTTGCCGCACGGATGGATGCTGAGACGATGCTTGCTGCTCGTCCCCCGCCGGGCCGGTGGCGGCATTGACGGCAGGTGACGGGGAACGGTGAGGATGCCCGCCGACAGAAGCCGTCTGGCCGACACGGGAAGCGAGAGCGGCTCAGCGCTCGGCGCGGGCCCGACGAGCATCAGACATGGGTGCGATGGTCGGAGGAGAACGGGGTGGTGGAAGACGAATTCCGGCGCACCCCTACCTGGCACGCCAAATGTCGGATTTCGGGTTCCGGCAGACCCTTGAGGTTCGAACACTGGGGTGCGTGCGGAGATTTCGCCTCCTACCTACCTGTAGCCCTCCACCTCGCTAAGATCTAAGCTATGGAAAGAACAACACAAGAGACACAGGGTTTATACTGGTTCAGGCCACCGTTGTGGTGTAATACCCTACTCCAGTGTGTGGCGTGGTGGATTGCCTCTTGGGCTGATGATGATGAATGATACAAGGAAGAACAACCTCGCGAGGGTCTGTTCTTGGCTGGGGCGATGAACTGCTGGGAGGAGTTCAGCCACCCTTCTCTCTCTCTCCCCCCCGATTGTTCACCCCCTCCTCTGTGGGTGGCTGGTCCTATTCATAGAGGCCCTGGTCCTCTTCCCAAATATCGAGTGGGAAGGGAGCCAACAATGGCAGGCTAATTTGAAGGGGGACAGCTAGTACTAGCTACCCTGACAAAAGTAGTCTTCGCCTGCACAAAGCTTTGGTGGTGACGCCGTCTTGGGCTCCACGATGACCTCCGTCTTGTAGTCCTCCTGGTCTTGGTCTTGTTGCACCGAAATGGCAACCTTTGCCTGATGCCTCGGTACTCCGCGGCTGTGCTTGCCCCCTTTGCACCAAAGAGGAAAGGAGGACACTGCGCGGGCTGGCACCCGCCTGGCGCCCTTGGTCGTCATGGCTTGCATCACGGGCCCCTCGTGAGGTACCCCGCCTTGATCTCTCCGCCTCCTCGCGAGCCAGCCTGATAAGGCTGTGCCTGAGGAAGCTTCGCGTCGTCCGCCCCGCGAGGCTTGGCCCCTCGCGAGGGTCTTGGGTCTGTGTTGATGAAGATGGGCCGTGCTGGGCCCCCCTTTGAGCCACGCCGCAAGCAGGCAAGTCTGGGGACCCCCGTTCCCAGAACGCCGACATATGCAACTCCCGTTTACCGGAGGAACACTTTGTGTGCTACCAAACGTCACAACGTAACTGGGTGATTATAAAGGTGCTCTATAGGTGTCTCCGAAGGTACTTGTTGGGTTGGCGTATTTCGAGATTAGGATTTGTCACTCCGATTGTCGGAGAGGTATCTCTGGGCCCACTTGGTAATGCACATCACTATAAGCCTTGCAAGCATTGCAACTAATAAGTTAGTTGTGGGATGATGTGTTACGGAACGAGTAAAGAGACTTGCCGGTAACGAGATTGAACTAGGTATTGAGATACCGACGATCGAATCTCGGGCAAGTAACATACCGATGACAAAGGGAACAACGTATGTTGTTATGCGGTTTGACCGATAAAGATCTTCGTAGAATATGTAGGAGCGAATATGAGCATCCAGGTTCCGCTATTGGTTATTGACAGGAGAGTGTCTCGGTCATATCTACATAGTTCTCGAACCCGTAGGGTCCGCATGCTTAAAGTTCAATGATGGTTATATTATGAGTTTATGTGTTTTGATGTACCAAAGGAGTTCGGAGTCCCGGATGAGATCGTGGACATGACGAGGAGTCTCGAAATGGTCGAGACGTAAAGATCGATATATTGGACGACTATATTCGGACATCGGAAAGGTTCCGAGTGATTCGGGTATTTTCGGGAGTACCGGGGAGTTACGAGAATTCGTATTGGGCCTTAATGGGCCATACGGGAAAGGAGGGAAAGGCCTCAAAGGGTGGCCGCACCCCTCCTCATGGGCTGGTCCGAATTGGACTAGGGAGGGGGGGCGCCCCCTTCCTTCCTTCTCCTTTTCCCTTCCCTTTCCTTCCCTCCAACTCCTACTACATGGAAGGGCTCCTAGTTCTACTAGGAAATGGGAATCCTACTCCCGGTGGGAGTAGGACTCCCCTAGGGCGCGCCATAGAGAGGGCCGGCCCTCCCCTCCTCCACTCCTTTATATACGGGGGCAGGGGGCACCCCAAAGACAACAAGTTGATCAAGTTGATCGTCTCTTAGCCGTGTGTGGTGCCCCCCTCCACCATAATCCACCTCGATCATATTGTAGCGGTGCTTAGGCGAAGCCCTACGTCGGTAGAACATCATCATCGTCACCATGCCATCGTGCTGACGGAACTAGCCCTCAAAGCTCGGCTGGACTGGAGTTCGAGGGACGTCATCGAGTTGAACGTGTGCAGAACTCGGAGGTGCCGTGCGTTTGGTACTTGATCGGTCGGATCGTGAAGACGTACGACTACATCAATCGCGTTGTGCTAACGCTTCCGCTTCTGGTCTACGTGGGTACGTAGACAACACTCTCCCCTCTTGTTGCTATGCATCACCATGAACTTGCGTGTGCGTAGGAAATTTTTTGAAATTACTACGTTCCCCAACAGTTGCTATCAATATTATTGAGTTTGGTTTACTTTTATTTTGAAGTTACTAAAAAAATTTCAGAATTTTTCAGCGGAAGAAAAATGCTTAGGAAAATGTTCCAAGGTGGTTCCTCAAGGAAGCAAGGACCCAGGCTTGCAATGCGTGATGCTGATGAAGAGCCACCAAGAGACGCTCCCGTGCGTCCTTGTGAGTGGCCTTCTGAAAATTTTATGGATCGAGCAGGAATTAAGGAAGAATTCAACGCATATTTGTGTAACGCAGATCTTGTGAGCTTCGAGGAAGAGAAGTGCAGCCAGTATCACAATCTCACTTGTACCTTTGTGAGGAGGTTTGAATTTTCATCTTCACGTAATTCTCCAACTGTCCTGTTTGATCTTTATGAAAATTCTTATACTATGGACTTAGAGGATTTTACCACTGCTTGCAAACTTCCACAATGGGGTAGTTTCAGGGACCCTCGCAAATCTGAATTTAGAGATTTTCTTGGTAGTATAACTGTGGGAGAATCTAGAGATATAACACAAGCCACTATAGGGAGCATTCACTTTCCTGCTATACATTATTTTGCTCTCTTCATAGTTAGATGCATAAATGGTAAAGATGAAGCATGCCATATGTGTGTTCCTGACCTCAATATTCTTAGGAGTGCTGTGTTAGGAGACAAATCTTATAATTTGGGAGCCATTGTTGCACATAGGTTGCATCTTAATAGATTTAATGGAGATTTCTTTGGAGGAATTTACGCAACCCGCATAGCTAATTTTCTTGGTATAGCCATACGTGAAGATGATATTGAATTACCCCCTGCTTACCTAGACTTTAATGCTATGGTTCACCACCAGTTTGTTGAGAGGAATGAATCACCTCTCCAGTATCGACTAATCTTTGATAGACGACGTGCTGTCCGTATTACTCTCCCTGCTCCTGCCTTCTTTGATCATCAGACAAAAGGAAGACATGTTATTACCAGAGAGGAGGCAGATGAGTACGAGAGGAGAGCGGAGTCCGCTCGTCGCCACGCTGCAGCTCAGGAGGCGGTAGCCGCTGCATCTCAGTACGACCCCAACTACTATTATGGATATCCGCCAGGCCAGCCATGGTCATAGACCAACTTAGGCCAAAAGCCTAAGCTTGGGGGAGTACGTATTTCCCACTGACATTACATTTATGTTCACACACTCATTGCTAGATGTCGGTGCTCATACTTTTTCATTGTATCATCCATGCTACTTTATTTCCCTTTTTATGCTTAGTTCTTGTGTGTTTAATAAACCTTAAGAAAAACCAAAAAAAATAGTTGTGGCTTTTAATTAGTTTACTTTCCATGCTTGTAGCAGTAACTAAAAAGAAAACCCAAAAATATTTCCTGTTCTTCTTTTGCCTGTTGGGAGCTTTCCCGTGTAAATAGTTTTATTTCTTTTCTTTTCTTTGGGGGTCGATAGGAGAATACCATGATTAAATTGTTGAAGTGGCTCTTATATGCATAATTGTTGATCTGACAAAAGAGACCATATTGCCTTGTCTTCTCCTATTTATTGAATGCTTGCAGATTCCAGCTTAGTCCAATGCACATGCACTATTATTATTATTCACATCGTTCGGTCGTGCAAGTGAAAGGCAATTATGACGATATATGATGGACTGACTGAGCTAAGAAAAGCTGGTATGAACTCGACCTCTTTTGTTTTTGTAAATATGATTAGTTCATCGTTCCTGATTCAGCCTATTATGAATAAACAAGTTTGCAATGACAACTAGAGATCATAGTTTCTTGTGCCATGCTTGATTAGCTATGAGTTATAATGGTTTACCTTGCGTGCCAACATGCTATGAAAATGGTTGTGATGTGGTATGATAGGGTGGTATCCTCCTCTGAATGATTTAGGTGACTTGACTTGGCGCATGTTCACCCATGTAGTTGAAACAAAATCAACATAGCCTTCACGATATTTATGTTCATGGTGGATTATATCCTACTCATGCTTGCATTTGGTGTTGATTAATTTTAATGCATGTTCATGACTGTTGTAGCTCTCTAGCTGGTTGCTTCCCAATCTTTTGCTAGCCTTCACATGTACTAAGCGGGAATACTGCTTGTGCATCCAATTCCCTAAACCCCAAAGTTATTCCACATGAGTCCTCTATACCTACCAATATACGGTATCTACCTGCCGTTCCAAGTAAATTTGTATGTGACAAACTCTAAACCTTCAAATAAATATCTTGTTTTGTATGCTCGAATAGCTCATGTATCAACTAGGGTTGTCCGTATCTTCCATGTTAGGCGGGTTATTCTCAAGAGGAGTGGACTCCGCTCCTCACTCATGAGATAAATGGCTAGTCAGCGGGATGCCCAGTCCCATGCTTTATGCAAACTAAATCAAAATAATTGCAAACAAAACTCCCCCTGGGACTCTTGTTAGTTGGAGGCACTCGTTGTTTCGAGCAAGCCATGGATTGATGCTTGTTGGTGGAAGGGGGAGTATAAACTTTACAATTCTGTTTGGGAACCGCCTATAATGTGTGTAGCATGGAAGATATTGCCATCTCTTGGTTGTTATGTTGACAATGAAAGTATACCATTCAAAATATTATTCACCTCTATTTCAAAACCGAGCTCTGGCACCTCTACAAATCCCTGCTTCCCTCTACGAAGGGCCTATCTAATTACTTTAATGCTGAGTCATCATCCTCTTATTAAAAAGCACCAGTTGGAGAGCACCGCTGTCATTGGCATTCATTATTGTTAGTTTACATTGAGTATGACTTGACTGGATCTCTTTTACCATGAATTACAATGTCTAGTCAGTCCTTGGTCTTTAAAGGTGCTCTGCATTTATGTTTTGCGGTCTCAGAAAGGGCTAGCGAGATACCATCTTGTTATATCATATTATGATTGTTTTGAGAAAGTGTTGTCATCCGAGATTTATTATTATTGCTCGCTAGTTGATTATGCCATTGATATGAGTAAACTTGAGACCTGAAAGTTATTGCGAATGTGGTTAGTTATAATCTTTGCTGAAAACTTGAATGCTGGCTTTACATATTTACAACAACAAGAGAAAACAGAGTTTGTAAAAGTTTTTCTTTATCACTTTCAGTTTGTCAACTGAATTGCTTGAGGACAAGCAAAGGTTTAATCTTGGGGGAGTTGATACGTCTCCGTCGTATCTACTTTTCCAAACACTTTTGCCCTTGTTTTGGACTCTAACTTGCATGATTTGAATGGAACTAACCCGGACTGACGCTGTTTTCAGCAGAATTACCATGGTGTTATTTATGTGCAGAAATAAACGTTCTCGGAATGACCTGAAACTTCACGGAGCAACTTTTTGGAAAATATAAAAAAATACCTGCAAAAGATGAAGGCCAGGGGGCCCACCACCTGTCCACGAGGATGGGGGGCGAGCCTGCCCCCTAGGGCGCGCTCCCTACCTCGTGGCCCCCCCTGAAGCTCCTCCGACTCCAACTCCAACTTTATATATTGTGTTTCAGGGAGAAAAAATCAGAGAGAAGAATTCATCGCGTTTTATGATATGGAGCCATCGCTAAGGCCTAAAACCTCTCGGGAGGGCTGATCTGGAGTCCGTTCAGGGCTCCGGAGAGGGGAATCCGTCGCCATCGTCATCATCAACCATCCTCCATTACCAATTTCATGATGCTCACCGCCGTGCCTGAGTAATTCCATCGTAGGCTTGCTGGACGGTGATGGGTTGGATGGGATCTATCATGTAATTGAGTGAGTTTTGTTAGGGTTTGATCCCTAGTATCCACTATGTTCTGTGATTGATGTTCCTATGACTTTGCTATGCTTAATGCTTGTCACTAGGGCCCGAGTGCCATGATTTCAGATCTGAACCTATTATGTTTTCATCAATATATGAGTGTTCTTGATCCTATCTTGCAAGTCTATAGTCACCTATTATGTGTTATGATCCGTTAACCCCGAAGTGACAATAATCGGGATACTTACCGGTGATGACCGTAGTTTGAGGAGTTCATGTATTCACTTGTGTTAATGCTTTGTTCCGGTACTCTATTAAAAGGAGGCCTTAATATCCCTTAGTTTCCATAAGGACCCCACTGCCACGGGAGGGTAGGACAAAGGATGTCATGCAATTTCTTTTCCATAAGCACGTATGACTATATTCGGAATACATGCCTACATTACATTGATGAACTAGAGCTAGTTCTGTGTCACCCTAGGTTATGACTGTTACATGATGAACCGCATCCGGCATAATTCTTCATCACCGATCCATTGCCTACGAGCTTTCCATATATTGTTCTTCGCTTATTTACTTTCCCGTTGCTATTGCTACCATCACTACAAAATACCAAAAAACATTACTTTTACTATTGTTACCTTTTGCTACCGTTACCACTACTATCATATTACTTTGCTACTAAATACTTAGCTGCAGATACTAAGTTTCCAGGTGTGGTTGAATTGACAACTTAGCTGCTAATACTTGAGAATTTCTTTGGCTCCCCTTGTGTCGAATCAATAAATTTGGGTTGAATACTCTACCCTCGAAAACTGTTGCGATCCCCTATACTTGTGGGTTATCAGGGGTGTTTGAGGAAACGACGCGGGTACTAAAATTTTTACTATGCGGGAGTCAAACGCGGGAGTGAAATGTCGGGCTATTGAAAATTTTGATGATAGTGCATCGCACACGGTCCGGAGATAGCAACCGTGTGTTATGAAACAGAAAAACCCTCGAGGTGGGCAGATATTTTCTAGGGATGCAGGCATGATTGGGAACAAGAAACATCGCACACGGTCCGGATATAACAACCGTGTGTTATGAAAAGAAAAACCCTTGAGGCAGGTAGATATTTTCTAGGGATGCAAGCGGGATTGGGAACAGGAAACACCACAGACGGTCCGGAGATAACAACTGTGTGTTATGAAATAGAAAAACCCTCGAGACGGGCATATATTTTTTGAGAGGGGGAGCCTCGTGGAGCCCAATGTACTGTGCGGATGTGTGCATGACAGGGGCACCGGCATGGCACACAGTTAGTTTGAGTGAACCGTGTCGGTTGCATCATCCAACTTGTCTAATGTTCATAAATTTGGCGAAAAATGACGCGGGGGAGGATCAGAACACGAACACACTTGCATGTGGACCAAATTTATGTATTAAAAGGGTGGTTTGATTTTCAAATACCAAATGCAAATTCGATGTGGCACCTCTCTCGCAAAGCGCACGGTATTGCTTGCTCCCACCCTCTCGTGTCGGCACGAAGGGAATCCTAAGCTATGAATGCATGCCCCCTCCCCCTCAACCGAGGTTCACCTAGCAAAGTGCGAAGTAGCTAGCAACCCCCTCCTCCCTCGTGTCGGCACGAAGGGAATCCTAAGCTATATATAAATGCATGCCCCCTCCCCCTCAACCGAGGTTCACCTAGCAATGTGTGAAGTAGCTAGCATCCCCCCTCGTCCCTCGTGTCGTCACGAAGGGAATCCTAAGCAATAT
>NC_041382.1:167405407-167406358 GCF_002162155.2 Triticum dicoccoides
TCAGTCGGCGGGCCAAAGAGGTATATATCTCACCAAGATGGATCGTAAAACATACCAAGAATAATCCACCTTGGTCGTACAACCTCTCTCTTGTTGTTGGTCAAAGTGATGGACATCCATGCGACGCCGGAGATGGGCTAGCTCGCCAATAATCACGCAAGTAGCTAGTCCTCGAAGACAACCACTGCATGCGTGTGGCCCAAACATATGTATGGAGAGGTGTGTTTTTTGAGTAACAATGAACAACTTTGATGTGGCATCGTGATTTCGAACTAGGAATCCCCACACTGAGTGAGGGTTAAGTTGATGATGCATATGTATGTTACACCACACTTCAAGCCAATGACGGGGATTCATATATGCATGCATGCATGCATAGTATATGCGCTCAAACTTAATCAGGTCTGAATCTCACCATGAACTATACTATGATAACACTAACTAAATGAAGAATCCGACATGGTAACCTATCTTGTTGTTGGTCAAGGCGATCATGGATGTCCACGCAGGCCCATGAATATATAGGCTTGTCGCCGATAACCATGCGAGGGAGTGTATCATTTGAAGGAAACCACTACATGCATATGTATGGAGGTGATGCGTGCATGCATGTTTGAATACAGAACATTGATCTGGCACGTGTATCAAAAATCATACACTAGCTCCCCACACAGAGCGAGATCGGTTCATGATGGTGTCGTTGTACTAGCCACTTCGACTTGATGGGAGGGATCCATGCGTACATATGCATATGTGTGTGCTCAAAGTGTACTGCTTGCCCCCACCCCCTCGTGTCGACACGAAGGGAATCATAAGCTATGAATGCATGCCCCCTCCCCCCCAACCGAGGTTCACCTAGCAAAGTGCGAAGTAGCTAGCAGCCGCCCTCCTCCCTCATGTCGGCACGAAGGGAATCCTAAGCTATGAATGCATCTCCCCAACCGAGGTTCA
>NC_041382.1:167407226-167440605 GCF_002162155.2 Triticum dicoccoides
GATCATAAAACAGACCAAGAATAATCCACCTTGGTCATACAACCTCTTTCTTGTTGTTGGTCAAAGTGATGGCCGTCCATGCGACCCCGGAGATGGGCTAGCTCGCCAATAATCATGCAAGTAGCTAGTCCCCGACGACAACCACTGCATGCGTGTGGCCCAAACATATGTATGGAGAGCTGTGTTTTTGAGTAACAATGGAACAACTTTGATGTGGCACCGTGATTTCGAAGTAGAAATCCCCACACTAAGTGTGTGTTAGGTTGACGATGCATATGTTACACCACACTTCAAGCCAACGACGGGGATTCAGGCATGCATAGTATATGCGCTCAAACATAAGGTCTGAGTCTCACCATGACCTATACTATGATAACACGAACCAAATGAAGAATCCGCCATGGTAACCTATCTTGTTGTTGGTCAAGGTGATCATGGATGTCCACGTGGGCCCACAAATATATAGGTTTGTCGCTGATTGCGAGGCAGTGTACCGTTCGAAGGCAACAACTGCATGCATATGTATGGAGGTGATATGTGCATGCATGTTTGAATACCATTTCACAACATTGATGTGGCGTGTGTGTCAAAAATGGTACACTAGCTCCCCACACAGAGCGAGATCGGTTCAGATGTGTCGTTGTACTAGCCATTTCGACTCAATGGGAGGGATTCATGCATACACATGCATGTGTGTGTGCTCAAACTGTATCATGCATGTCATCCCAGAGCAAAAATAATTATCCCCTCCTAAGTCAAATTAAAGTCTCTTGTTGTCAGGCAAAAAGTACTGATGGACCAAGCGGGCCCACAGATGGAAAGCACCGATATCGCTGATAACCGCTTAAGTCGGTGCAAGAGGACAAGCACCACCGCTTTGCATGTGGGCCAAACATATATATGTTGAATACGCAAAAGGCACAACTTTGATGTGCCACATGCCTCAAAAACCATAAACCATGTACCCACACAGAACGAGGTTCATGAAGCGTACTACATATGATGGTCCCCTTCCCCCCTCTTCACCATGTGAGTGTCCTAAGTGATGCATGCATGCATCGATGATGGACTCGTGGGCCCACAGATGGAAGCTTCACACGTGAGTGTCCTAGCTAGGATAACCACCGCGTGCATGCATGTGGCCCAAAAAGGTGTTGTGTGATGTTTGAATAGCCAATTTCACAATTTTGATGTGGCACGTGCCTCAGAAACCAAAAAGTACAGACACTGAGTGAGGTGTACTTGTTCACGGACGCGTACGTATAGTATATATGCTAGTCCCCTCCCACCACTTCGACGCTTACTATATACCACCATAACACAAACAAAAAAGATTCTACCTTGCTGGTAAAATTAACCTCACTGCCGGTTGTTCGTCAAAGTGATGGACGATGACCTCGCAGGACCACAAAAAGCGTCACATGCAAGTATCGAGTGTCGTGTAGGACAACCATCGACTGCATGTGGCCAAAACATGTATGTATGAAAGGGTTATGTAATGTTTCAAATAACGATTTCACGACTCTGATGTGGCACTTGTCTGCCTAGCAAAATGGCCAACCCACACGGTGGCTCACAACTCGTAGTGTACTGCAAGCCACCCGCCACCCCCAGACGCACACACCCACACACACACCGGGAATCCACCGCAACTACGATGCATGTAAAATTAATTATCCCGTGGTGAACATATGTTACCAAAGGAGGGGCGTTTTAATTTCAGAAAAATCACAGAGATCATTAAGACGTTTTAGTACATTAATTGATTGATTTTATACAGGTATAATGTGCAAAAATCAAATTTGAGCTATATGCACACGTGAGAGTGCACCTAAATGGATTGCACAAACACATGTGTCTCACTGGGTGCATGTTTACTCCCCATGCAACAAATTTCAAACATTGAGAATCTTGATTTTTAAATTCTAGTACATCCAAAACTTATTTGAAGTTCATGAAACTTATCGTGTTGTCATATGGACACCAATACAAAGTGGCATTGTACTTTTTTATCAAATTTGAGACCAATTTTGATGTAATCTTTATCTAATTACAAATGGAAGATTATTAATAATTGGGAACCAATATCCCAAACGGATTATTTATTCGAACTGTGAGTGTTAGAACAATAATGGATATGTTCCATGCTTCGGTTAAGCAATAAAGCGGTAGCATTAATCACCCAAATAGAAAAACAATATACGCGGCGTCGCGTGACCCGTGTGTTGTGCAAGCAGGCATGAGTTGACGGGACACATGCGAGCAGTCCGCCACGCAGGCAGACGGGGAGGCGTGCGTGCAGGTGTGTGAATTGACGGAGGTGTGCTCACTATGCAGTGTTATCGGGATGCGTGCGAGTAGCTGTGTGAAACTTTGGTAGGAATGCCAGCAGTCTAATGCACAGGCTCACCGGAAGGCTAGCCATCGGTTTGACCGTTGCCCGCCTCTCTCCCACAACTCCCACTAGTCCATATTAATGGTGCTCCCGAGTAGCTGCACCCCCCATCCTCGCCACACACACAATCCTCTCTCTCTCCGCTTGCATCCTCGACGCCGCTCTCAGTCCTCATAGCCGTCAGTGTATGAGGATTCCACCAAAGCGCCCCATCGGAGGGAGTGGCTACGTCGGGGTTGCTAAAGCACCGGAGCACAACACGGAGATGGAGACAGAGGTTGTCGTCACCGCCGGCGAGTTATCATTGCACCTTGACGTTGGCGTCGAGCTTTCACAGCCGGAGGCACAGTTCCACACCGACTCTGGTGACGATCCGGCGACGACTCCGATGACCACTCTGGCGACGACTCCGACAACGATGGACAGCTGGTTTGTCATCTATACTCATTTATGTGTCAAATAGATCATAGGGTTTCTCTGGTTACTCCTGCCTTACCCTTTTTGGAATAGAAATCCTATGGTTATCTTCTCCCAATCCATGAAATCTGAGTAAGTTTCATTAGATTCATGTAGTGTATTGATTGGTTGAATGGTACAAGTGAGAAGTGATTAGTTCTTTCATTTGTGCAAATGATTTCTGCTAGTAACCCGACTAGGGTTAGTGTTCGTGATAATAATTCCTAGCCAGGACTTGACAATTGATTTTGAATTACCTACATATGTTTGTGCAATTATTTTATTCAAGATTGGTCTGTACATAGACGATTGTACTTAAAAATCGAACCATAATCTCTTGATATGTATAAATAAATAGCCACAAATTCCTAATCCTACTTCATGGCATGTAATCATTGATTTCATGCCAAATTTGTTTTACTATTTGTATAGGTGCTGTCTGACGATGTGGATAGTGAAGATGAAAATGTCCAGAGGAGGTACAAGAGGCAAATCCTGAGGGAGCTTTATGCGGGAATGCATAACAAGTGTATTACACTACAGGAATCAGCTACTTTGCCATTTGCCACGGCAGACGACAAAGGCATGAACGACAGACGACAAAGGTCTTTGCCGTCTGCCGCGGACGACAAAAGGCTCCGGCAAAGTAAGGTCGGGCAAAGAGCTACTTTGCCGTCTGCTTTGGTCGGCTGACGGCAAAGGGGCCTTTGCCATTAGCAGCAGACGGCAAAGAAAGCAGACGGCAATAATTGCATTGTTAGTCTGTTAGGTGGCTAACGGCAGGCCTTTGCCATCCGGCGCTGATGAAAAAATTTGTCCTGCCTTTGCCGTCCGCCGTATGATGTCAGCTAGACGTCACTACATGGCAGACCTTTGCCGTCCGCCGCTGACGTCAAAATTGTTTACTCTTTGCCGTCTGCCACTGTAGGCAAACTGACCAAATGGGTCAGCTCCCAGGAAGCACAGTTGGCTGCCACGTGGCTTCTTTGCCGTCCGCGACTGACGGCAAAGAGCCCGTTGCCGTCGGTGGGAGACGGCAAAGAGCATGCATATTGGCTCTTTTTTCTGTTTTTTTAAATCCAACAATTTTCACAACAAATATATATGACATATATAGATATATTTCACATGGCTATTTAACAGCAAACATATCACATATCCAGCACATAAGTTTCATCGTACATACATATAGAGTTCCATCCATTCATACATAACCAAGTTCCATCAAGTTGCACATACACATTGTTCCATCCATATATATTACAATGCAAAGTTTCATCAAGATAGCAAGTTCCATCATAGCAAGCTAGAAGAATACTTGAAGAGAATGAAAGAAAAAAACAAGCACTCCATCATAGCAAGCTAGCTTCCATGAAGTGAATGAAATATGCAACATGGCAAAATAAGAAAGTTAGAAATAGGTGACTAGAAGAAGAAGAGTAGAACAAGAAGAAGAGTAGAACAAGAAGAAGACTAGAATAAGAAGTATATGTCATTTATGAGCTAACATAGGTGAAATGGATCATATATGAGCTAACTAAGTTGAAATGGGTCGTTTATGAGCTAACTAAGGTGAAATGTATCATTTATGAGCTAACTTAGTTAAAATGGGTCGTTTATGAGCTAACTAAGGTGAAATTGATCGTTTTTGAGCTAACTAAGGTGAAATGGATCGTTTTTGAGCTAACTTAGGTGAAATGGATCATTTATGACCTAACTTAGTTGAAATGGATTGTTTATGAGCTAACTTAGGTGAAATGGATCATTTAAGAGATAATTTAGGTGAAATGGATTGTTTTTGAGCTAACTTAGGTGAAATGGATCGTTTTTGAGCTAACTTAGTTGAAATGGATCGTTTATGGGCTAACTTAGTAAAAAGCATCATTTTAGAGCTAACCTAGGTGTGATGGGTCATTTTGGAGCTAACCTAGGTAAGATGGGTCATTTTGGAGCTAACCTAGGTGAAATGGGTCATTTTAAAGCTAATGTAGGTAAAATGGATCATTTAGGAGCTAATCTAGGTAAAATGGGTCATTTTAGAGCTAACTTGGATAAACTGGATCATTTATAAGCTAACTAAGGTAAAATGGGTCATTTTAGAGCTAACTTAGGTAAAATGGATCGTTTATGAGCTCACTAAGCTAATTATGCAATTTTTGACATAAGTAAGCTAAGTACAGATCGTTTTAGAGATAACTTAGGTAAAATGGATGGTTTTGGAGGTCAGTAAGCTTATTAAGTCATTTTGGAGGAAAAGAAGCTAGCTCTAGGTCATTATGGTAAGCATATTGGAGGAAATAAAGCTAAGTCTAGGTCTTTATGCATTTGTTAAGCAAAACACTAGAGAAACTTACCGTGATCATGGAGGTGTAGGAACGGGCTAGCTCATGCCGGTAGCTGGAGAAGGATCGTGCGATGCTTGTTTGGAGTTACGCTGCACCAAAGATCATTTCCAATGTGATGGCACTCAAATGTTAAGACTAGCAAGTAATGTCCATTCAAATTAAACTCACCATGGTCCCAGGAGCAATCACTGGCATCGGTGGAGCGGTCTGATCGGACTTCTCGCACACAGACTGCACATTTGGTTTTGACAACACAGTCATACTAGTTAGTAATGAGACAAACACTACATGAATGTTTTGGCTAATCTGCAGAAGAAACTTACCACAAGGAGCTCGTACATGGCCCTTGCCTGCATGTCATTCCGTGCCCTCTCCTCCTCCAACATCTTTGTCGTCCTCTCCTCCAACTCCCGCTGCCTCTCCATCGCCTCCGCCAGAAGTTTCTCTGTTCTATTTCTCTTACTCTGTATAGTAGCCTACAACACCACTCACATGACCATTTGTAATCATTGATGGAAGCGCACACAATGTTATGGAGAAAGATAGCTGAGTACGTATAACTAACCTTGAAGGCGAGTTGGACTGGCCGTTCACGAGGCCTTATCTCAGGAGCGGAGCTCAACTGGCGCGCCTTAATCTCCGGGAGAGTGCTAGGACAACGGATAAGTCCATATCCCATGGCTATGGAGCCATGGGACCTCCCGCCACCAGATATCATTAGCAGCTCTGTATCAATGGGACCCTGGCTCGAGTTAAAGTCCTCCCTTTCCTCGCCTTCCCCTGATCTCTATATTGCACGAGCTTGTCGTGGGAGGAGATGTTGGTGAAGTTCTTTGGATCATCAAGGTCAGACACAGAAAATGCCTTGACTTTCTTGTAAGGGCCAGTGTGGGCCATGGCATACAGGTCGTACACCTCTGGCACCTTATCCGCCTTATTGTAGCATGCCTGAAAGAGAGAAACAAAGTAAATTAGTAATTAAAGGGCTAAAGCTAGCATGATTAATGAATTGCATGAATCATGAAGCAAACCACATACCCAGTTCCGCCCGAACTGATATAAGTTGGAGCTGCCTTGATGGTGTGGCACACCTGCCATTTGAGCACGTTTGTCCTTGGCCTCGTTGTGGAGGGCTAGCCATTCATTTGAGCACCACTCATTGACCAACACCTCCCAACAATCCATCCGATCCGCACACCATCTCGGAGGGGCCTAAGTTAGCAAATAGAAACTTGAGCGCTACGGCTATGAATTACTAAATGAAGGAAGTAAGTACAAGGCCTTAAGAATTAGGACCTGGAACAGCGACTATCGATGCCCAGTTTGCAACCAGAAGCTTCATGACGCGTATCTAAGTGTTCTGGTGCATGCAAGAGGACGGGGCGTTGGCTCCTTCAAGTAGAAGTATTCTCGCAGGGTGGCTCATGACGTGTACGCCAAGTACCTGGAGAAGCTTCAGGATCGTGCCGGGATGTGAGAAGAGATGTGGGATGGATCGAACTATGTACGCTTGAGTATGCTTAATGACGGTTGAACT
This sequence comes from Triticum dicoccoides, assembly GCF_002162155.2. Lineage (NCBI taxonomy): Eukaryota > Viridiplantae > Streptophyta > Magnoliopsida > Poales > Poaceae > Triticum > Triticum dicoccoides. Next base: position 167,413,960 of record NC_041382.1, read on the forward strand.
ATGCTTATGTATGTGTACGCTTATTATCTATGTGTGAGTATGTTAAATATTTGGTCAAAATTTGGTAAAAATTACAAAGGGGGACCAATAAACCAGGACGGAGGTAGTATGTCAATCACACACGGTTCCGAAAATTGGAATCGTGTGCAATGACTTTTAATTTGCCTGTTGCGTCAATCACACACGGTTCGCTCTACCAAACCGCCACCCCAAAATTCTTTGTGGGACAGAAAACCCTCACCACCCAATTCAAAAAAGAGAAAGGAAAACCCTCACAATCCCCACGTCACAAAAACCCTCACCCCGCCCGCCACCCCCTCCGGTATGTTCCCCATTCACACTTGCACAAGCTCCTCCGCGTCTATGCCATGGCACCGCCTATCCCGGCGGTAAACACTTAGCTCGACGCCTGCCGCCCTCGCCAGGCTGCTGGCAAAGCCCACCGCATTTCGCCACTTCCGCTTGCCGCCGCCTATCGCCATCGACTTTCTCGACGCTGCTCGCGGTCAACCCAGCTCCGCTCGGTTGGGGAATCTGCCGTACTGAGGGTTCTTTCTCATGGACGACAAGGTAACTAATTTAATGAGATATTATCTCATCTCTTATCCCAGTTCATCTGCCTCCTTTAATCGCCCGGCTGAAATCGCCGTGAATTCATTTTTATTGGAGCTGATTTGAGGGTTTTGTTTCATTCATAGAATGTACAGTGCACCGACACTTCGGGACTTTGCAACCTCCACCAGAGATTCCATCTCACCGTACCAGATAACTTGAGGACGCACGTGGTATGTTCAATCTCACCCTAAATCGGTTGGCATGGCCTACATTCCTGAACATATTCTAAATATTTCTACATTTGGATAAAAGGTGCCACATGCACCATATACGTCAAAGGGATTTTCCCCCTCTTCTTTCTATATTAGGCAAATTAATGATGTATTGTTCTTTCGAGTACTATCATATTTCCATGACATCATGTTTACCCTATCTGTTTAATTATAGATTTTTGTCCTTCGATTTCAACTATTGTATAGTTCTTTCAATTTGGGCCCATATTTGCATGTTACCATATTTTCTTTAACAATCCTACCATTTTTTGCAGCACATCCCTTGTTTTGCAACAGATTATGTAGTGCACAATTTTTCCCTTTACATAGATCAAGGCTGCACGGATGTCATACTGCACACAAACCATGGATTTACAATCGTTGCTACTATAAGACTTGATGAACATGGTGACTCCTATTTTGGCACTGGCTTTTGGAAAGAAATTTCTAAGTTTTATGTACTGAAAGCTGGCACTAAAATTGCACTGCACATAAAAGGGCATGGTCATGAGATATATGCTAACTTTCCCGACAAAATCATCCATCCAGACTTTGTTTGAAGTAAGTTTTCTTTTCAACTATCTGCATGTTGACTTACCCAGAAATGTCAAACGAATTGTGTAGTATTTAAACAACCAATTGTTATTCCCTTTTCTTACTATATTCCTACCGAATAACTTCTAGTTACCAATACACTTTTCCATTGCCCTGTTTTAACTAAATATTCCATGTACTCCCATTTCTGTCAGAAAGCGCCGCTGACAAGGAGACACCAAAGGTGGAGAACGGGGCTGCCAACAAGCGGAGGCGGGGCAAGCTAGAACCGCAAGCGACTCCAGCAGGCCTAGACTTCATCAACAGTCTCCTCGATGATATGCTGAGAGTCATCATCTCCCTCCTCCCAATCAAATATGGGGCAAGGACAACCATCCTTTCCCGGCGGAGGCACCCCCTATGGAACTCCAGCCCTCTCGACCTCATCGAGACCTACGAGGTCTGCCATGGCTATCGCAAAAGCTTGGATGCGTTCTCCAAGATCCTCGGCAGTCACCTTGGCCCAACTGAAGGCCTTAGAATGGGCAAGTTCTGTTCCAACGACAAGGACTCAGCCAAGCTTGACGATTGGTTCTGATCCCCCACCCTAGATCAGCTCGAGGAGCTCACTTTTGATGATGTGCATATGCAGTCACTGCCAACGTCCGCACTTCGCCTTGCGCCCGCGCCGTGCGTCGCCAAGTTCAGGAACTTCCATCCCCCTTAATGACGCGCCCACTCTTATTATACCATGACTGAAGCACCTCGATCTCGTCGCCGTCTGCCTCTCAAACAGTGACATGCACTACAATAAAAGACACATCCGTGACATTTTGGGACGAACACATTTTTTCTGTTATGCTTATGACACTCCTATGACGCTAATTGTGACAAAACCCAGTATCATCATAGATGTGGTGGGCTCCTACTTCTGTGACAAAAAATCATGACAAAAAATGGGCTTTTCATCCTGGGCGGGACGGAGACGCAGCTGCATGACATTCTTTGTGACGTCCATGACGGAGAAAACCGTGGTAGAAGCGAGGGCGAGGAAAATATCAGGGGAGTTCCCGGTTACGGTGGGTGGTCGGGGGCCGAGCGATGCGCATTTCTCTCGTACGTACGCGTGTATGTGCAAGGCGTTGCGCTTTAACTAAACCCGAGCGATTGCACTGCAGGCTACGCGTTACTGAACCCGAGCGATCGATCGATCCCTTGCTGTTAGCTGAACCCGGGTGATTCCTTCACTACTGCTGCTAACTGAAGCCGATCGATGCTGCCTCTTGATGAACAGTGAGCATTGTTGGGGGGTTTGGATGAACATTTCCCGGTGGGGGGTTGGATGAACAGGACCCCGTGGTAGTAGAAGTCGTTGCCTCTGGATGAACATGACCCCGATCGACGAGCCAGTGGATGAACAGGACCCCATGGAGGGTTGGTTGAACAGGACCCCGTGGAGGGCTGGTTGAACAGTAGCCGGTGGAGGGTTGGCTGAACACTAGCCGGTGGAGGGCTGGATGAACAGTAGCCCGAGGAGGGGTGGTTGAACAGGACCCCGTGGAGAGGGCTGGTTGAACAGTAGCCGGTGGAGGAGCGCGCGGTGGAGGCTGGATGAACAGGAGCCCGTGGATGAACAGTCACAGGTGGAGGCTGGAGGACGTCGACGGTGGATGAATAGTAGCCCGTGGAGGCAATCGGCAGTGGAGATGAACAGTATCCCATGGAGTCCCGTTTTGCGGTACGCCACACCCCTCCCGATGAACAGGACCCCCGTTTCGACCGTAGCGCTCTAAGGGAGTCCTGGATTAGGGGGTCTCCGGACAGCCGGACTATATCCTTTGACCGGACTGTTAGACTATGAAGATACAATATTGAAGACTTCATCTCGTGTCCGGATGGGACTCTACTTGGCGTGGAAGGCAAGCTAGGCAATACAGGTATGTACATCTCCTCCTTTGTAACCGACCTTGTGTACCCCTAGCCCCCTCCGGTGTCTATATAAACTGGAGGGTTTTAGTCCGTAGGACAACATACAATCATACCATAGGCTAGCTTCTAGGGTTTAGCCTCTCTGATCTCGTGGTAGATCTACTCTTGTACTACCCATATCATCAATATTAATCAAGCAAGACATAGGGTTTTACCTCCATCAAGAGGGCCCGAACCTGGGTAAAATATCGTGTCCCCTGCCTCCTGTTACCATCCGCCTTTGACACACAGTTCGGCACCCCCTACCCGAGATACGCCGGTTTTGACACCGACATTGGTGCTTTCATTGAGAGTTCCTCTGTGTCGTCGCCATTAGGCTTGATGGCTCCTACAATCATCGATAGCGATGCAGTCCAGGGTGAGACTTTTCTCCCCGAACAGATCTTTGTGTTCGGCGGCTTCGCACTGTGGGCCAACTCGCTTGGCCATCTGGAGCAGATCGAAATTTACGCCCCTGGCCACCAGGTCAGGTTTGGAAGCTTAAACTACACGGCCGATATCCGCGGAGACTTGATCTTCGATGGATTCGAGCCTCTGCCTTGTGCGTCACGCGGTCACGGTGAGTAGGATTTAGCTCTACCATCAGACAATGTTCAGGAGATCGCACCGGCAGCCGCTCCGACCCTCAATTCGGAGCCATTTGCGCCTTCCATGGACGGGTGGATGGACCCCGCCACAGAAGCCTAATCCTCATCGGCGATCGAGCCGGACATTGACCTTACCCTGCACGAGAGCCGTGTTGTCAAACTGCCGGATCCTTCTCCGGCCACGGGCTCCGAATCGCCTGCGCCCGTTCCTAGCGAATCCGATTTTGCGCCGATCATGGAGTTTACCTCCGCGGATATTTTTCAGCACTCGCCCTTTGGCGACATACTGAACTCATTAAGGTCTCTCTCCTTGTCAGGAGGATCCTGGCCGAACTATGACCGGCAGGATTGGGATGCGGACGACGAAGAAATTCGCGGCCCACCCACCACTAACTTAGTAGCCACTGTCGATGACTTAACCGACATGCTCGACTTCGACTCCGAAGACATTGATGGTATGGACGACGATGCGGGAGACGAAGAGGAACCACTGCCCACAGGGCACTGGACAGCCACCTCATCATATGATATATACATGGTGGACACACCCAAAGAAGCCAATGGCGACGAGACAGCGGAGGATGACCCCTCTAAGAAGCAACCCAAGCGCCGACATCAGCAGCGCCGCTCTAAGTCCTGCCAAAGCAAAAGTGGTGATACCGGCACAGGAGATAATAACACTCCGGATAGTGCTGAAGACAACAACAATCCCCTCCAGCAAGATTTAGAGCAGGAGGATGGAGGAGCCAGCCCTCCTAAGAGAGCGACAGATGGAGGGGTGGAGGATGATAATTACATGCCCCCTCCTAAGACGAGGCAAGCCTCAGCGAGGACGAATTCGCCGTGCCAGAGGATCCCGTCGAACAAGAGCGCTTCAAGCGCCGGCTTATGGCCACAGCAAATAGCCTTAAGAAAAATCAGCAGCAGCTTCAAGCTGATCAAGATCTGCTAGCTGACAGATGGACTGAAGTCCTCGTGGCCGAGGAATATAAACTTGGACGCCCCTCCAAGAGTTACCCAAAATGCAGGTTGCTACCCCGACTGGAGGAAGAAGCGTATGACGCGGCTGATCGGTCACCTCGTGGCCGTGATAGAGAGGCATTCCAGCCAAAAACTTAGCCCGCACCCCAGCATCATTCAAATAAAAAGGCATGGGGAAATACGCCAGACCTGCGAGACGTATTGGAGGACAAAGCAAAGCATGCAAGATTGATCTACGGATCATGAGGGCGCGCCACTATGCGAGACGATAAACGTCACGCTGGATACTGTAAAAGTAAATCCGGCGGGCCGAACACAGCAGGCAAGACCCATTCGAGCTGCGTCGCGATATAGCCCAATACAGAGGCGCCGCACACCCCCTATGCTTCACAGACAAAGTAATGGATCATTAAATCCCAGAGGGTTTCAAACACGTAAATATTGAATCATACGACAGCACAACAGATCCTGCGGTATGGATCGAGGATTTCCTCCTCCACATCCACATGGCTCGCGGTGATGACTTACACGCCATCAAATACCTCCCACTAAAGCTCAAAGGACCAGTGCGGCATTGGCTTAACCGCTTGACAACAGAGTCCATTAGCTACTGGGAAGATCTGGAGGCCGCATTCCTCAACAACTTTCAGGGCACTTATGTGCGACCACTAGATGCCGATGACTTGAGCCACATAATTCAGCAGCCAGAAGAATCGGCCAGGCAATTCTGGACTCGGTTCCTAACAAAGAAAAATCAAATCATCGACTGTCTGGATGTAGAGGCCCTAGAAGCTTTCAAACACAACATCCGCGATGAGTGGCTAGCCCGGCACCTTGGTCAGGAAAAGCCGAAATCTATGGCAGCCCTCACGACACTCATGACCCGATTTTGTGCGGGAGAAGACAGCTGGCTAGCTCGCAGTAATAACATATCAAAGAACCTTGGCACTTCGGACACCAAGGACGGCAATAACAGGTCACTTCGGAACAAACATAAGCGCCACATTAACAGCAACAATACCGAGGACACGACAGTCAATGCCGGATTCAAAGGCTCTAAACCCGGTCAGTGGAAAAAGCCATTTAAAAGAAGCACTCCGGGCCCGTCCAGTTTGGACCGCATACTCGATCGCTCGTGTCAAATACACGGCACCCCCGACAAGCCAGCCAACCACACCAATAGGGATTGTTGGGTATTCAAGCAGGCCGGCAAGTTAAATGCCGAAAACAAAGATAAGGGGCCACATAGCGATGATGAGGAAGAGCCCCGGCAGCCGAACACCGGAGGACAGAAGAGGTTCCCCCCACAAGTGTGGACGGTGAACATGATATACGCAACCCACATCCCCAAGAGGGAGCGGAAGCGTGCGCTCAGGGACGTATATGCGTCGGAGCTAGTCACCCCAAAGTTCAACCCATGGTCCTCCTGTCCGATCACCTTCGATCGCAGGGACCACCCCACTAGTATCCGTCATGGCGGATTCGCCGCACTGGTCCTAGACCCAATCATCGATGGATTTCACCTCACTCGAGTCCTTATGGATGGCGGCAGCAGCCTGAACCTGCTTTACTAGGACACAGTGCGCAAAATGGGTATAGACCCCTCAAGGATCAAACCCACAAAAACGACCTTTAAAGGCGTCATTCCAGGTGTAGAGGCCGATTGCACAGGCTCAATTACACTGGAAGTGGTCTTCGGATCCCCGGATAACTTCTGAAGCGAAGAATTAATCTTCGATATAGTCCCGTTCTGCAGTGGCTATCATGCACTTCTCGGGCGAACCGCATTTGCGAGATTCAATGCGGTACCGCATTATGCATACCTCAAGCTCAAGATGCCAGGACCTCGGGGGGTCATCACAGTTAATGGAACACAGAGCGCTCTCTCCGCATGGAGGAGCACACTGCGGCCCTCGCAGCAGAAGTGCAAAGCAGCCTCTCAAGGCAATCCACCAGTTCGGCATTTCAAGACCCGGACACCTTCAAGCGTGCTCGGAGTAATCGGCAACTAGACCACCTGGCATGATCTGAGCTCGTGTAGCAATGCGGCCCCCACCCCGGCCCAAGCCAAACGTTGAAATCCGCACCACGCGTACATAATTACGCATTAAAAATACCATGGACACAGGTGGGGAGGGGGGCACAACTACAGCACGCCCCAAGACGCGGCTTAAACCGCACTAGGGGCTTCTCACTTTGTTATTTTTCTCTTTCTGGAAGCCCTGTCCGGCAGCATGATTGCCAAAGACATGATGCAGCAACCAAGGAGGCAGAAAGCTACGTCACACCACAGAACTCCCAGGTGGATTACGATAACGAGTGAAATATTTGCTTTAATACTATTCCTCATCTTGCCCTTGGAAGGGACATAGTCCTACTTTTTGCTTATCGCACTATCTGTATCATTCTGCTTTAACGCACCTTTTTGAATAAACAATGCATAACATTACGACTATTATTGCATTCTCGTTTTATATATATGTGTTCATTAATGACGTCTTGCAACCGCACACTTTGGTACGGCCAATACACCAGGGGCTTAAGTACCGCACATTATGGTGTGAAAAGTCCGAACACTTTCACAAGTGCGGCACCCCGAACTTATAGCATTATATGCATCAGCTCCGAATCATGTCTTTGGTCAAATGTTGGGTTTGCCCGGCTCCTATGTTTTGGTACCTTACGTTCCGCTCTATCGGCTAAGGTAGCACTAGGAGAACTACTGCGATTGTGGCCCGGTTTTGCTGGGCTAAGCACCTTAGTAGAGAAAGCTAAAACTGACTGTCATGATAAGGCGAGAGACTGGTCGCTGTTCGGCGAGGTTTCGAGTCCCTAAAGACTTATGCCGCTTAGAGCGAGGAGCCGGTCCTGTCCGGCTTAAAGGCGTGTATCGTGCCCAGAATTCGGCCTTCCGAATACCAGGGGCTTTGCCAAAATTTAAAATTATAGAATTCTATGGCTAAGTGAGAGTGATAAAGAACTATTAGTCCGGTTGCCTTGTTCACTGTGCTGAGCTCCTCCCTCGAAGGACCCAAAAATGGGAACAAGAGTGCTCAGGTTTATCCCGAACACCCCAGCACTCGCGGCATGGGGGCAGAAGCCGAGGACTAGCCATCTCTCAGATCGGATAAACAGCCAAACAAAAGGTAATATTTTAAATTCAAACAAGTGTTGCATAGCGCATATGAAACAAGTTTTCATCATACAGGATCACACGAGCAAGTTTACTCAAATATTACATCCTTTGGACATTCGTCCGCTACAAGACGGGCACCCTTTAGGACACCCTCATAATAAACTTCGGGGGTGCGATGCTCCTTGCCCTGCAGCGGTCCTTCCTTGATCAGCTTCACGGCGTCTAGCTTGGCCCATTGCACCTTCACACGGGCGAAAGCCCGGCGTCCACCTTCGATGCAGACGGACCGCTTGACGACTTCTAGCCATGGGCAGGCGTCCACAAGCCGCCTCACCAGGCCGAAGTAGCTATTCGGAAGGGCGTCGCCAGGCCACAGCCGGACTATAAAGCCCTTCATGGCCTGTTCGACCGCCTTGTGTAGCTCGACCAACTGTTTCAGCTGGTCGATCATAGGCACCGGGTGTTCGGTCCCAGTATACTGAGACCAGAACAGCTTCTCTGTTGAGCTTCCCTCCTCGGCCTGATAAAACTGTGTGGCATCCGACATGCTGCGTGGCAAATCTGCGAATGCTCCGGGAGAGCTCCGGATTTGGGTAAGTAATAGGTAGTTTACTTTCACATGCTTGCTTTGCATATAGAATGCCTTACCCGCCGCTATTTTCTTCATCGTGTCAATCTACTGGAGGGCCTTTTGGGCTTCAGCCTTGGCACTCTTTACGCTGTCGAGGGCCGCAGCAAGCTCAGACTCTCGCGTCTTCGAGTCAAGCTCCAACGCCTCGTGCTTCGTCATGAGAGCCTGGAGCTGTTGCTGCACCTCGCCCACCTGAGCCTCTTGCCTTTCCCGCTCGGTGCGCTCCTTGGCCGCTTTATCTTCGGCCTTGGACAATGCTTGCTTTAGGGTCGCCACTTCGGTTGTGGCCCCTGGCAAATTCATGATGATCCTGTCATTTTGCAATTGCATTCTTTTTATACATATCCATAGACTAGGTACTACTTACCTTTGTTCTCCTCGAGCTGCCTCTTGGCAAGGCCGTGCTCGTCCTTGGACCCTTTAAGGTCCTGCTTCAGTGCGGCAGATGCCAGCAGCGAAGCCTGCATACGCATATTTACATACTTATATTAGACTCCTGCGATATTGTTTGATCCTCTGTTCGGCTTTTCTTTGTGAACACCAAACAGAGCATGAGGGGCTACTGTCTATGCGGTAATATTTTCCTACATTTTAAACACTTACCTCAAAGCCTGTTAGAAGGCTGGCACAGGCTTCAGTCAATCCGCTTTTGGCGGACCAAAACTTCTAGACCACCGCACTCATAATAGTACGGCGCTCCTCGTCGATGGAAGCGATGTGAAGCGCTCCCAGCAGATTGTCCGGCGCCTCTGGATGGACAGAGGTCACTGGCACAGGCGTCTTGCCCCTCTTGGAAGGAGGCCGCCTGCCCGAGTCCGGAACCACTGGAGGTTCCGGCGCGGTGTTCGGCTGAGGGCCAAACTCGGAGCCCTCGGGGGCCTTGTTCCCTCTGCTCCCAGAGTCCGGAAGGTCGCCTTGAGGTGCCTCCAGGACTATCTCCCCTTGACCCGGTGCCTCTTGAGACAATACCTCGGCGTCGTCCGCATGGCAAGGGGAGGTGGCGGTCGGAAGTGGATCGCTATCCATATCCGACGAGCCCAGGGAGCCGTCTGACGATACATCGATACGAGCTCGTGGCGGCCTGCATAATCATATTCGGTGTTAGGGGAAGTAGTGCGACAAAGGAATGCTATGAGTTACTCTAGTATCCGAATACTTACAACTTTGCCAGGGGCTTGGCCCTGAGCATCCAGTCGTCTTCGCCTTCGGTGGCGGTGGTGGAACTGTCCGGAAGGAGAGTCCTTCCCTTCTTGGACCCTTCGGCCTCCCCAGTTGGGGCGGCCTTCCTTTTCTTGTGTCCCCCATCTGAAGGGGGAGCATCTTCTTCTTCCTCCTCGTCTTCGGGGGAGGAGTGTGTCGCAGAGCTATCGGACAATGAGTCCGATGACGCCTGGCGTCGGGAACTCTTTCGGGTTCCCTTGGCCTTCTTGGTCTTCTCCGGCACCTTGTATGGAGCCGGAGTCAACATCTTCGTCAGGAGAGTGTCTGCTGGGCCTTCGGGCAAAGGACCCGGACAGTCGATCTATCCGGCCATCTCCTGCCAGTCCTGTCAAAGGTATGGGAGCTTAGATCCCGCATAGAGTCAAACTATGAAAAACAAGTATCCTGTGAGAGGTGAAACAGCTTATCGTGCTGGCTTGGCGCTTTGCGCAGAATCCGCGATCCTCGATAGTGGGAGGGGGAACCTCGGCACCCTTGAATAGCACCTTCCAGGCATCCTCGTGAGTTGTGTCGAAGAGCCTGTTCAGAGTTCGGTGCTGGGCCGGGTCGAACTCACACAAGTTGAAAGCCCGTTGTCGGCACGGGAGCATCCAGCGGATGAGCATGACCTGGACTACGTTGACGAGTTTGAGATTGTTGTTCACCATGTTTTGAATACATGTTTGGAGTCCGGTCAGCTCTCCCGAACTACCCCAGGATAGGCCCTTCTCTTGCCAGGAGGTGAGCCGTGTGGGGATGCCAGATCGGAACTCGGGGGCCGCTGCCCATTTAGGGTCACGCGGCTCGGTGATGTAGAACCACACCGATTGCCACCCCTTTACGGTCTCCATGAAGGAGCCCTCGAGCCATGTGACATTGGGCATCTTGCCCACCATGGCGCCTCCGCACTCCGCCTGGCGGCCGCTCACTACCTTCGGCTTGACATTGAAGGTCTTCAGCCATAAGCCGAAGTGGGGCTTGATGCGGAGGAAGGCCTCGCACACGACGATAAACGCCAAGATGTTGAGGATGAAGTTCGGGGACAGATCGTGGAAATCCAGGCTGTAGTAGAACATGAGCCCCCGGACGAATGGGTGGAGAGGGAATCCCAGTCCGCGGAGGAAATGGGTAAGGAACACTACCCTCTCATGGGGCCTGGGGGTGGGGATGAGCTGCCCCTCATCTGGGAGCCGGTGCGCGATGTCGTGGGCAGGTATCTAGCTCTCCTCAGCTTCTTGATGTGTCCCTCTGTGACGGAGGAGACCATCCACCTGCCTCCCGCTCCGGACATGGTTGGAGAAGGTCGAGTTGGGAAATGCGGACTTGAGCGCTGGAGCTCGAGTGTGCGAAAATGGATGAGCAAAGGAGGAAAAAGGCGTGGATGAAAAGGCGAATCCTTATCCCTTTATATGGGCGGACGAAACTATGCGTCCCCACTAGCCTGGTAAAACTCGCTTATCCCCCAAGCACCGTAATCGATGGCGCGGTTGGGTTACCCACGCCCGTATTGATGAGAATCCCGTGATATGGGGACACGATCTCTGCTTTGACAAGACGTGTCAAAAAATTGCCTCGCGTTATGTGCGGGGCTAGTTAAAGGAAACGGTTCGAATAATCACCGGGCCATGGCATAATGTCATGTTGCCAAAACAAGTCAGCAAATTGGATTTGTGGAAATATTATTCTCTCTAAAGTGGTATGTGGAACTTATTTTGCAGGGTCAGACACTATCCTTGTATTCAAATTCTTCCGTGGTGTATTCAGAGGAGGAACCGGCCTTGCAATGCCGAAGACAATACTGCGCGCCGGACTCATCGTCATTGAATCCTGGTTCAGGGGCTACTGAGGGATTCCTGGATTAGGGGGTCTCCGGACAGCCGGACTATATCCTTTGGCCGAACTGTTAGACTATGAAGATACAAGATTGAAGACTTCGTCTCATGTCCGGATGGGACTCTACTTGGCGTGGAAGGCAAGCTAGTCAATACGGATATGTACATCTCCTCCTTTGTAACCGACCTTGTGTAACCCTAGACCCCTCCGGTGTCTATATAAACCGGAGGGTTTTAGTCCGTAGGACAAACATACAATCATACCATAGGCTAGCTTCTAGGTTTTAGCCTCTTTGATCTCGTGGTAGATCTACTCTTGTACTACCCATATCATCAATATTAATCAAGCAGGACGTAGGGTTTTACCTCCATCAAGAGGGCCCGAACCTGGGTAAAACATCGTGTCCCCTGCCTCCTGTTACCATCCGCCTTAGACGCACAGTTCGGGACCCCCTACCCGAGATCCGCCGGTTTTGACACCGACACGCTCCAACACAAGTCTGTTTCCTCCGTTTTGCAGTACGCCACACCCCTCCCGATCAATTGGACCCTGTTTCGACCGTAGGAGGTCCGTTTCCTCCATTTTGCGGTACGCCAAACCCCTCCCGATGAACAGGATCGCGTTTCGACCGTGGTCGATCGAACACAAGGCCATTTCCTCCATTCTGCGATATGCCAGGCCTCGTTTCCATCAGCTATTCCATCCAAGCCGGTTGGCTCCTGATGAACAACACGCGTTCGGTTGCCTCCCGATGAACACGACGCATTTCGTCGCCTCCTGATGAACATGATGACAACGCAGTTTCTCCGTACCAACCCAGCCACAACCATGTACACGAGCCCTGGCCGTACGTATGCGCGAGTAGGCGTTCGAGACCCCACCCGTATGTAAGTACATGGCCGTATTTAATTTCTTGCACCCTGGATGATGTACGTACGTGTACATGCTATGTACGTGCCTCTACTACGACACGTGCCCTTCCTTACATGGCCACGGTTCATTGCTGCAGCCTGCAGACAGACCGATCGTATGTAAGTACACGTTCGCGACCAGAATGACAATGCTACGTACGCTTCGACCGGGTGGGTCCCGACTGTCAGGTACTTCCTTGCGTGTGAAGATGTAGCTGGTGGGTCCCAGCAGTCAGGGGGAAATTTTTTTTTCATGAAATACGATGGCCCGTCCGGTGGGTCCCTACTGTCAGGTGGAGGAATCATTATTTTCTACATAATAAGGAGGCACTTCCTTGTTGCGGCCGTGGACCCAGCTGTCAGCCTCTCCATGTACAGTACTCTTCCGATCGAAGTCGTTCATTGACCATGTTGACCATGCCGCGCCGAGAGCAACAGGGCGGTGGACGACGACGAGGCCTAGGAAGGGGACGACGTGGAGCCAAGGAAGATGCGATAGTGGATGCCCACGCGGAGGGGAGTACATGGGTTGAATGCTTCGTCTGCGGTGTGAGGCTGCCGTCGCCGGAGAATAACAGGAGATGTGGGTGAGTATAGAGGGATGGCATGGCCAGTGGTGGTAGCATAGCCGGACACGGGAGGCAGGAGCCGGCGGCACGGCCGATGCTTGTTTGGGCGGCTGAAGCAAGAAGACCAGAGGTTGAAGAAGTACTACGACCGTTGGATGGACATCGTACAGTCACTGGAGCTAGAATCATTCATATTGACTAAGTTGACCAAGCCCTCCGTCCCCGTCATCTTAGTAGGCCCACAAGTCATCCTCCCACAATGGTGGGTCCCAGCTAGCAGCGGGAGTATTCATTTTTTTGTGCGTAATAAGGAGGAACTTCCTTGTGTGCGAAGATATAGCTGGTGGGTCCGAGCTAATAGCGGGGGATCATTTTTTCAAGAAATATAGAGGCCCTTCCGGTGGGTCCCAACTGTCAGGTGGAGGAATCAATATTTTGCGCGAAATAAGGAGGCATTTCCTTGTGTGGACCCCTATTGTCAGCCTCTTCCGATGGTTGTTGTTTGTTGACCATGTTGACCTCGCCGCGCCGAGAGCACAAACGCGGTGGACGAGGGCGAGGCCCAGGAAGGGAATGACCTGGAGCCGGCGAAGCCACCATAGCGGATGCCCACGCTGAGGGGTCTACAAGCGCTGACTTGTCGGCTGCGGGGTGAGGCTGACGTCGCTAGAAAATAACAAGATGTGCCGGTGGGTAGAGGGATGGCCTGGCGGCAGCACAACTAGCCACGGGAGGAGGGATCAGGCAGTCCTGCCGGCGCTGGTTTGGGCGGCTGGAGCAAGAAGATCAGAGATTGAAGAAGCACTACGGCCGTTGGATGGATATCCAACAATCACCGCTCTGTGTTGACTAAGTTGACAAAGCCTTGCATATGCGTCAAAAAAAATTAGGATAGCGTCATCGTTAACCTAGCAGGCCCAGAAGTAGGCTCCAAATCTGTGGAAAACAACATACAACCCATTAGCCATTATTTTCAATAATTTACAGCCCATTTGCTAATTCTTAAGGATATTTGAAGCCTATATTATTTTTATTAGCATTACAGACCATATATTCTGGGCACTGCTAAAAAATTCAACAAATTTTTTCATATTTCGGTGGGGTCTGAACTCTTTTAATCACAAAATTTCGAGTCGCGTTAAAAATAATTTTTTTAAAATTATATGAAAATAAAATTCAAAAAACAATTCTCCGCAAAAAAATGAATGAAATTTAAAATCTTAACTAGCAAGATGCTTGTGCATTGCATGGAACATGAAGATGCATTTGTATGAGTAGTTTATCTTGTGGGAGAAAAGACGATCTTTTAATGTAATTGCCAGTTGGCTTTGGTTTTTATTAGAGTAGAGAGTAGAGAAATCGAGAAAAAAATGATATTTTAATGTAATTGCCGGTTGGCTTTGGTTTAAACATTTACAGCCCATTTCTTAAAACTTATAGCCCATTTTCCCGGGAAGCCCATTTCTTACTACTTTACATCCCTCCCTCCTCGTCTTGAAAGATTTGCTGCCCAGCAGGGCTGAGAAAAGCAAGTAGGCCTCGGTTTTGGTGTTCTCCAAAAAAAAGAACTGGGCTAGCCATTTTCCGAAAGAAAAAAGATATCAACTGGGCTCGTCATGTGCTTAAATAAAAGCGTAAGCGTGGGGTAGACGGGCCATAGCCCCCGCATAGTGCGCAGTTGAGCTCCGTCTCTGAAACTAACAAAACAACTGGGCGAGCTACTGGGTCCCTGGTGTTATCAACTCGTTGTGTAATTTTCACAAATCCGCAGCCGCGCCAGCCTATGCATCGCTGGTGTAAGATGAGATGTCGATGACTTGTCCGGGCGACATGCCGCCGTTGGTGGACTCTGCGTCCCCCTTGCTGAAGTCGACCGTGTCCTCGTCCTCGTTCTTGTCCTCGACGCTGCCCTCAATGTTGTAGTACTCGTAATACTGGCTGAGCCAGAGCTCGCGTTGATACTCCACCGCTGATTCCTCGATGGACAGACTCTTCTCTACCTCAACCTCGGCCACACACAACTCCTCCTCTTGGCGCTCCTCGATCTCCGCCGCCTCCTGCATCTCCAGCTCCCGCTCGGCGACCTCATGAGGAAGCAGGTGATCCATGGTCATCGCCGCCTTTTCAGACGTGGGTTGCATGCTGGAGTCCGAGGTGACCTGGAATATCTTGGCGTGTGCATCCTCGATCTTGGGTGGATGTCCTCGACCCGGGCCAGGGCGACATCGGCGACACGGACGGCAGCACGAGCATTCTCAGCATTTTCAGTCGCCGTCGCAGCAGCTGCAGCCGTCTCGTCTGCCACGGTTGCCCTGTCGGCTGCCGCGAACGCCCTCTCGACGGAAGCGGCCGCGCTCAATGCGGATGCGGTGGCACTCCCGGCGTAGGCTGCCACACTCTCAGCGCAGGCAGCGGCGCTCGTGGGGGGGACGTGGCCATCGTACGTGCCTTCACGAAGAGTTTCCATAGCGTCATCTTTGCAAGAACGGTTTGCGGGAATGGGGATTGGGATTCATGGATTCGGGGGTTGCCGGCACTGGAGCAGACGAGCCAGTGAAGCTTAAGGAGGGAGACTTAAATAGACCCAGATATTTTCATCGCAAACGGTTCCTAGAAAACAAATGTGTGTGATGATGTACATATTTTTTATTAGCTATGAAAGACGAATTTGGAGTAAAGTGGCAACGGATGGTGTTTTAAATGAACGAGAAATTTTGTAGTACTAATACAACTGTCATGCCAAATTTTGGAAAATTTCAGGGGTCATTTGACCTTTTAAGACATTTAAGTGATTTTCTAGCAGTGAGGAATTAGGAGGAAGTATTTTTTTGGCTTGTAATAACGACGCACCTGCTTGCGTAATGCAATGACCCTGGTGGGTCCCTACTATCAGCCTCTCCATGTACAGTCATCTCCTGATTCCTCCTGGTTGTTGACCATGTTGACAACGCTAGACGGAGGCGGGCACAATGAGCGAACCAAGGCGGAGAATGACGATGAGGCCTCGGACAGGAAGGAACAACAGCCGTGGAAGATGCGGCAGTGTAGTAGCAGGTGGAGGGGGGTACGAGGGCAACAACATGCAACTCAAGCTTACAAATGGTACAAAAAGCCCAAGGATTAATTGTTCATCAAATTTTTAGACAAAACCCAGATTGAACATGGCAGTAACATCTAACCCAACTACTCTTTTTCGCAGTCACAAACAAATTGATCGGTCTGATCCATAAAATCAACATCCTATGCATAAAAAATTATTGCATGATGACTACAACTTGTTGTAAATAGAGGCCGAGCCCGTTTAGAAGCCCATTTGTCCACCTGAAACTTCTTCTTTTGCTCTTCAATGTGTTCGTCCATGAGAAATCTCTTGCGGTAAAACTTAAGCCTCAGAGACAATAGTAACCTCGCATTCAACAGGAAGAATGTGACAAAGCTTCTGTTTGCCTGGTTGGATGCATATCCTTCCATCGTTATTGTCCTCAAATGAATGTCAAGAGAACTGAGAAAATCCTGGTGCTTATTACGCCACTGATTGGTTATACGTTTTTGTCCATGTGCTTGCAGTACATAAGTAGACATGAAGGTTTGAAAACAGTTAAGGTCTGAAAAAAGAGTATGTCGAAAGAGCAACAGCTGAACGATTAATTCTAGTACAATATATACAGTCTTTCAATGTGCATGAAATCATCACCTCCATATATAAATTCTCCAGATACCAAAAGCATCGCAACAAGCCAATAATTATGTTGAGATCATAACTATACATTCTGATATATAAGATCTTGACAGAATCCAGCAACATTGATAGGCTATCCATGGATGAACTCTTCATTGAGCATATAACATAATATTAGTACCCAAAGTGTACTCCAAGATGATATAAAATTTATGCGCACAAACATAGATGATAATATACGGTACCTGAAAAAGTGAGGAGCCAAATGCAAACTTCTTGTGATCGTTAAATGGATCACGAATTACACCCAAGGTTTCCAGTTTGGGTGCAGAGATGGCAGTTATTTGCGAAGGTTTATAACAATTATCAAGGAGAAACCTTTCAAGTGAAGGGGCATCTTCGATGATGAGCTGCTATCCTTCAAAACAAATTCCAATGCTTTTAAGGTGAGGCGACTTTATTTGGAGACAACTAATTGGGAATTCTATTCCCAAAACAATTAGTAGGCGCTCCAGGGCAGGGTAACTGGAGTGGATGATGTTGTGCAATGAGGCCTCCGATAGATAAACCACCCCAAGTGAAAGTTTTTTTAGCAGTGGGAGTCTAAGCATTTGTACCAGATCATCTGGTAGATGGCACCGGGCGAAGGTGGCGGTGTGGAGAGAGGAGGAAAACCGCCAGATGGACAACGGTGGTGTGGGCATGAATTCTTGGTATGTTTGTTGTATGAAACTTTCATGGTAATGGTAGAACTCAAACTGCTGGAGTTTTCTGAATTTAGGGGATGTCAGCCAATCGTCCACCATGCCGGGTATGGACAGCAGGTAGCGTGTCGGGATGCAGAGGCGTTGAACGGGGCCCTGGTGGTGAGAGGAGACGGTGGCTCTGACGAGATCAAATTCGGTAAGGACAGATATCTGACGATAGTCGAGATTAAGGGGCGCGGTGCGCCATAGAGGGCTCCACCGAGTTGAGAGGACTTGTGTGCGGCAACAATCCTTGGTGGGGAGAAGCGAGATGATCTCCTCAAGGATGAAGTCCGGGAGATCGCTGATGCGGTCCATCGGAGATTCTACCGGTTCCTCAGATCCGGGTGGGGGAGGGGCTCAACATTGGCGGGAGCATCATCTTCCTGGCGCTGGGGCCAGCCGACTCCATTTTCCTTGTGGGCGTCGCGCTGAGCTCACGGGTTTGAGCAGAGTAGCCAGAGACAAGCCTAGTGGCAGTGTGAGTGGGGAAGAAGGAGGGATGGGGTTTTCTGCAGGAGTGGAAGAAGAGGAGCAGGTGTTTTCTGTACGAGTGAGGAAGAAGGTGAGCAGTTTTTTTGGAAGAGTGAGGAAGATGGGGAGCAGGGGGAATTGGGGCGAGATGGAAGTGTAAGTGGAAGCCAGGAGGAAGGATATTTTTCCTGGGATCGCCCCCTCTTCAAGAAATATGGGCTTCTCCTTACAAAAAACAAAAACAAATGGGCTTTAATATGGATAGGCTTTTGTATCGGCCCAGTCGGCTGCCCTTGTTTCGTACTGGAGGGCCTTGTGATAGAGGTAGCCCCAGACACTCTCCATCTTATTGCCCATTCGAAAGAAAAGAAAAAGACGTCTCCAGCTTATGGCTACTCATCGGTAACCTTTTTCAACTTGACATCCACCAAATTAGAGGATGTGGTACTGGATGCAGACACTCACACTGGTCGCGTAGCGCGGCAAAGTGAGGTGTCAAATAACAGGCCTACAATATACTTACTAGATTGTGAAGGCTCACAGGCTAGTCAACATTTACATTAAATTAAGCTTCAGAAGATACAGTATGCATACTAACATCCAGAAGAACAAAAGTTCAGCATGTTTATGCATCTCAATGATTCACCATACTATAACGAATACAAAGTTGTGAGAAGGTGTGGAAATAAAGAAAACCGGTTGATGCTTCTCTAAGCAAAGGGCCTCCCTGCGCACGCATTAATTTCCTGGTCATGCTTGTTTCTTCTCAATGTTGCGAGCACTTTGAGCATGTTGGCAAGTCCACAGCTAGCTAGCTGCCTCATCTTGCAATTGATGCTGACACATTTGTAGCAAACACATGAGGCAATAGACATGACTCAACATGAGTCCATATTGTGCAGTTCCCCTGAAATCATCTTCATTGTCCTGAATCTGAAAAGATAGGAAAACAATAGCTATACTTAAACGGTGTTGCAAAACAGTAGCACATATCAATAGCTCGGCATGACAAAACATGATCATCTAGACGAAGGGGATACTGACCCGCCTGAGGAAGATTATATATAATTTCATAAGTCCTTGGTTGATTTCCACCTTCGGCTACACTGCTTGTTTGCTACTCCACACATGATAGGATCTTTCCGCACTACAATCAGCAAGTCAACGTACGAATAAGCTTATTTTATCTTGTGGTGGTGATTTTACCTAGTTACGAATGTAGGAATACCTGGAGCACCATGAGGTTAGCTGACAGCAGGTAGATGCAGCCATATAAGTTTTGTGTGGTGCTACCAAAATTGAGGTTTGTATCCTTCCCATTATGAGAATTCTTCTTGAAGTTGTAGAATGTGACGGCTTGTTCTTTGCACCAAACTTGCCTTTCCCCTGAGATTTGTTATTGTTGTTTTGGGGATGGTTGGGCTGGAAGTTCTTCTCATGTACCATGTGGGCACTAGAAGCTCCCTCAGTGACCCAAGCACGTGTGTCTTTTGCTCTCGCCTTCTCTTCAAAATGAAGAGTGCAAATGAGATCTAAAATGGAAAACTCATGTCTCTTGTTTTTTAGAGAAGTAGCAAAATCGTTCCATGTAGGTGGAAGCTTGGCAATGATGGTCCCAGCAACAAATTTGTCCGGCAATACACACTTGAAGTACTCAAGTTCCTTAGCGAGTGACTATATCTCATGAGTCTGCTGAACAACAGAGCGCTCATAAGTCATCTTGTAGTCATAGAATTGCTCCATGATGTACAACTCATTACCAGCGCCCGAGGCCCCAAACGTGGCCTCGAGCGCAGCCCACATGTATTTGCCGCTGTCAAACGACATATATGAATCCATAATGGAATCGTCAAGAACACTCAGCGGGGCGATTTTGAAGAGGGTATCCATGTTCTCAAAAGCTTCCTACTGTGTAGGATTAAAATCCCCCTCGGGCTTACCCTTAGTGGTGTCATAGCAGTACATGATCTGAAACCAATATACCGCTCTTGTGCGCCATCTTTTATATTGCACCCCCTTAAAAGTAGGCGCCTTCAAAAGCGCAGCAAAACCACTCGGAGTAAATTGCCTATAATCAGGGTTTTTGGATTGGATTGTTGAATATATGAGCAATTTACTATGAGATGTAATCTGAATCAACAGTAAATAGCTAATGACGACAATTGCAAAGATCAAAGTAATGATGCGGACTTAACCAGGAGGACAGAATCACATACTGTACAGTGGGAGCAGAACCGCTATGGTTGATGTTGTCACTCATGTTGTTGATGAAGAGGTTACCGAGGTCGAGGAAGAAGGCTGTCATTGAGGAAGTTGGCGCTGGAAGTAGTCAAAGGAGTGTGCTCCCCAAAAACCTGACCGCCCCTCTCCCGTATAGGATCACGAAAGGCGGGGTTCGGAGGACTGCTGTCCCTTCTCGTGGTGTACGCTGGAAGGAGGGATGGAGAAGAATTGTGTCGCGACGCTAAGATCTAGAATGGTGCGAAACCATATGATACATCGGTGGCTAGGGTAGAGCCTGTCAGGTCAGTGATGCGAGTAAGACCAATTGTACATAATAGTAGGCCTTTGGCCCGAACCCCACGTCCAAGTCAATAATAGCCACACTATCCAAACGAATCAGAAACGGCTAAGTAATTAAGGCGCCCGTTAATTATTAATTAATGTCTTAATAAATTTTCCGACTCACACCACACTAAGAGCATGGTTAATAGTATAGCCAACATTCGGCTATATGAAGTTGACACATCATCTAGAACCAACCTAATACGTAACCTGCTTACAATAGTTAGTCCGTTTAGTATAAAACTATATCATTATAATGACCCCGCCTTTTGTCTCACAAAGTATGTGTAGTCTGAAATGTTGGGCGTGCAGCGGGCGGTGCCCTCGGTCGGCGCGCCGCTTCAATGGCGGAAGCAGTGCGAGGTCGCGTCGCCCTGACTTGCCATCAATGTGGAGCGGCGGGCTCAGCTGGCGCCGGGCGGGAAGGTTTTGATTTTTTATTCAGTTGTTGTGCTGCTACCGTCCAATATTCACGTGTGGTTGTTTCTAGAATAAAAAAGGAGGTACTCCTACTTATGTTACTCCCACTATAGCTAGCCTTCCGCTTGGCTCTTTGCCTCTTCCGGAAGTCGAACAATAATGGTGGTACTACAATAGTATTTTCTGGCAATCTGACACCGAATGAACTGCTGCACGTCCACCGCTTGTAAGCAGAAGTTTTCTCCTCATGCTGTGAGCCACCACGCATGCATTGGCGAGGGAGAAGGCGTAGTAAGCAAGCTTCTCGTCGTTCTGCGAGTTGATGGGACACATCAAAATTATTTAGTATGTACTCTCTCCAAAAAAGGGCTGACCATGTCATGGCTACAATCCTATGCTCCGTCATTGAGTACGTGCACTATTCACGTGCCATCGAGGAGAAAAAATATTGCGTAGTAGGAGTAGGTGCCATCGAAGTGCAGGACTCACTTATGCATTTCTTATCTGATTATCTCCATTTTCTTACATGAAACATGCACCTTGATGCTAGATGTCTCGCGTGTTGGCAAAAGGATAAACAAAGCTCACGTAAAAAAAGAGTGGAAGAACATAGATTCCCGAGGACCGAGAAGGAGCAAGGAACCTCGTGGTTGAGCGTCTGCACTCATAATATTTTATATTATTTAGCGATATAAAATCAACCAATCATCTCCATAGTAGACCGGAAGAGTACGAAACATGGCATCCCAGTGTAGTTACATATTGTACGTGGCCAACCCATGCTATCACCATATTTCTTGGCCTCCGTGTGACACCTAGCTCTAGTAATCCACCAGCCTGTCTCGCTTCTCGCTCCTCGTCTCTCTCAAAGTGTGGCGGGCTTGCGTTTTTGCTGTCTATTGACGTCGGTTAACTAATCACATGTTAACGACATGCCACGAGAATTCTGAAAAAATTACTGTACTCTATTGTTATGCCAAGAAGAGGAAGCGCTTTGACCGACGGACCAAACGAGACAGGTGTGTTGTGCCGTGAGTGGGTCCAGTTTCTCATTTTGAACTTGTTTGGTGTAGTAGTAACACTTGGTTTTGACTATTGGTAGGATTTTATATACTCCGTCCGTATTGTGCACCGTGACCAAGGAAGAGGGGAAAACGAGAGAAATTAATATTTATTTGCTAATTAATAGCATTGCATGTCGTGTTTGGTAGTCTAAGTCATTGAAAACATGCACGCCCTGCATCTTTTATTGGTGGATATGTCAAGAAACAAGAAATGAGGTGGGAGTTAATGCACCGCGCCTAAGTATTTTGGGATTATTTGGTTTTTGTAAGGTGACTTATACACCTAGGCGGAGGGAGTGGGGCCTAATGTATTCTTGGAGGATGCCTTTGACTATTGATAAGATTTTATATAATTTGAAAATTATATCATTCAAAGATCCTTCCACGTTCCGTTTTCAAAAAGAAAAAAGATCCTTTCACATACGAATTTGACTATATGCTTTGAGCAACTTGCATGTCCTATACTGCTCCTGTTTGGATACTCTAACTTAGCTAGAGGTTAGACTAACTCATGACTAACCCAGAACTAACTATAGCCAAAGGGGTGTTTCGGTGACAGGGTTAGATTGACAATAAATGCACTTGATGGAGAGAGAAAATTGATTTTTCAATGGGCCCAAGGAGGTACTTATTGTGGGAAAGGTGAAGTGATGGTTGCTTCGCCCGAGCAACTTATTACCCTGGGAATATGGGAGTACCAGCGGATTCAAGGAACAGAGAAATGATGGTTGCTTCGTCCGAGAAACTTACTGTGGCGAAGGTCGGGCTCTGTGATTTGACTGCTCACTAGTCATTACTAATGCGGCGCAACAACCACAGTGAATCTTTCCCTACAGTTGTGCACTCAGTATTGCTGCACGGCAGGTGGAGCTAGATGAAGGATGTCCCACATGTCGGCGAAACAAAGTTGAATTGTTTTTGGCATTGCTATCAATCCTTTAGGATTTGTTTATATGTACGCATAATTTTAATGAAATTGTACTGTGATGATATGAAGGTTTCAACTTTGGTTCCTGCAGGAAAAAAAGGTTTCAACTTAGGATTCATGTGTCCTCTTGCCTCAATTTATCTCATTACAACATTCCATCAAATACAAATGAAACTACCATGGCTGCTAATGCATCTCAATGGTTCGCAGATCAACGCCAATATTCACATCATATGCAATGTGTGTGAAACAGAGTCATGGATATATCATATATAGAGGGAGCAATCGATGAGAAGAGAGTGGAGGGATCATCGGTGTGAGATATCGATAGAATTGAAAACAGGGATGAAGTGTGTGGCTGCGTGATCGATAAAGAGTGCCATCGAATTTTTGTTTTCCCACGTCAAAGATACAGGGCGGGTGGCCTACTGGAATTTGAGAGAGCATATGTGTAGTTTTTCTCTGTGGCATGGATACCTACCTACAACATTCGACTATCGGTGGGGGGGGGGAGGGGGCAGAGACCTAACTATAGAGAGGTAGATCGACTAGTATATGTGTGGAGAAGGAGAGAGACCTAGCTATGTATAGAGGGAGATCGATCGGCATCCATGGATATGTGTAGCAGAGGAATAAGGTTGGGAGAAAGACAAAGGTAGAGTGTCGGAGGGTTGGTGGTGGAGTGGCGTCTCACAAATGGTGGGGCAAGCCTGCTAGACAAACGGAGGGTACGAGTACAATATCAATAAGAGAGGGCGGGGATGTCTGTCTGTCTATGCTCGTGTGTGTGAGAGATGGGTCGGGAGGTATGCAAGGATTATGAGCGAAGACGATATGGTTGTGGTAAGCATACGTAACTACATAGGAAGATCAATCGTCGTGTGTCCGAGAAAGGGGGAGACATAACTAGTGAGGTAAGTCTATCGGTGCATGGGGAAAAAGAATTATTATCGACCTAGCTATATGTAGGGAGATCAGTACGTATACATGCATGCATGTGTCAGAAGTAAATAAGGTCCGGAGAGATAGACAGGGGGAGAGGGGTACGGCTAGGAGGTGGTGCGAGAGGCCTACTATGTCGAGGGGGAGGAGTGTGCGAGTATGAGATCGATGAAAAGAGGGGCGGGAGTGTGCACCTGCGTGGAACTATATTGGACATAGGGGGCATGGACGGTGAGAAGAGAAGAGGGGAAGTATGTGTTTGTGGTAGGCACACTTGGGTAGACAGGTATATCGACCGGTGTGTGCCGGAAAGAAGGAGTCGGGGGGCCTACACACACCACGGGTGAATGACCTAAAGAGAAATAATGAATGTGCGCGATGGAGGGGACGCTGAGGGAGGGTGAGAGGGGGGCGGGCGTGTGCATGCACGATAGAAAATTAGCGCTAGCTAGCTACAAAGAGAAGAGGATCGTGAAGGTGTTAAATATGAACATAGATCATAATTCATTATAAAAAAGTGGATACGGATACTTGAAGAAGATATCATAATGTAGAACATTGATTATAATTTGGGCTAATGTTGGCTTTTGCAGCTCAGGGCTAGATACTTGTCATAATGTAGGGGGTGGGGCACTATACTTTGTGTGATAAACACAGGGTACGTATGGAACATGGTTTAGATTATGAATATCTAGTTAGTACATCAAATGTACTATTATTTGGAATCAACATCAAGTGTATTCAAAAAATTGAATTCGAGTTCATATAGTACACATAGTTCATATCTATCTCTATAGTAATCATGTTGTGTGTTGTTAAGGTAATACACGAGTGATGGTTGAAGTTGGCAACAATCATGATTGTAGATTCTTGTTGAAATAGAGAAACGATTTCAAATTCAGTTCGAATTGTAGCGATAATGTAGACATTTGGAATGCACTAAAATGTTGGCATGAGTAGGTTGCATGCATTATACAGCCAGCAAAAAAATTTAATTGGACGTAAAATGGACCCATACTCCTCCTTCCATCTATATAGGGCCTAATGCATTTTTTAAGAACGCCTTTGACTATTGACAAGATTAGTAGTACATGACATGCACAATGTGAAAATTATATCATTGAAAGCTCCTTTCACACATGAATTTAACGATGTGCTTTGTGTAAGTTGCATGTCATATATTATTGCTCTAATATTTGGTTCGTCAAATTTAGCCTGGAAAAACGCATTAGGCCCTATGTAGATGGAAGGAGGGAGTAGCTTTGAATAGCATTTGTATAGTAAAATGGGACAAGACTCTCTCTTTGTGTTGTGTGAATAGTTTTATTTTTCATTCTTTTCGTTGAGGGAAGTGCGAATTGACTTGGTACGTACTACAAGTACAATATTACACGTTAGACTTGTCCCTAAAATTCAACCCGCGCCTTGTTATATCCCAAAAATTCAGATATCGTGCTCCCAAAACTGGCGCCTTCACAACCCGTGCCTTGCTATCCCGAAATTACAGTGCGCGCGAAAACTCCCTTCAGCTGCCAAATCCCGACACGCAAAATCCCCCTTCTAACCCTGAGCCGAAAGAGCCGCTAGTTCAAATCAGTGGGGGTACTTTTGTAACACACCCTACATTTTGGACAAGCGCGTCCCTAAGTCATGGTTCCCCCTCCCATCGCCTCCTTTTCGCCATTCGAAATCTGGCCGCCATAAACTCTCCGCTCCAGCTACGAAACCCCACCCTCCTTTGTCCGCCACCTCACCGCTGCCCAGCTAGAGCCTCTTCCCCGACGATGTCGTCCACCGCAACAGGTCGACATCCCTCATCCGCCTCCCTAGATGAGGATCCGTTGTCCATCCCGTTGTCCCGCCGGTTCAGCCGCCCCGTCCTCCAACTCCAAGGAGCTACTTCGATGATCTCCTCGTCTATCATGGCTGCTCCATCCCCACAGCGCCGCCTTAACCTGCTCCACCGGAACCACAACATCCTCACTGACTCCTCAGACAAAGCCGAGGCCTACTTGGCGCCACCAAAGAGGTTGTACACTCATCGCATCGCACCTTCTCCTTAACTCGACCTCCCGGCGTCGACGGTGCTCCATTCCACACCCCCATGGAGCGGCTACTTCGAAGGCGGCACCGCGGGTGACATCTCCACGGCGGCTCTCCCCAGTGCAAGGCCCCTTCGGCGGCGGCGGCCATACCAGTCTGGTCTGCTACTGCTGCTCCGGCTGTCGCTTGGTCACTCGCACTGCTGCTGCTGCTGCTCCGGCTCTCGCTTGCTCACTCGCGCTACTACTACTGCTGCTTGGGCTCTCGCTCGCTCGCTTGCCCAGCTACTACTGCTTCGGCTCTCGTTCGCGCTGCTGCTGCTGCTCCGGCTCTCGCTCGCGCTGCCGCTGTTCTCCCCCTCACTCGTGCTGCTGCTCTGCTCTGATTTAGCTACACTTCAGTCAACTGAATTAACTTTTGGGTCAGTCAATTTTCAGGGGGTGGGGGGTCTCGCCAGAGTTAAGGAAGAACCACCCGCAACGGGGAGGGAGGCTCGCGGGAGAGGTATCCCACTATCTATCTTAGGGTTTTGGGTGGGGTGCTGCTCGCCAGCGACGAGGGGGTGCGGTGGTGGGGCTATGGCGTGG
>NC_041382.1:167440800-167489246 GCF_002162155.2 Triticum dicoccoides
TTGAAGATGAACTGCAGGCCCTCCCTAAACTATCCCATGTGAAGTGCATCTCTGCTACCATTGTGTTCAGTTTCGACAGTAACATTCAGATTCCACAGTAAATTTCAGTTTTGACAGTTAAGTTCAGAGTCAACAGTTTTTACCTCATCTGTTGTAGTCAGGTGGTTTTTGGTGATGTAAATTTTACATCTATCACTTTTTGGTAATGCATTTACATCATCTATTGGAGATGATATTAGAATCCCACTTGAGATTAACGTTTGGGGGCGGCGAGGCGGCGGCGGACTAGCGGTGGGGAGTTGTTTCGGGGCGGCGGCGGACCGGTGGTGGGGAGTTGTTTCAGGGCGGCGAGGCGGTGCGGGGTTCGGTCGGTGGTGGTTGGCGGCTCAGGGGGTGCAGGTTGAAGATGAACTGCAGGCCCTCCCTAAACTATCCCATGTGAAGTGCATCTCTGCTACCATTGCGTTCAGTTTCGACAGTAACATTCAGATTCCATAGTAAATTTCAGTTTCGACAGTTAAGTTCAGAGTCAATAGTTTTTACCTCATCTGTTGTAGTCAGGTGGTTTTTGGTGATGTAAATTTTACATCTATCACTTTTTGGTAATGCATTTACATCATCTATTGGAGGTGCTATTAGAATCCCACTTGAGATTAACGATGTCTGTCTTGTGCTGCTTCAGCCTTGACGTCTTACGGCTCACCGGAGCTTCTCCAACGACGGAACGATCCATCACAATAGAGCAGTGCCCTGGAAGCTGTCTACAGATTCCTCAGATTTTCCTCCACACCTCCAACAGCCACCTCTGCCTCAACTTCTTCAATGACCAACCGGATGATGTTGAGGTCGACATGGCTACGGCAAAGAGGTAATACACTTGTCGCATCACTTATTACTCTACATTCATGTCAAGTTCAGAGCCACCTCTGCCTCAACTTCTTCAGCGACCAATCCTATGCATGAAAACAACACTAAGTGCATTAGTGGCATAATAACATTCTAACTGTACACGCTTTCATATGGTTTCACTTTATTTTGGCCATGTTTCTTTGCATTCCTCTGCTCCTCCAATTCCTCTGAACCAAACACCCAATTTGACAGAAATCATGTGTTCACAAATGCTCTATTTCCCATGTGCATTCCTATCCTATTCCGGTGTTTTTCCTCCTATCCATGCATTTTTAGAATCATGCAAGCCAAATGAGCCCTTACAGAATTACTTCAGTTATAGGTAGGTGTCGAAGAAAACTTTGTGTGGTTTGTCCTG
This sequence comes from Triticum dicoccoides, assembly GCF_002162155.2. NCBI lineage: Eukaryota > Viridiplantae > Streptophyta > Magnoliopsida > Poales > Poaceae > Triticum > Triticum dicoccoides. The sequence continues at coordinate 167,442,068 of NC_041382.1, forward strand.
CTCCTGCCGCGACGTCATCCACCTCATTGATAGAAGCATCCACCAAACTAGACATCACGACTCCTGACCGTCTTTCGCCACCTCAGATCTCCTTCCCTACATCAGCACCCACCGCAACGGCATCACCATCACCGACTCAGCAGATGAACCTGAGGAGTACACGAGTCCACAAGAGAGGTCGCACTCTTTTGTTTCTGCTTATGTTATGCATTGCATAATATTATCTGCTAGTTTATTGTCCTGTTCACCTCCTAGACTCCAAGTCAGGTCCAAATTGATGTTCAAACTTGAGTTCTAAATTAGTTGTGGGGCACATATCGAGGCAGCAATGAATAGTATCTCTGTCTAATATCTGGTTCACCTAGGGTATGCCTATTTTGTTCATCTTGGCTGGGAAACAAATAGTAAAGCAATCATCATCTATTTTTTATTAAATTAAAGCAATCATCAGCCTTCTATCATTATTTTTGGATCCATCCACTGGTTGTTACCATTACTCTAGATTTCTGCATGCTCTCTATCGGTGTCAAAACTGGCGGATCTCAGGTAGGGGGTCCCGAATTGTGCGTCTAGGCTGGATGGTAACAGGAGGCAGGGGACACGATGTTTTACCCAGGTTCGGGCCCTCTTGATGGAGGTAAAACCCTACGTCCTGCTTGATTAATATTGATGATATGGGTAGTAAAAGAGTAGATCTACCACGAGATCAGAGAGACTAAACCCTAGAAGCTAGCCTATGGTATGATTGTATGTTGTGATTGTTGTCCTACGGACTAAAACCCTTCGGTTTATATAGACACCGGAGAGGGTTAGGGTTACACAAAGTCGGTTACAAAGGAGGAGATATCCATATTCGTATTGCCTAGCTTGCCTTCCACGCCAAGTAGAGTCCCATCCGGACACGAGACGAAGTCTTCAATCTTGTATCTTCATAGTCTAACAGTCCGGCCAATGGAGATAGTTTGGCTGTCCGGAGACCCCCTAATCTAGGACTCCCTCAGTAGCCCCTGAACCAGGCTTCAATGACGATGAGTCCGACGCGCAGTATTGTCTTCGGTATTGCAAGACGGGTTCCTTCTCCGAATACATCACAGAAGAATTTGAATACGAGGATAGTGTCTGACCCTGCAAAATAAGTTCCACATACCGCCGTATAGAGAATAATATTTTCGCAAATCCAATTTGTTGACTTGTTTTTGCAGCATGACGTTATGCCATGGCCCTGTGATTATTCGAATCGTTTTTCTTCAACCAGCTCCACACATAACGCGAGGCGGTTTCTTGACACATCTCGTCAAAGCAGAGATCGTGTTCCCCCAATTACAGGATTCTTATTAATGCGGTCGTGGGTAACCCAACCATGTCTAGGACTCCTAGATTATAGGCAAGTCCTAAACGGCTACGGAGAGGACGCTTGATATTCACCATCTTTATAAAGGGACAAGGTTTTCACTTTTTCCCTCTCGTGCTCAATCGAACCCTTCCCCCGCCTCGAGTTCCAACACCCAAAGCCCAGGTTAGGTGCTCCGGATCTTCAATCATGTCCGGGTCCAGCCTTCAAGGCTGATGGATGCCATCCTCCGTGACAAAGAGGACATTAAGAAGTTGAGGGAGGCCAGATACTTGACCGCCGAGGTTTCACATCGGCTTCCTGCTCGAGGGCAGGTCGTCCCTACTCCCAAACCCAACGAGAACGTCGTGTTCGTCTCCTACTTCCTCCGAGGCCTAGGCCTCACTCTGGATCCCTTCGTCAGGGGTTTGATGTTCTATTACGGGCTAGATTTCCACGATCTAGCTCCGGACTCCTTTCTCCACATCTCGACATTTATTGTCGTGTGTGAGGCCTTCGTCCGCATTACCCCTCACTTCGGCCTGTGGCTCAAGACCTTTGAAGTGAAGCCGAAGATGATCGAGGGGCAACATGCAGCGTGCAGAGGTGCATCAATAGGCAAGATGGCAGGAGCTCCATGGCTGAAATGTTCCTTTTCAGAGGTGTCCGGATTATGGCAACGGGAGTGGTTTTACGTCACAGCTCCTAGAAGTGCCAAGTGGGCGGCTGCCCCCGCTTTACGCTCGGGCCCCCCACCATGACTAATGTCATGGATTAGCAGAGGTCTGAGCTGGGGTCTAGCCAAGGATGTGCCTATACTGCAAAGCCGCATTCGAGATCTCTTCGAGGGAGATTTTAATTTGGTCGTGGTAATACAAGTTATGTTGGTTCGTCAAGTCCAGCCTTGCAAACTCCGGCCCCTTCGCTTGTGGGAGTTCAACCCAGAAGGGCCGCGTGCCATTCAAAGTTTCCTCGGCCTAATGCACGAGGAGATGTACAAGTCATTCTTCGGACCTCAAATAGAGTGTCCGGATGCTACTGAGGACGTGGGCCTGAGCAGTAACCGCGCCGCCGAACAAGTAAGAAATCCTCTAGCCGAACACACTGTCCTTTATTCATCATGAAGTTATTTCTGAGATATCGCTCTTTGACCAGGACTGGCTAACAAAGGCAAAGATGATTCGGTGTCCGGCCCCCTCCCTGAGGGTTTGGAAAATCTGGTATTGGAAAAGATGCTCGAGCTTGCACCTTGCCCGGAGCCCTCGAAGGAAGATACAGGGGGGAATGATATGGGCGGAAGCGGGCCCCCATCGCTGCTAGTTCCAACCGAGGGAATGAGCGCCTCCTTAAAGGAGGATAACCGGGGGAGGAAGAGGACTGCTTCCGAGGATCTGGAAGCCGAGGCCTCCAAACGAGAGAAGAAGTCTCCAACAGAGGGTCCTGCCTTGGGGGGTGCTCTTGCCGCACAAAGTCCGCGGGGGGATCAGCCCTCCAATGAGTCGTATGTGATCCAAAAAATGCTTTAATAGTGAAGGTATACTATCTTTCTTCTGAGAAAATAACCGCCGCATATATCTTGCAGTTCAGGTCTTAGCCCTTCTCAGCTGAGCTCGTCTTCGGGGGATCTTCTTCCGGAGATGATGTACAGCGAAACGCCTCCCCCGGACTCCTCCGCTCAAGAAGCGGGCGACCCCGAAGTGTCGTCATGGAGGGCCTCTCCAGATCCGGTGAGGCCAGAAGATAATCCCATAGACTCCCGAAGTCCTCAGCGTCCGGCTCCCGAAGAGAGCAAACAAAAGAGTCTGGCACCGTCTGGTATGTGGTCGGACGTTCTGAGGGAGCTGTTAGGGCGAGCGGCCATCTCATAAGAGCACCGTACACTGATGGGTACGGTGATGGAGAGAATTACGTCCGCCGAAAGCGGATTACATGAAGCCTTTATGAGTCTACTGACAGGCTTTGAGGTACGTGAAATAATATGTGATAGTACTGCACATGTTAGGTGTGCCCTGTGTAGATAGTAGCCCCTGAGACTCTGGCTGTCGTCGAGAACAGCGGCGAACAGAGGATCCTAGTCCCAGGCAATAACCAGACTGCCTTTATGTGCAGGTGGTGGAAGCTCCGGTGGCTAGCCGGACTAGTGAGTTTGCCGAATTAAAACGGCAACTGGATGCGGCAGACGCCGACATCGAGCTTGTTAATAAGCGTCTTGACGAATCACAGGGTAAGTAATGTTTTCTGGTGAATGTCACACAATAAGAGCAGCATGATGCCAGTATCTTTAATATGTTGTGACTGTAGACGGAGCTGCCACCATGGAGACCCTTCGGGCAGAACTCACCCGAGCCAAGGAACAAGCGAGGGTTAGTAATGCGGCTGCTTTGAAGGTGGCCGAAGAGTTAAGAGCCGAGAAGGCTGCCCATTGCGAAAGCAAAGAAAAGATGGCCAAGATGGCCGTAGAATTAAAAGGCACTGCCGACCGTTGCCAGTCCCTTTAAGAAGAGAACCGAGTGAAGGCAGCGGACCTTGAGAAGGCCACTATGGTGACCAAAGACAGTCGCTCTGCTATGAGGGCGAAGAAGGAGGAGCTGTGCAAAGCCGGGGATATTGCGGCTGGGAAGCCCTTTCTACTGCGGAGGAAGTTCGGAGATCCGCGATATGCCCCACTGGATCGGCTATGGAGTTCGACAGACGCATATATGGACTTGGCGGCGAGCGCTATCGATGCGGTCGAATAATTGCAAGATCAATCAGATCGTGAAGTGGACAAGCTATTCTGGTCGCAATTCCACGTTCCAAAGCGTCCGCTTCCCTTGACTGATCAGCTAGCCGAATGGGCCGAACTTAATAGGTTGTCCGGACTCGCCATGAGGTCTGTTGTAGATCATTTGTGGCTGGAGAAGCCGAAACCGAACAGCTATTTCAGCTTAGTGCAGCAGTTCCATGGTACGGTGCCGCGCATCAACGCGATGAAGAGGTCGGCGTGCATAGAAGGCTCGCGGATGGCCTTTGCCCGTGTCAAGGCATACTGGGCGGAGATGGATGCTACCACTGTTGCAGCGCAAGGTTCGGCCATAGGCCGAGTAGCTGCCGAGCACTATTTTGAAGCGGTTCCTGAGGGTGCTCGTTTGATAGAGTCCCAGTGCTCGAAGAATATTATGTTTGAATGACATATATTCCCATTGTAAACACAATGTTTTTATGAAATATAGTAAGGCTGTATTTATACTTTTGCTGGAAAGTAATCTGATGCCTCCTGTGCGGCCGTTTGTGTATATATGTATATAACCTGAAAGATTGCAGTCGTCGGCTTTAACCCCCACGCATATAATGCAGAGGTGCTCGCAAAAAACGCGTGCTCACACTTAACCCAACGTCTTGGTCCTATTAAGGAGGTGATAGCGCAGCGAACGAGGCAACCGGACTATAATGCTTTAACACGTTCACTTAGCCATAGGAGTTTGACAATGGGGCTACTAGATAGCCCCTGGTGGCTCCGCACTCTCCCGATCTCGGGGTGCGTACATGCCTGGCTGGAAAACGGCCCTTTGTTAAGGCGGAGGAATTCTAACATTCCGAGAGGTCATCGAGTGGTTGACCAGTCTCATGCTATATCATGACAGTCAGTTTTCGGCTTTCTCTACTGAGGTGCTCGTCCGGATGAACCAAGGCACAATCGCAGTAGTTCTCCTGGTGCTGCCTTAGCCGATAAAGCGGAATGAAAGGCACCAAAACACAGGAGCCGGGCAAACCCAACAATTATTCGGAGCTGATGCATATAATGCCAAACTCGCGACGCCAAACACTCCCTAAGGTATTCGGTCTTTATGGTATAAATCGGGCCTAAATAGTGCCCTTTGTAAGAAGCCCCTTGTGTCCAGGTATGTGCATTCTTCTGACGTGGCCACATGCCAAGACGTCAGCATCCTTCTCAATTGTACTGAGAATTCGAGGGATGTGTATCAACAAGAGATAGTAAAAAAGGTTTACACAAGGTCTTAATCTAAAATGAATCCTTGGAGCGGGTCCCTGCAGCACGTCTGCGCCTGTGTCTCTGTTGTGTCGTATCCTGGACGGGTGTAGCACGATGATCATCTGTAAAAGAGACAAACATAGGTGAAAAAGTTGTCGTGCAAAAAGATAGTTTTTAAAGAAACCATGTATAACTAAAAATGAGTAGAAGTTGTGTAAGTGCATCTAGTGCCACCCCTAGTTGGTTTTGGAGTATTGACGACAAACCTAGTTGAGGTACTGATGTGTTTGTGAGAATTGCAGGATAACACAGGTAGAAGTCCCTCACTGATTCGGTTTTCCTACCAGAGATGACCCCAAAAAATGTATGAAGACATTGATGTCAAAGGTGGTATATGAAGATATTCTCATTGAAGACTATGACAAGAGAAGACATCGCATGAAGCCAATGGAGCTCGAAGACTTAGATCTTTTGTAGTTCTGTTTCTTCTTTGTTGAGTCATAGGAACCACCATACTGTTAAGTGGGGTCCAAGTGAACCAGTCAAAATGACTGAAGTGATGCTTAAACAAAACCTAAGTCTTCGAGTGAAGACTATGAGAGCGAAACTTGTCCAGAGTCGGACAAGTCAGCTTTGCTTGTAGCCCAAGTAAAGCTGTCGCGTGAGTTTGAAATCTGACCGTTGGAACACGTGTCAGTTCCTTAGTGACCCAGGGTCATTTCGGACAAATCAGGTCGGGTTGCCTAGTGGCTATAAATAGCCCACCCCCTACAACCATAAACGGTTGGCTGCTCAGAGTTAGAGTACGGCTTTTGTCGTTTGAGAGCAACCCACCTCGAAGTCTTTGAGAGAGAATTCCTTGCGAGGATAAAGCCCTAACCACCCAGAGTCAAAGAGTGTTAGGCATCACTTAAGTCTTCTTGTCTGTGTGATCTGAAGACTTATTACACTTGAGGATTGTGAATCCTCCAGCCGGTTAGGCGTCGCGTTCTGAGCATCCAAGAGACATTGTGGATTGCCGGTGAACGAAGTCTGCGAAGGTTTGGGAGTCTACCTTGAAGACATACCAGAGTGATTGGGTGAGGTCTATGTGACCTTAGCTCAAGGGGAATACGGTGAGGACTGGGTGTCATGTGCTGCGTGTTCAGGATTGGGTATCCAGGACTGTGTGTCCTCAGGTTTAAATACCTAGCCGCCCTAACCAGACGTACAGTTGTCACAGCAACTGGAACTGGTCCAACAAATCATTGTCTTCAACGAGTCACTGGTTTCATCCTTCCCTTCCCTTTACTTATTGCTGGTCCTTGTGAAGTCATTGTATGATTGCACTATCTTTTGTCTTCACTGAGTGACTGCGTGTTCTGTTTGGCTTCATAATATCTTCCTACCTGATCCTTACTACATTGCTGCTACTAGTCATTGTGCTTTCACTCCATTGAATACTTGACTATCGTTTGCCTAGTGTAGTCTACCTTCCGCTGCATGGTAATAGGTTTATTTCTATCGGTTGTCTTCATAACTTCCATGTTTTGAAGACTTTCATAAAAATCGCCTATTCACCCCCCTCTAGTCGATATAACGCACTTTCAATTGGTATCAGAGCAAGGTACTCCCTTGTTCTGTGTGATTCGGTTTAACCACCTGGAGTTTTAGCAATGTCGACTGCAGGGATAATTAAAGTCTCTGCTGCGTGCCCCGTCTTCGATGGAACTGAATATCCCTACTGGAAGAATAAGATGCGCATGCATCTTGAAGCCATTGACGTCGACCTATGGTATGTCGTCAAGAACAGCGTTCCCAAGGCTGGAGAAGGTGTCACTGCTGCTGATGTCAAGAAGTTCATTCAACTAGACTCTACTGCCAAGAATATCATCTGTGGTCATCTGACCAAAGGACAGTATGGCCGCGTGAGTGCTTTGGAAACATCTAAGCTAGTCTAGGACTGGCTCTCCAAGGTCAACGAAGGCGTCTCAACCCAGAGAGATCAGAGAATCAGTGTCCTTCGCAACCTCTTCAACCGCTTCAAGAGAAATGACAATGAGAATGTCCAGCTCACGTTTGATCGACTCACTGACATCACAAATGAGCTTCAAGCCCTTGGCGCTACTGAGATCACCAAGCATGAAGTCGTCAAGACACTACTGAGATCACTTGACAGTTCGTTTGACACCCTAGCCCTGATGATTCAAGAACGTCCTGATTTCAAGACACTCGATCCGTCTGACATACTTGAGAGGCTCAACACACATGAGTTTGAACTTTCTGAGAAAAGAGATATCTACGGTCCAAACTATGGGCGAACTCGTGCCATGAAGGCAAAAGCTGTCTCCTCATCTAAAGAAGAATCTGACAGCAGTTCTGATGATCCTGAAGACATTGGAAGGGAACTTCCTATGCTTGTGAAGAAGTTCCAAAAATTCACCAAGAAGAAAGGTTTCAGAAAGTCTTCACGATCAAGCTCAAGGAATGATGAAGCTTCTGTCATGACTACAAGAAGAAAACATGTCACAAGTGCAAGAAACCTAGCCACTTCATCTCTGAGTGTCCGCAGTGGGACAATGAGAACAAAAAGAAGAAGAAGAGCAAGGAATATGACTCTGACGACAAGAAGAAGAAAAAATACTCAAAGTCTTCTTCAAAGTCTTCCTTAAAGTCTTCATCACACAAGAAGAGCTCATCTGGCAAGGCACGTGCGTTTGTTGGCAAGGAGATGGATTCAGAGGAGTCCGCTTCTGAGGAGGCGGAGGTGGAGTATGAGGAGGAGTCCGATTCTGGCGTTGCAAGTCTGGCTACAACATACGTTGCCAAGTCCATCTTCAACACTGAAGACAATGACTTCGTCACCAACACCGATGCAAATGACAAGGACTACTCTGCTCCTACCTACTGCTTCATGGCACGTGGTGCCAAGGTAAACACACGCACTACTCACTATCAAACATCTAGTGAAGATGACTCTGATTGTGGTTCAAGACCCAGCTACAAAACACTTGCTAAAATTGCAACTGAACAACAGAAAGCTATGGAACATATTCAAAAACTGTTAGACAAAAGCGATGATCTATTAGGCGCTGAATTGACTCGATCTGAGTCCTTAATTGAAGACATAAAAAATCTTCACATTAAGTATGAGGAACTTGAAAGTCGTCATGAAACACTCTCAACAACTCATGAAAAGCTTTCCTATGATTATCTTCAAAGGAAGCAAGATCTTGAGAAATTGAGAGCGGCTCAAGAAGATCTTCAAAAGGAAAACGAGTCACTTAGAGCCGAACAGATCAGTTCCGCTCAGGAAGGATTTGAACCACCATGCCTTAAATGCATTGAGCGTGATAATGCTACTTCTATTGCTGAATGTTCTACTGCTGCTACTGTTGCAATATCTTCGCTAATGAGAATGCTAGGTTGAAGACATTTCTTGAAACTGGGATGTACAAAAGTCTTAAAGGGCATCAGACACTATGTGATGTCCTCAAAAGGCAGATCCTGAACCGAAACCCGAGGAAAGAGGGTGTTGGGTTCGTAAGGAAAATGAATGCTGATGGCTCTTACTGGAAACCTGAGCAGTACCCCAAAACCACATGGGTTGCTGCAAAGGAATCTTCAGCAGATCCATCCACTCTATCTGGCTTCACTTGTGCTAACCCTATTGTCATTGATGAATCCTTTGATGCAAACTATAAACTGTTTAAGAATCAAAATCGTGAAGTGTTTGCCAAGTACATTGTTACTAACTGCAGGAATGGACCGCCTATGAAGAAGATCTGGGTACCGAAAAAGTGTCTGGAGAATCTTCTTGTGAATGTCATCATGACACCACAGGTGAAGAAGACAAACCCCAGACCATAGGGTTCATACGGTCCAAAGGCTTCACACAGACAGAGGACTCACCCGAGTCGCACTAATACAAATGTTTTGCAGGGAAACCATACTCAGGCCTATGAATATGAGCGCGGTTCATCAAACCGCCATGTTCATAAGACCAAGAACTATTCTGCTTATTCTTATGAGTACTATTGTCCACCTGCAAGACTGTTTGCTAGGGCTCCAAAGCCAAAGTTCTCAGATGCTGCACTTAGACTTATTGCTTCTAAGCCACCCTTGAAGATGTGGGTGGCTAAGAAAGCTTAACTCTCTTTTGCAGGGAAAGGTCTCCAGCAGAAAACCAAAATCGTCTGACGCTATTGCTGGGGACCTTAAACATCTTGTAGGGCGCAAGATCAAATGCCCGAATGGTCTTACTATGTACTTTGTTCCTGAATCGCTTGCTACTCTCCCTATTAGTCCTAATCTGGATCTAAGCTTTCATAACCCACTGGTTCGTCAAATGTTTTTGCTTCACAATTCTCTTCGTGAAGCCTATCCCCCTAACTGCACTGTAGGGTACGACACCAGCGTCTTCAGAATGGATTATTGATAGTGGATGTACCAATCACATGACTGGCAAAAGAAGCCTTCCTATGGACTCAACCTTACGTCCATCCAACAAGAGTCACATCATATTTGCTGACACTGGTAAAAGTAAGGTATTGGGTCTAGGTAGAGTTGCAATCTCAAAGGATCAACACATGGATAAAGTCATGCTTGTTGAATCCCTTGGCTTCAACTTAATGTCTGTCTCAATGCTTTGCGATTTGAACATGATCGTAATGTTTGGAAAATATCGCTGCCTTGTTCTAATGGAATCTGACAAGTCTCTAGTGTTTGAAGGGTATAAGAAAGATGATTTGTACATGGTAGATTTCTCAGCAGGACCACAACTTGCCGTATGTCTTCTAGCAAAAGCTTCAGAATGCTGGCTCTGGCATTGGAGGCTAGGGCATGCTGGCATGAGGAACCTCCACACCCTTGCAAAGAAGAAGCATGTCATAGGCATCGAGGGCGTCAAGATCAAGAAAGATCACTTATGCAGTGCTTGTGAAGTAGGACAGATGACGAGGGCCAAACATCCCTCGAAGACAATCATGACAACCACTCGACCCTTCGAACTCCTCCACATGGATCTTTTCGGTCCCACTCATTACTCAACTCTTACTACTACTGCTTGTCTCTATGGCTTTGTCATTGTTGATGATTATTCTAGATATACTTGGGTGCACATAATCCTCTACAAGACTGAAGTGCAGGATGTCTTCAGACGCTTCGCCAATCGAGCAATGAACAACTATGGTGCCAAGATAAAGCACATTAGAAGTGACAATGGCACTGAATTCAAGAACACTGGCCTTGATACATATCTTGATACTTTGGGCATCACACATGAATTCTCAGCTCCGTACACGCCACAGCAAAATAGCGTCGTCGAACGCAAGAACAGAACACTCATTGAGATGGCCCGAACGATGCTAGATGAATACAAGACTCCAAGAAAATTGTAGCCTGAAGCCATTGATACTGCATGCCATACAATCTATCGTGTTTATCTTCACAAGATTCTAAACAAGACATCTTATGTGCTCCTTACCGGCAAGAAGCCAAATGTCAGTTACTTCAGAGTATTTGGCGCCAAGTGCTGGATCAAAGATCCACATCACACTTCAAAATTTGCACCAAAAGCACATGAGGGTTTTATGCTTGGATATGGAAAGGATTCGCACTCCTACAGAGTCTTCAATCTCTTTCATTATAAAGTGGTTGAAACAGTGGATGTGCGGTTTGATGAGACTAACGGTTCACAAAGAGAGCACCTGCCAAATGTGCTAGATGAAGTTCCATCCAGCGAATCAATCAAGCTAATGGGAACTGGAGAAATCATACCCTCTGAAGCTCAACTTGAAGAGGAACTTATCATCTCCGCACCTGATCAACCTGAAGACAATGCTCAGCCTGAAGAAAATCCCACTAACAATGACAATGATCAGCAAGAGAAAAATCTTCACCCTGTACATACTCGTGTTGCCAATGAAGTGCAGATTGAGAGAATAATTGATAGCATCAATGCACCTGGTCCCCTCACTCGTTCAAGGGCAACTCAGCTAGCAAATTTCTGTGGGCACTTCGCATTCGTCTCAATAACAGAACCCAAGAAAGTTGAAGAAGCCTTCATGGAGCCTGAATGGATTCAAGCTATGCAAGAAGAGCTTCAACAGTTTGAGCTGAATAATGTATGGGAACTGGTCAAGCGTCCTGACCCTTGGAAGCACAACATAATAGGCACCAAATGGATATACCGCAACAAGCAAGATGAGCATGGTCAAGTTGTCAGAAACAAAGCTCGTCTCATTGCTCAAGGATATACTCAAGTGGAAGGCATTGACTTCGATGAAACATTTGCTCCTGTGGCTAGACTTGAAGCCATACACATACTGCTGGCCTATGCAAATCATCATAACATACTTCTATATCAAATGGATGTGAAGAGCGCCTTTCTCAATGGCAAGATTGAAGAAGAAGTGTATGTTGCACAACCGCCTGGCTTTGAAGATCCAAAACATCCTGACATGGTATACAAGCTCAATAAGGCACTGTATGGCCTCAAACAAGCCCCTCGGGCTTGGTATGACACACTCAAATACTTCCTAAAGAGCAAAGGCTTCATACCTGGTTCCCTCTACCCCACTCTCTTCACGAAGACATATGATGGTGAACTGTTTGTGTGCCAAATATATGTGGATGACATCATCTTCGGCTGCACCAATCAGAAGTACAGTGAAGAGTTTGGATATATGATGCAAGAGCAATATCAGATGTCCATGATGGGAGAGATGAAGTTCTTCCTCGGTCTTCAAATACGACAGCAACGCAACGGCATATTCATATCTCAAGAGAAGTATCTCAAAGATTGCCTGAAGAAGTTCGGTATGCAAGACTGCAAAGGCTTCACAACACCAATGCCAGCCAAACATCATCTGGGTCCCGACGACAATGGTAAAGAGTTCGATCAAAAGGTATACCACTCCATGATTGGTTCTTTACTTTATCTATGTGCATCTAGGCCAGATATTATGCTTAGTGTTTGCATGTGGGCTCGATTCCAAGCGGCACCAAAGGAGTCGCATCACTTAGCTGTGAAGCGAATTCTTCGATATTTGGCTCACACCCCAACTCTAGGATTATGGTATCCAAAGGGCTCAGAGTTTGATCTGGTTGGATTCTCGGATGCTCATTATGCTGGTGACAAGGTGGATCGCAAGTCTACATCAGGCACATGTCATTTTCTGGGATGATCACTTGTATGTTGGTCTTCAAAGAAGCAGAACTGTGTATCTCTCTCCATTGCTGAATCTGAATACATTGCTGCTGGATCTTGCTGCGCTCAGCTTTTGTGGATGAAGCAAACACTCAAGGACTTTGCATTCATCTGAAGCAAGTGCCACTCTACTGCGACAACGAAAGCGCCATCAAGATTGCCAACAACCCAGTTCAGCACTCGAAGACAAAGCACATTGAAATTCGTCATCACTTTCTCATAGATCATGTTGTGAAGGAAGACATTGATATCATACACGTCAACACTTAAGAACAATTGGCAGATATCTTCACCAAGCCCTTGGATGAGAAGAGATTTTGCAAGTTATGGTGTGAGCTAAATATCTTGGAATCCTCAAATGTCCTGTGATCAGGCACACATCCTAACACTTATGCATATTGATGACTTAGATGTGCAACACATGAAGTAAAGTATAACTTCAATCAATGAAGACATACATTCTAAGTGTGAATACATTAATGTGGAATTTGACTTCGGAGCGCCACGATAATTGTGCGTCGTGTCTGGGTCTAATACTTCCTATACGGTGGGTAACGCCACCACCAAATGTTCTGTTTGATGTGTTTCACTCATGGCGTTACATTTGCTATGTTTTCACATTTGGTTTGGCTTCAATCTCAACATGTCTTCATGATTATCTTCACTATGTTGAATATATATATATATATATATATATATATATATATATATATATATATATATATATATATATATATACTAGTGTTCTGTCCTCTACAGCGTTCACTTATAGCTATGTCTTCTTGTTGAATCTTTTGAACTAAGTGAATGTGATCGGACCCTAACCTCTCTATGCTTTCTATCTCAAACTCTATCTCTCCAAGTCATATGCATTCTATTGAAACTGTCGAATGTCTTCTCTGCGTCCTTGTCAGCAGAAGATACAGAGACAAACATTAAGTCCGTTTTCAATGCTCACTCCTTCACCTGAAACCCGGAGAAGTGGGAACGACCACCCAACAATCCAGGCGTGCGTGGGACGTGGAACAACCTCCGACATGTTGCATGATGGCCACGTGTTCCTCAGATGTGAATCGCCAGGGGCACCTGTGTAATAACACCAAGTCGCCCCTGTACCTATAAATACACGCCTCACCACAGTCATTATCTCTTCTTCCACTCTCGCACGAACCCTAGCGCCACCGCTAACCCTCGACGACGCCGGCGACGAAGCGCTTCGCTGCCGCAACCTCTCCGACACCGTCCTCACGCCGACCGCGGACATCGTCCTCTCCACCGTCGCTGTAGATGTCCTCCGTCGCCAAGTTAGGGCACGGACGATCGAACTGCTCGGCCTCCTCTTCCACTCCGTCTAGCAGTTCTTCGTGTGGTAAATAAAACTTCCTTTTTACAGCCCCTTTGATCCTATAGCTTCGTCACTTTCTACCACAAGCAGTTTCTGTTCACACAAGTTGGATCTCTTACATACTGCACCTCATAATATGCCTAGCATATTCACTTGTACTTCACAAAGTAGTTAGATTCCTCACTTGTACTGATCCATGGATTCGTACAAATCTGGAACCAACTCCTTATCTATGAATGAATGTCTTCGCACGATGAGGTCAATGTCTTCTAAACTAATTTATCTTCAAAATCTTCTGAGAATGCATATGACCTCTTCCCCTTCCCTCGCACCTTAATGCTGTCATAGGTACATGTCCGTGGGAGGATCCCTTGGTTCTTATAGTCTGCATTCATTTGCAGAATTCTTACAGCATCATATAAATTCTCCCGAAGCCAGTTCCTGTTTGTCCAGCAAACGAAAGCCCTTGAAGCCTTTGAACGTATTGAAGCCTTTCAGTTTAAAATTCATGGCTTTAGATAAATCTGCAAGGAAGGGAGGCAGACAGCGTCATGGCGGAACATCAAGAGATCTGCCTGATGACCTCTCAGAACTTTACAAGAAAGATCCTGAAGAGGATTATAATCAGCGCAAGACCCGAATCCAGTGGATTCGAAGATATTGGGCAGAACAATGGTTCAAATACCGGTTTGTGACCCAAGAATATGCTGAGAAAAATGCCATCAAGCAACTGTGGGGAGACATCCTATATAATAATCTTCAACCCAGGTCCAGAGAAGAAGCCATTGAACAATGCTTCTATCCCTGCATGGTCCATGGGCCACAGCCTGCAGATCAACACCCATCGTCACTACTATGGTGCCATGACGACAATCTGCTCAAGCGCAACTTCCAGTTTGCCAAGAACTCAGCAAAGCAGAACAAGAAGTCTTTGGGACTAGACTTTAACCCTGGTCCCTCTACTCCCCGTGCCGATGGAACTCGCAAAGCTGAACCCAATCTTCTTGGGCCCTTCTACAACCTTGAAGGTCTCATCACCCATATCGTGGTTCAAGGGACTGCCTTGAATGAGCCTGCAGATGACGCTGAATCAGATGAAGCGCCTGCAGCGCGAAGCCAAAGAAGCTGAAGCAGCCAAAAGCTTCAAAGCCTGCCTCTGCACCAAGAATCTCACGGGCGAAGCCACTGGCCACTGCACCTCCTGAAGACAGTGTGCAGTCTGAAGATTTGTCACGCATCTCCAAGCCCCAGAAGGTCAAGATGCCTCTACCACACACAGGCCAAGAACTGACAGCTACTGTCATTTTGTGAAACGATGCCATTGATCTGTCCAGTGATGAAGATCTTGCAGATGACGCTCTTGAGCAACTCATCAAGAGCAAAGAAGAAGCAGAAATCTTCAATCATCTGCCTCTATTTGACGTGACAATCATCCACAACTTCATGATGAGTGCTTTGACACGCCCGACATCAGCTTCGAAGATCTACAACTACCCATTGGCATCAGTGTCGCCTTCCATGGCGCCATTGCTTCAGAGCTAGCTCTCGCTCAGCGCATCGTCGAACTGAAGCAAAAGATTGACTATGAAAAGGCTCAGTTCAAGAAGCATATGGCCAAGCTCAGCGTGCAAGAGGTGAAAAACTTCAAGATTATGCTGCACGAGCTCAAAGAAGCCTTTCTCAAGAAACGCGCAGAAGCTCAGGGTTCTAGGGAGTGCATGAAGAGCCTGGCTGACAAGTGTGTGCAAGGCTACAACGAGGCAGAGAAGCGCAAGGCCCTTGGGCGTCCGGGCATTGATCCCAGAATGGCTGCTAAGCAGAAGAAGAAGAAGCCCACTGTGGCCGAACCCAATGCACCAAGGAAGGAAGCAGATCCCATTGTCTTCCCAACTAGCATGACTGGCTCGAAGCCAAAGGCCCGGTCAACCGCTTCAGAGCTGAAGAAGACGAGGACTGCTGAGGCTGAAGCAAGGAAGAGGAAACATCCTGAAGCCTTTGCTACTGCTCCCTCCAAGAAGAAGCGGAAGACCAAGAAGGAACGGGCTACTCCCACAGAGCCCTTGATTGTTGAACCCATCTCCATGGTTCGCCCTGACGCTGAACCTCAGGAGCGTCAACTGACTGTCCATGAGCCTGCTTTCACAGAGGCTCATGAAGCTGAAGACTTTCCAGCAGCTGATCCCATCACTGCTGAAGACATTGGTCACCATGACCATGTTGAAGATGATGCAGTTCTTTGTCAGCTCGAACACCAACAAGTATCATCGCTTGTGCTAACGCACAGCAAGCTCATCAGCATTGGTCATCCTTTGACGCCAATTGCTCAGAATGCATCATGGGCTGATCGCCCACAAGCACAAGAGGAAAAAGACTTTGAGGCCTAGCCACCTCCAACTCCATAGGCGTCGCCAGCGTTACGCAGGCTTCGCAAAGGACCAAGGCCTCCAGTCTCTGAGTCTGAAGCTAAAGCTGCTGAAGACATTCCGGCTGCATTAGCCGATGTAGGAGAAACCCCAAAAGTTGCTACTCCCCGTACCACCAAGAAGCTGTTCTCGAGGAGAACGTGACTGTGACCGACCCTCCAGCTCGTCAAGTGGAGGTTGAGAATTCGGAGGCTGCCACCGACGCAACTAACGCTGTCATGACTGAAGCCAATATCGAGCCTTCACCAACTCAAGCACCAGAAGTCAGCGAAGCCACTGATCCCACTGCTTTTGTTCCTGCGCCTGCTGCTGGTCCTCAGTTCGACTATCATGTTGAGCACAGGCCTCAGGTACAGAAGCCAATCCCAAGATTGCCCAGGTTTCCAGGTCCTGCATCAGCACCTAGATCCTTCAATGTCAATGGCTTCAGAGCATACAACACTTTCTTCAATAGCTCCAGGAACCCCTACTCAAGGGAAAGAATATCATCTGATCGGTTCTGGAGCTATCCCCAGCGAAGCTATTACTCCTGCATTCTATACAATCAAGGTCGCATCTTCCCACACAAGCGTCTTGACATTGAAGCAATAGCTGGTCTGCCCTGCCTGGGAGAAGCTCTGGATTGCTTCAAAGAGGTTGGATTGCTGCCGTTCGTCACCGACCAAGAGCATTAGAATGAAGAGTTGCTGCTCCAATTCTATGCCACACTTCACATCCACGGCTACAACAGAGATCCGAAGACTTGGGTCCTGGAGTGGATGACAGGAAATGTTCATCACGAAGCCAAAGCCTTTGACATCATTGAGCTCACTGGTCTACCCACTCCTGGCAATCTCTACGAATCTGGCTGTCAACTTCACAGTGAAGTTGTGGAGAGCATCTTTCAGAAGCCTGAACCTAACATGAGTCAGATGCTCAGTATGATGAAGCCATTGCCCCAAGATGCTGCATATCCCAAGGAGTTCTTTGTTGAAGACCTTGAGTATCTGCCAAGGACTATTTATCACATCATAAGGCGAACTTTCTGGCCCATCAAAGGACACTCTCCACATGCCAAGCTGGAAGGTGCAATGAAGACCTTGGTCTTCTATATTCTTCATGGCAAATGCTTCAACGCACAGGACTTCTTCATCCACCAACTTGCTGCATCAGGCTCTGATCTTTTTGGCTTGAAGTTCTACGCTCCATGGATGATGCGGCTGATCAAACTCCACTCTGCTATCTCATATCAGCCATCTGCTCACAATCATCGGATCTTTCTGCCTGATGTGGATATGCTTATTGAAGCCATTTATCCTGAGCCTGCCAAGGAACCTCTAAGTCTTCAGAATGCGGAGCATCAAAGTTTTTCTTAGAACATTGAAGGAGTTGAAGCATTCACTCGTGTGTATCCTTTGGCTGGAACTACACGTGCACCACATCCTGCCCTTACTGAAGCCACCGACAGCACAACTGCCCTACGACCCAAGAAGCGCACTCGTGTTCTTAATGACCGAGAGCTTCTGGTGGCTCTTCATCAGAAACAGGATAGGCATCATGACTAGCTGAAGCACCAAATGCAAAGCCTCTTGGTGGATATCTACCGCTTTTGCAATTTTGCCACCAAGAATGCTTTTGTTACCCATGAAACCTCTCGCCGCACATGGAAAGGGCTGACGCTGATGTGCTCTGAAGACGATCTTCAAGAGGATGGTTTCTCTGAACGCTTCAAGTTTGACTCCACACCTCCTCGAAGGGCCGTGCTGCGACGAACTCCATCTCTCGAAGACTCTGAGTTCTCTTCCTCTGCTGCAACTGTGAATGCCAGAGTGATCGAGGATGAAGATGATGCCACTTCACCGCCACCTCCTTCAGCATGCTTCGACACTGCTCCAAGCTCTTTTGCACCGCTGAACACCACCGACGACCCTGCTGCTTCACCTACTCTTCATGGGAACGAGTAGATGCTCTATGTCTTCAAACCCTTTTGGTCCTTACTGACAAAAGGGGGAGAAGCATATGAGTTTGATAGTCTTCAAGCGGGCCCATATGGGCGGGTGCTTTATATTTTGCTTCGTGTTTACAACTCTCATTTTGATACATTTGGTTCTTTGAGTTGTAACACTTAAACTCGATGGTTGTCTCATACTTATTTGCTACTTTGTGATGCGATGATAAATTCTGCATGTGCGACGATAAATTCCGCACTTAGATCATTTTGCAGACGTGCATTTTCCATTATGCATGTCATTATCTTCACATACCTTCACATGCATAGTGGATTGTCATCATAAGTTGAAGAGGATCTCCACAAGCACAACCTGCCATGTGCATTTGCATTCCAAAAGCAAATTACTTATATGGACATCTTCAGGAGGAGCCCTTGCAACTTATGAAGACAATTCCTTATTCTTTACAATTTCACATATTATATTCCCCGTTGAAAACTTCAACCAGTTTGTCATCAATCACCAAAAAGGGGGAGATTGTAAGTGCATCTAGTGCCACCCCTAGTTGGTTTTGGAGTATTGACGACAAACCTAGTTGAGGGACTGATGTGTTTGTGAGAATTGCAGGATAACACAGGTAGAAGTCCCTCACTGATTCGGTTTTCCTACCAGAGATGACCCCTAAAAATGTATGAAGACATTGATGTCAAAGGTGGTATATGAAGATATTCTCATTGAAGACTATGAGAAGAGAAGACATCGCATGAAGCCAATGGAGCTCAAAGACTTAGATCTTTTGTAGTTCTGTTTCTTCTTTGTTGAGTCATAGGAACCACCGTACTGTTAAGTGGGGTCCAAGTGAACCAGTCAGAATGACTGAAGTGATGCTTAAACAAAACCTAAGTCTTCGAGTGAAGACTATGAGAGCGAAACTTGTCCAGAGTCGGACAAGTCAGCTTTGCTTGTAGCCCAAGTAAAGCTGCCGCGTGAGTTTGAAATCTGACCGCTGGAACACGTGTCAGTTCCTTAGTGACCCAGGGTCATTTCGGACAAATCAGGTCGGGTTGCCTAGTGGCTATAAATAGCCCACCCCCTACAACCATAAACGGTTGGCTGCTCAGAGTTAGAGTACGGCTTTTGTCGTTTGAGAGCAACCCACCTCGAAGCCTTTGAGAGAGAATTCCTTGCGAGGATAAAGCCCTAACCACCTAGAGGCAAAGAGTGTTAGGCATCACTTAAGTCTTCTTGTCTGTGTGATCTGAAGACTTATTACACTTGATGATTGTGAATCCTCCAGCTGGTTAGGCGTCGCATTCTGAGCATCCAAGAGACATTGTGGATTGCCGGTGAACGAAGTCTGTGAAGGTTTGGGAGTCTACCTTGAAGACTTAACAGAGTGATTGGGTGAGGTCTGTGTGACCGTAGCTCAAGGGGAATACGGTGAGGACTGGGATTCCTGAGCTGTGTGTTCAGGATTGGGTGTCCGGGACTGTGTGTCCTCAGGTTTAAATACCTAGCCGCCCTAACCAGACGTACAGTTGTCACAGCAACTGGAACTGGTCCAACAAATCATTGTCTTCAACGAGTCACTGGTTTCATCCTTCCCTTCCCTTTACTTCCTGTTGGTCCTTGTGAAGTCATTGTATGATTGCACTATCTTTTGTCTTCACTGAGTGACTGCGTGTTCTATTTGGCTTCATAATATCTTCCTACCTGATCCTTACTACATTGCTGCTACTAGTCATTGTGCTTTCACTCCATTGAATACTTGACTATGGTTTGCCTAGTGTAGTCTACCTTCCGTTGCATGGTAATAGGTTTATTTCTATCGTTTGTCTTTATAACTTCCATGTTTTGAAGACTTTCATAAAAATGGCCTATTGACCCCCCCCTCTAGTCGATATAACGCACTTTCAATTGGTATCAGAGCAAGGTACTCCCTTGTTCTGTGTGATTCGGTTTAACCACCTGGAGTTTTAGCAATGTCGACTGCAGGGATAATTAAAGTCTCCGCTACGTGCCCCGTCTTCGATGGACCTGAATATCCCTACTGGAAGAATAAGATGCGCATGCATCTTGAAGCCATTGACGTCGACCTATGGTATGTCGTCAAGAACGACGTTCCCAAGGCTGGAGAAGGTGTCACTGCTGCTGATGTCAAGAAGTTCATTCAACTGGACTCTACTGCCAAGAATATCATCTGTGGTCATCTGACCAAAGGACAGTATGGCCGCGTGAGGGCTTTGGAAACATCTAAGCTAGTCTTGGGACTGGCTCTCCAAGGTCAAAGAAGGCGTCTCAACCCAGAGAGATCAGAGAATCAGTGTCCTTCGCAACCTCTTCAACCGCTTCAAGAGAAATGACAATGAGAATGTCTAGCTCACGTTTGATTGACTCACTGACATCACAAATGAGCTTCAAGCCCTTGGCGCTACTGAGATCACCAAGCATGAAGTCGTCAAGACACTACTGAGATCACTTGACAGTTCGTTTGACACCCTAGCCCTGATGATTCAAGAACGTCCTGATTTCAAGACACTCGATCCGTCTGACATACTTGAGAGGCTCAACACACATGAGTTTCAACTTTCTGAGAAAAGAGATATCTATGGTCCAAACTATGGGCGAACTCGTGCCTTGAAGGCAAAAGCTGTCTCCTCATCTAAAGAAGAATCTAACAGCAGTTCTGATGATCCTGAA
This sequence comes from Triticum dicoccoides, assembly GCF_002162155.2. Classification (NCBI taxonomy): domain Eukaryota; kingdom Viridiplantae; phylum Streptophyta; class Magnoliopsida; order Poales; family Poaceae; genus Triticum; species Triticum dicoccoides. The sequence goes on from NC_041382.1 coordinate 167,462,956, forward strand.
GACATTGGAAGGGAACTTGCTATGCTTGTGAAGAAGTTCCAAAAATTCACCAAGAAGAAAGGTTTCAGAAAGTCTTCACGATCAAGCTCAAGGAATGATGAAGCTTCTGCTCATGACTACAAGAAGAAAACATGTCACAAGTGCAAGAAACCTGGCCACTTCATCTCTGAGATTCCGCAGTGGGACAATGAGAACAAAAAGATGAAGAAGAGCAAGGAATATGACTCTGACAACAAGAAGAAGAAAAAATACTCAAAGTCTTCTTCCAAGTCTTCCTTAAAGTCTTCATCACACAAGAAGAGCTCATCTGACAAGGCATGTGTGTTTGTTGGCAAGGAAATGGATTCAGAGGAGTCCGCTTCTGAGGAGGCGGAGGTGGAGTCCGAGGAGGAGTCCGATTCTGGCATTGCAAGTCTGGCTACAGCATACGTTGCCAAGTCCATCTTCAACACTGAAGACAATGACTTCATCACCGACACCGATGCAAATGACAAGGACTACTCCGCTCCTACCTACTGCTTCATGGCACGCGGTGCCAAGGTAAACACACGCACTACTCACTATCAAACATCTAGTGAAGATGACTCTGATTGTGGTTCAAGACCCAGCTACAAAACACTTGCTAAAATTGCAACTGAACAATAGAAAGCTATGGAACATATTCAAAAACTGTTAGACAAAAGCGATGATCTGTTAGGCGCTGAAATGACTCGATCTGAGTCCTTAATTGAAGACATAAAAAAATCTTCACATTAAGTATGAGGAACTTGAAAGTCGTCATGAAACGCTCTCAACAACTAATGAAAAGCTTTCCTATGATTATCTTCAAAGGAAGCAAGATCTTGATAAATTGAGAGCGGCTCAAGAAGATCTTCAAAAGGAAAACGAGTCACTTCGCGCCGAACAGATCAGTTCCGCTCAGGAAGGATTTGAACCACCATGCCTTAAATGCATTGAGCGTGATAATGCTACTTCTATTGTTGAATGTTCTACTGCTGCTACTGTTGCAATATCTTCAACTGTTGATGTGGGAACTAACCCCTCTGCTGAGGATACCACTACTATTGCTAATGAGAATGCTAGGTTGAAGACATTGCTTGAAACAGGGATGTACAAAAGTCTTAAAGGGCATCAGACACTATGTGATGTCCTCAAAAGGCAGATCCTGAACCGAAACCCGAGGAAAGAGGGTGTTGGGTTCGTAAGGAAAATGAATGTTGATGGCTCTTACTGGAAACCTGAGCAGTACCCCAAAACCACATGGGTTGCTGCAAAGGAATCTTCAGCAGATCCATCCACTCTATCTGGCTTCACTTGTGCTAACCCTATTGTCATTGATGAATCCTTTGATGCAAACTATAAACTGTTTAAGAATCAAAATCATGAAGTGTTTGCCAGGTACATTGTTACTAACTGCAGGAATGGACTGCCTATGAAGAAGATCTGGGTACCGAAAAAGTGTCTGGAGAATCTTCTTGTGAATGTCATCATGACACCACAGGTGAAGAAGACAAACCCCAGACCATAGGCTTCATACGGTCCAAAGGCTTCACACAGACAGAGGACTCACCTGAGTCGAACTAATACAAATGTTTTGCAGGGAAACCATACTCAGGCCTATGAATATGAGCGCGGTTCATCAAACCGCCATGTTCATAAGACCAAGAACTATTCTGCTTATTCTTATGAGTACTATTGTCCACCTGCAAGACTGTTTTCTAGGGCTCCAAAGCCAAAGTTCTCAGATGCTGCACTTAGACTTATTGCTTCTAAGCCACCCTTGAAGATGTGGGTGGCTAAGAAAGCTTAACTCTCTTTTGCAGGGAAAGGTCTCCAGCAGAAAACCAAAATCGTTTGACGCTATTGCTGGGGACCTTAAACATCTTGTAGGGCGCAAGATCAAATGCCCGAATGGTCTTACTATGTACTTCGTTCCTGAATCGCTTGCTACTCTCCCTATTAGTCCTAATCTGGATCTAAGCTTTCATAACCCACTGGTTCGTCAAATGTTTTTGCTTCACAATTCTCTTCGTGAAGCCTATCCCCCTCACTGCACTGTAGGGTACGACACCAGCGTCTTCAGAATGGATTATTGATAGTGGATGTACCAATCACATGACTGAGAGCTTCTGGTGGCTCTTCATCAGAAACAGGATAGGCATCATGACTGGCTGAAGCACCAAATGCAAAGCCTCTTGGTGGATGTCTACCGCATTCGCAATCTTGCCACCAAGAATGCTTTTGTTGCCCATGAAACCTCTCGCCACACATGGAAAGGGCTGACGCTGATGCACTCTAAAGACGATCTTCAAGAGGATGGCTTCTCTGAACGCTTCAAGTTTGACTCCACACCTCCTCGAAGGGTCGTGCTGCGACGAACTCCATCTCTCGAAGACTCTGAGTTCTCTTCCTCTGCCGCAACTGTGAATGCCAGAGTGATCGAGGATGAAGATGATTCCACTTCACCGCCACCTCCTTCAGCATGCTTCGACACTGCTCCAAGCTCTTCTGCACCGCTGAACACCACCGACGACCCTGCTGCTTTACCTACTCTTCATGGGAACAAGTAGATGCTCTATGTCTTCAAACCCTTTTGGTCCTTACTGACAAAAGGGGGAGAAGCATATGAGTTTGATAGTCTTCAAGCGGGCCCATATGGGCGGGTGCTTTATATTTTGCTTCGTGTTTACAACTCTCGTTTTGATACATTTGGTTCTTTGAGTTGTAACACTTAAACTTGATGGTCGTCTGCTACTTATTTGCTACTTTGTGATGCAATGATAAATTCCGCATGTGCGATGATAAATTCCGCACTTAGATCATTTTGCAGACGTCCATTTTCCATTATGCATGTCATTATCTTCACATACCTTCACATGCATAGTGGATTGTCATCATAAGTTGAAGAGGATCTCCACAAGCACAACCTGCCATGTGCATTTGCATTCCAAAAGCAAATTACTTATATGGACATCTTTAGGGGGAGCCCTTGCAACTTATGAAGACAATTCCTTATTCTTTACAATTTCACATATTATATTCCCCGTTGAAAACTTCAACCAGTTTGTCATCAATCACCAAAAAGGGGGAGATTGTAAGTGCATCTAGTGCCACCCCTAGTTGGTTTTGGAGTATTGACGACAAACCTAGTTGAGGGACTGATGTGTTTGTGAGAATTGCAGGATAACACAGGTAGAAGTCCCTCACTGATTAGGTTTTCCTACCAGAGATGACCCCTAAAAATGTATGAAGACATTGATGTCAAAGGTGGTATATGAAGATATTCTCATTGAATACTATGACAAGAGAAGACATCGCATGAAGCCAATGGAGCTCGAAGACTTAGATCTTTTGTAGTTCTGTTTCTTCTTTGTTGAGTCAAAGGAACCACCGTACTGTTAAGTGGGGTCCAAGTGAACCAGTCAAAATGACTGAAGTGATGCTTAAACAAAACCTAAGTCTTCGAGTGAAGACTATGAGAGCGAAACTTGTCCAGAGTCGGACAAGTCAGCTTTGCTTGTAGCCCAAGTAAAGCTGCCGCGTGAGTTTGAAATCTGACCATTGGAACACGTGTCAGTTCCTTAGTGACCCAGGGTCATTTCAGACAAATCAGGTCGGGTTGCCTAGTGGCTATAAATAGCCCACCCCCTACAACCATAAACGGTTGGCTGCTCAGAGTTAGAGTACGGCTTTTGTCATTTGAGAGCAACCCACCTCGAAGCCTTTGAGAGAGAATTCCTTGCGAGGATAAAGCCCTAACCACCCAGAGGCAAAGAGTGTTAGGCATCACTTAAGTCTTCTTGTCTGTGTGATCTGAAGACTTATTACACTTGAGGATTGTGAATCCTCTAGCCGGTTAGGCGTCGCGTTCTGAGCATCCAAGAGACATTGTGGATTACCGGTGAACGAAGTCTGTGAAGGTTTGGGAGTCTACCTTGAAGACTTACCAGAGTGATTGGGTGAGGTCTGTGTGACCTCAGCTCAAGGGAATACGGTGAGGACTAGGTGTCCTGAGCTGCGTGTTCAGAATTGGGTGTCCGGGACTGTGTGTCCTCAGGTTTAAATACCTAGCTGCCCTAACCAGACGTACAGTTGTCACAGCAACTGGAACTGGTACAACAAATCATTGTCTTCAACGAGTCACTGGTTTCATCCTTCCCTTCCCTTTACTTACTGTTGGTCCTTGTGAAGTCATTGTATGATTGCACTATCTTTTGTCTTCACTGTGTGACTGCGTGTTCTGTTTGGCTTCATAATATCTTCCTACCTGATCCTTACTACATTGCTGCTACTAGTCATTGTGCTTTCACTCCATTAAATACTTGACTATGGTTTGCCTAGTGTAGTCTACCTTCCGCTGCATGGTAATAGGTTTATTTCTATCGTTTGTCTTCATAACTTCCATGTTTTGAAGACTTTCATAAAAATCGCCTATTCACCCCCCCTCTAGTCGATATAACGCACTTTCAAGTTGCCACTTGTCTGCGTGCGTTGACCCCTTGTATTTGTAATAGGGGTGTGGCCATCAATCCGGTACAAATTACATATAGCAGCGCCGGACTCGTCTAACCGCGTCTGTGGTCTTGACGACCTATCAAATGCTTTAGTTGGTGAGGCCGTTTTTAGTGTGCGGCTGCCAAGGCAGTCGCATTCTCTTCGGCGCGCAAAGATCGCTTAATACTTCCGTTCACTGTAATGATGCCGCGTGGTCCGGGAATCTTGAGCGTCAGGGAAGTGTAATGTGGTATTGCATTAAAGCGAGCAAAAGCTTCGCGTCCAAGTAGTGCTTGATAGCCACTTTGGAACGGAGCGATGTGGGAGGTTAAATGTTCGCTACGGAAGTTATCGGGGAAGCCGAATATAACCTTTAGTAGCAGGGATCCCGTGCAATGAGCCCCTGGGCCTGGTGTTACTCCTTTAAAGGTGGTATTGCTATGGCAAATTTTCATTGGGTCTATCACCATTTCGCGGATTGTATCCTGGTATATCAGGTTGAGACTGCTGCCACCGTCCATCAGGACTCGTGTGAAGTGGTATCCGTCAATTATTGGGTCTAATACCAGGGCAGCCCATCCTGCATGCCGGATACTTGCTGAGTAATCACGATGGTCGAAAGTGATCGGTTGAGACGATCAGTGGCAGGACTCCGCGGTGGTATGCCTTTGGGCATATTTTTCTGGGAGTGCCGTATTGTTTCTCCCCTTGATCACGTGTAACACGTTTACCGTTTTGAATTCTGGTGGAAATTTCTTTTGTTCCCCAGTGTCTTGCTTGAGAGGCTCATCCTCGTCTTCGCTTGGTGTATCCTCCCCCTTGTGTACGGCGTTGAGCTTGCCGGACTGCTTGAAGACCCAACATTCTTTGTGGGTATGATTAGCTGGTTTACCGGGGGTGCTATGGATCTGACATATTTGGTCCAGAATTTTGTTTAGGCTGGACAGTTCGTCTCTGGCGCCTTTAGAGCGTGGCTTTTGCTGACCTGGCCGAGAGCTTTTGAATCCAGCGTTTACTGCCGTGCTCTTCGTGTTGTCTTCTTTATTCCGGCGTTTGTTATTGTTGTTGCGCCGTGATTTCCCATTTCCATCTCTAACTTCAGATGTACTGGGGTCACAGGTGCTGCATTTGGCTAGCCAGCTGTCCTCACCCGCGCAAAAGCGGGTCATGAGGCTTGTTAATGCTGCCATTGTTCTCGGCTTTTCTTGGCCGAGGTGTCTGGCAAGCCATTCGTCAAGGATGCTATGCTTAAAAGCTGCCAAGGCTTCGGCATCCGGACAGTCGACAATTTGGTTCTTTTTAGTAAGAAACCTGTTCCAAAGCTTTCGGGCTGACTCTCCGGGCTGTTGAGTTATATGACTCAAATCATCCGCGTCCGGAGGTTGGACATAAGTCCCTCGAAAATTTGCCCGAAAAGCGTCTTCGAGCTCTTCCCAGCTTCAATGGAGTTTTCGGGGAGGCTTTTAAGCCAGTGATGAGCTGGCCCTTTGAGATTGAAGGGTAAGTATTTGATGGCGTGGAGATCATCTTCTCGAGCCATATGGATGTGGAGGATATAGTCCTCAATCCAAACCCCAGGGTCTGTTGTTCCGTCGTATGCCTCTATGTTTACTGGTTTGAATCCCTCTGGAAATTCATGGTCCAGTACCTCATCGGTGAAACATAGGGGGTGTGTGGCACCCCTGTATCTGGGTGTACCGCGTTGTTCGGATGTTTGTTGTGTTACATCATATTCTGGGGCGCGCTTGCATGGTCCATAGATGGATCTGGTTGCGCCGTCCTTTTGGTGCGAACCCTCGCGTGGATCGCGTATTGGCTTGTGAGTGGCGTTGTTTGCCGCTCTATGTTGGCCGTGAGGTCGTCTATCCGGCCAGGTGGTTGTTTTGATTTTTGGTTGTGGGGGTCCTGAGGCCTCCTCATCGAATTCAGGTAGCAACTTCCGCTTTGGGTAGCTCTTGGTGGGGCGATTGTCGCCGTACTTCGCTGCTGTGTTGAGTACTTTACTCCATCTGATTTGGAGTGTGTCCTGCGCACCCTTAAGCCTTTGCTTCTGCTTTTTCTGACTCCTCGCGGTGGCAACAAGCCTTTGACGGGCATTCTGCTGCTCCGGGTGCCTGTCCGGCGTTATGTCGTCCGGACTATTATCTTTGACAGAATTGGTTTGTTCGGTATGATTCTCCGTATTGCCGTGGTCCGGCAGTGGTTCGCCCTGCTCCAACGCTGGGTCTGTATGATCGTTATTTCTGCCGAGGCGGGATTTGGGGCGCCGCTTGCGCCGCCGCTTTGACTACTTCTCGAGGGAACAAGCCTTCGGTGCGTCCTTCCGTTCCTCGTCGTCGTCTTCTTTTGGTGTGTCCACCATGTATACGTCATATGATGAGGTGGACGTCCAGCGCCCTATGGGCGGTGGTTCCTCTTCGCCTCCCGCATCGTCGTCCATACTGTCGATGTCTTCGGAGTCGAAGTCGAGCATGTCAGTTGAGTCATCGACAGTGGCTATTAAGTGGGTGGTGGGTGGGCGTCGAATTTCTTCGTCGTCCGCGTCCCAATCCTGTTGGCCATAATCCGGCCAGGGCTCTCCTGACAAAGAGAGAGACCTTAGTGAATTCAGAATGTCGCCGAAGGGCGAGTGCTGAAAGATATCCGCGGCGGTTAATTCCATGATCGGCGCCCAATCGGATTTGATTTGCAGGGGCGCGGGCGGTTCAGAGTCAGAAAAAGAGTCCGGCACCTTGGAGTCACGGGCTGCGCAGAGGATTATGCTGGTGTTTGGCTCGAGCTCCGTTGAGACTGCAACCCCTGAGGCGGTGTCTAACCACCCGTCCTCGATTGGCGCAGTTGGCTCCGAGCTAATGGTCGGAGCTGATGCGGGAGCGGCCTCTGGGGTACTGTTCGGCGGCAGAGCTAGGTCATACCCATCGCGACAGTGCGGCGCGCCCGACTGTGGCTCGAATCCGTTGAAGATCGAGTCTCCGCGGATGTCGGCCGTGTAGTTCAAACTTCCAAATCTGACCTGACGGACAGGGGCGTAGCTTTCAATCTACTCCAGATGGCCAAGCGAATTAGCCTGCGGTGCAAAGCCGCCGAATACGAAGATCTGTCCGGGGAGAAAAGTCTCACCCTGGACCGCATTGCTATCGATGATAGTAGGAGCCATCAAGCCTAACAGCGACGACACAGAGGAACTTTCAATGAAAGCACCAATGTTGGTGTCAAAACCGGCGGATCTCGGGTAGGGGGTTCCGAACTGTGCGTCTAGGCTGGATGGTAACAGGAGGCAGGGGACACGATGTTTTACCCAGGTTCGGGCCCTCTTGATGGAGGTAAAAACCTACGTCCTGCTTGATTAATATTGATGATATGGGTAGTACAAGAGTAGATCTACCACGAGATCAGAGAGGCTAAACCCTAGAAGCTAGCCTATGGTATGATTGTATGTTGTGATTGTTGTCGTACGGACTAAAACCCTTCGGTTTATATAGACACCGGAGAGGGTTAGGGTTACACAAGGTCGGTTACAAAGGAGGAGATATCCATATTCGTATTGCCTAGCTTGCCTTCCACGCCAAGTAGAGTCCCATCCGAACACGAGACAAAGTCTTCAATCTTGTATCTTCATAGTCTAACAGTCCGACCAATGGAGATAGACCGGCTGTCCGGAGGCCCCCTAATCCAGGACTCCCTCACTCTCCTTACATAATCTCACTATATTTTTTTGTATGCATGTCAGATATTGTACACAGTCATGCTGAACATGTAGAGAAAAAGAGAAGGGTTTTGCGCGGCAATACAATGTCATGCAGACATTGCTCCATGGTCGGTTCAATGGCAAACCCTCCCCCCTCTCCAGATTGTAATCCAGAGGAAGATATGTGTTCTGAGGCGGATTTAGACGCAGCTGACCACTCCTATTTACCCCAAGGTGTTTGCTCTAACTTGGCATGATGATGTTAGTCATATCATGCATATGTTGCCTTGCAGTGCCTACTTTCGACATCATATATGTCATCTGCTTAGTTTAGACATGTTCTGTAATGCCACCTATTTAGTTTCAATATCATATATGGAATTATGCAGTCTCATGTCTCTTAGCCATCCATAATATATGTGAAATGTGCAATGCCATCCTATTTAACTAGGCATCATATATTTGAATGATATCTATCCCATCCTTTTCTTCATTAAATTTCCATTTGTCGACAATGTTTGTACATTAAACTACTCTTCCTGTGAATCAGCCATTTGAGTGGGTGATAGAAAAATCTGGAGTGAAAACAAGGCCTTCAGAGCAGACAGTGTTACCTGTCGAAGCAGACCTCTTGCTGGGTCCCGATAGCTCCTCAGAGATGGATTCAGAGACATATGACCAGTCCTATTCCCCCACCGAGATGTATGCTCTAACTTGGCATGGTTCTACTGCTCATATCATGCATATGGTGTCTTGCATTGCATATTTTAGACATCATATACACAATTCAACACCATGTTCTTAGTTCAGACATCATATATGTGAATGCCTCCGCTTAGCATATAAATCACATATGTGAATTAAATCATTCGATCCTGGTTACTTAGATAACATGTATGTGACTTATGTCATGCGATCCTGTTTAGTTAGTCATCATATCTTTGAATTATGTTATGATGCTATCCAGTTTAGATATACATCATATATGTGAAATTATGTCATGCTATCCATTTTAGTTAAACAATATACATGTCAATTATTTAATGCCCTCTTTTTTCCACACAATCTATTGCATATGTCTCTCATACAATGTCTGTACATTCAACTATGTTTCTTGTTTATCAGCCATTTGAATTGGAGCGGGTGATGGCAGTGTCTAGCGGAGTAAAAACACGGTCTCCAAATAAAACAGTGCTACCTCTTGGTGTAGATAGCACCCTGGTTGTACATGCACGAGAACCAGCCCTACCACACATAACCCAGACTCTTGCAGATTTTACCTCTACTGTGATGGACAGAGAACCAGCTTCACACAATCTAACCCCAACCCCAGCAGATAGTAACCCAGTTCCTGTTGGCACAGCACCATCTCCACCACAGAGCTCCCAAACAAGAGCAGTTTGTAAGGCAGCTCCAGTGCCCAAAGCGCCAGTGCTACCATGGCGAACCCCAACTCCACCAGTTAGTACACCTATTCCTATGGAGGAAGCACAACGAGCCATTCATAGTTTAGCATCTATCGCATTTGATGTTGTTAAATCCTATGTGTGTATCTTCCCATCATGAAAATATTATACTGAAGATGAAGGAAAATGCTAGTTTCAGGTGTTTGTCCAGGAGTTATGTGTAAGTAATGTTATTCATGGCAATTACTTTGCTTTGTCCCATACATTCTACCTCCATGATGGTTATAATACAACAAATTTTCCCATTTTTCTCTATAGAGAAGGACCGATTTGAAAACTCGGGATGAGGTAACCTGTGCTAATACTTGTGCTATCTTCAAGAATGCTTGGTGGCAATATCGGAATTACCTGAAGAAAACGTACTTCACTAGCAAAGAAACTCATCAAATTCCCTTACGTTCTCCTGAGACACATTACCTGACGATGACTGGGAACGCCTTGTTCTTTACTGGTCCCGAACCAAGAATGTGGTAAGGTCTATGAGCTCATTTTGTTTTAAGTACTATATGCTTGCGTCTTACTGTACTCTGTTCATGTAGAACAAGTTCTTAAACCTGAAGAACAATTGTTCTCATTTAAAATTCCATTGCTATCGTGCATACTGCTTTGCTCTTGTGTCACTGTATTTACTCATACAAACTTATTTTTAAATTGAACTATCCAATGGAAACTCCAATGTCACAACAGGTATGTTTACACATGTTTCTTTAACAGGTTTGCTCTTATAAATAGCTCTCTTGATTTCAATTTCAATTGTGTATACAGTTGACTTCTCATATCATGCACATTACTAGCATCATCAAAGGGCCAATAGTGTTGTTGTACATGTAGACCCGTGGTACCCATTTGAAATCTTGTTGTGCCATTTAGTTTCCCACACTTTGTATTCTTTCAGTGATGCTTTCTCTTGAACTGATACGATTTGAACCGTGTCTCTATTTTGATTTGGAAAGACAATGTAGTGACCATAGGACATAGATATATGTTTGTTTGATGCTTTTATAATGTACTACTTGGCAATAGAAGACTTGGTAGTTTAATCTTTTCCACCTTACTAATGAACGGGTTCACCGAAATGAGTTTCATATACTAGTACATGCTAAACCAGTTATGTGTCTGCTTGTTTCTTCTTTTAGAATGCTGATAGAATATTGGGGAAGAGTGCCTTATTAAGCAATGATAAAGGAAGTAATGCAGATAAAGTTCAGGATCATGAGACATCCTTGTTGGTCTCCAACAAAGCTCATAAAACAGCTAAGGAAAACTATCTTGAAGACAGTGAGGCAACCCCAAAGTCCTGTCTTGGTTTACTGTTCGAGTTACTGGCCACTACCGCTTGCACAAGCTATTCAAAGTCACTGTCTGAATCAGTTCGGTTTCTTGAGTCTCAACTACAAGCTGAAATGCATCGATCAGCTATGCTGCGACAAGAAGCGGAAGGACTGCAGAAGTCCCTGGAGCATTCAGATGCATACTTTCTGGTGCAACATCGAGCGTTGGAGGATTTTAGCGCCAAATAGGACAAAGCTAATAAGCTTGCTAAGCTTATTGCCAGCATGGTGGATACCCTGGATAACGTTTCTTGAGCTCTTCTGAAGTTGTTTCAGTTATGGACTTATTTTGCTTCCGCGTTTATTTGCATTGGTGGCCAATTTTGATGGCCAGTGTATGTAATATGCTGCTCTGTTCCCTATGTTTGCACTGGTGGTGAACTTTGATGCCCAGTGGATGTAATATGTGTAATAGCTGTAATAGGCTAAAGTTAGTTGCTTGCTTATTTATTTCCTTATTGTCTTGTTTAGTTGTTTGCTTGTAGTCACTGTAGTTCTTTTTCCGCATTTTTCTAGTGGCCACAATAACCTAATTTTAGTAACTAGGCCATAATAATCATGGCAACACACGAACTATTGTAACCATGGGCCTCCTATGGGCCGTAGGATCCGTGTGATTTCTACGGTCCGTACGATCCATGGGCCTTTTACGGGCCGTATGATCCATGGGCCTTCTACGGGCCGTAGGATCCATTGGTCTTCTATGGGTCGTAGGATCCATGGGCCTTCTATGGGGCATATAATCATTTCACCAAACATGGGTCATACTATTCGTGGACCATAACGGGCCGTTAATAGGCCGTATTTGATAACTCTGTGAAAATGCCCCAATGGGTTAATGGGCCACAAACGGGCCAAATGTAACCACAGGCTGTATTTGGCCCACAAACGGAACAAGCCAGTAATGGACCGTATCTAACCGAATTCTAGAAATGAGCCCAAGAATAAATGGGCCCTTAGAAGGCTGAAAGTTAACATAGGCTGGAAACGGCCGACGGAATAATGGGCCGTTAATGGGTAAAAGCGATACACTGTCCATTATGGGCCAGTTTCATCTCGGGCCTTTAATGGGACGAGAGTTACAAAGGGCCTCATATGGGCCGAAAGATATCATGGGCCATACATGGGCCGGAAGTTACAATGGGCTGGAATCATATTGGATGGCCCAGATGAAGCTACTGGGCTTAATTCCGATAGGCCATAACGGGCCGGTTGTTAGCAGGTCGTAAATGGGCTATATACGAACAGGTCGTTAACAGGCTTTCCATTGGCCGGACCATTACCTTTTGACCAAGTCAAACGGGCCGGCCTTTTCACCAGAATGGGCCTCTGTTGGGCCGTGCCACATGTCGACGTATCATAGGCGCCTCCTGTCCAATGAGTGCATGACATGTGTCCCAATGGTGAGCCAACACGTGTTTCCTCTAGCCAATGAGAATTTTACACATGGAAAATACCCATTGGTCCGGGCTGTTAACGGGTTATCGGATCCAAAATCGGACCCGATAGCTTAACGGCGACCTGTTACGGTGGATGCCACGTGTTGGTCACCCTTAACGAAAGCACTTCTATGACGCGTGATTTATCGTCATGGAAGTGGACACTTCAGTGATGATAATTTTGGTAATGTCATGGAACACTTCTACGGCGACACAAGTATGACTATCTTTATTCTGTCATAAAATCATCATGGATGTACATGCATGACAGAAAACGTGACCTACTGTGACAAACACATATCATCACGGAAGTGTATTTTTTGTAGTGATGGAGCGCCTCCTCCGTGGTTGTACTGCACTCGAGTACCTTCGTCTTCAAGCGATCAATGGGTTGAGTACCTTCCACATCTCCTCCATGACTCTCTGGACTATTTATGTGTGTTGTTGGTGCAGCAGGAAGACATCACAAGATGTGTACCACGGTATGGTCATTGAGGACACACCCGCACTTGAGAGATTACTTGTAGTTGATCAAGAAGGTCCAACAAGAATCAATGTCATTTCTGCGCCGAAATTGACAGTGGTGGGCTACTTGTCTCACAAATACTCCAAACTTGTTATTGGATCCACACCCGTTTAGGTACAACAGCCGCCTTCTACCTCTCCTTCTACAAATTAACATTATTTCTAATTTTGAAGATGTTTGTTCGTCTGTCATTCAGAAAATGATTCCGACAAGCTTGACCCTGAAACTGCGCACAGTGAAGGTCTTGGCACTAGAATCTATCGGCCCCAACCATGAGCAAGTTGTTAGTTTCCTAAGATGCTTTCCGTGCCTGTAGAAGCTATATATCGAGGTGATGTTCCTTTCCTATTAAATGTTAACCATAAGGGAGTTGAATTTGTGACACCTTTTTCCAAGTTTACAATGACAATGTACTACGATTTCTGAATGTTCTTTTGGAGGATTTCAGTACATACATGCCTACCCCATATTGGTTGCTTGATCCATATGGTTAGAATCAATAAGCATTTCTCCTTTGGATTCATATGTACTAGTTTTCCTAGGGAATTTTTCATCCACTCCAACCTCTTGTGAAGAAGGCTACATTTTTCTAGAATGTAATCAAATGCCCATGTTAATCATGTCATATCGAAGATGGCATGTTAGTGCATTTTACAAATCCTACAAACCACATACGCATGTAGTAATGTTCGAAACTGCATGTAGGCACTAACACGTTTTCTTCTTTTGCAGATAAGATTAGGTCCAGTGGTGGATAATGTGATACAATATAACAATCATGTTGAATGCCTAGATCTGCATCTCTCAGAAATTACTTTGAACTCCTACCGAGGGACCTTACTAGAGATTATATTCGCCAGGTTCTTTGTTCTCAGAGCAAGGGTGCTGAAGGAAATGAGGTTTGCCCTACATTTCTTTCGCAAAAAAAGAATGGTTTGTTGATCAGCGCTGGCGCCTGCGGCAGAATGGAGTAGGCTCCAAAAATGCTGAATTTCATTTTGGAACTTCAGATGACAAAGTAATCGGAAGTCATCGTGTCAACCCCATACATAACTTCTCAGTGGCTGACCCCTTTGCAAAAATTGTGCAGTTTCGAAACCAGACTTAGAAGCGGTGATATTAGTTTGAACCTTTCTGATATCCATGTTCAGCGGATCAGCGCAAGCGTTTGCAACTGATGAGCTGAATTTCATTTCTAATATCAGTTTGAACCTTGTAATCTTCGAATTTGAGCCATATAACTCTGGAATTTGAACCTTGTAATATTTCAAGCTTTTGTGGTACAATCGTTGAAATGGCATCGTATGAGAGTCGTATATTGCTAGCACTATTTTGATCTTAATATGCAATGGTCTTAGATTTTATTAACCATTCTCGAATCTGTTTACCTTGTCGATCTCATAGCACACGATCTGTATAGCTAACTCGACTGCGATCTTCGACATTATTGCACACAGTTGGTTTCTTCCACCGTGTGCATTGTAGAGCGCAGAATTAATTATCGCACTCGAGTGTCCATCATCACCCTTCTATGTAACTTTGACCTCATCACCCACGGGTAAACTTATGACCAACGTCATTCCACACACTTTGTTTTTACAAAGCTTTTTGCCAATAAACGCCCATGATTTGTCCCTCTTCTAGCCGACATGTGGCCAAACTAGCCGGGCGGGAAGCTTGCGCGGTAAACAGCGCGGTAGCGCGGGGATAGGCTCACCGATGGTACATTTGGCGCCTCTTCGAGCCCACCCGTGCGGTGCGGTGTTGTCAGGTGTGCATTGGAATCCTCCGCTATGAATGACGTGACAAGACGTGATGATTACAGGCCGGCCGTCCCCCATTTATTACAGCGGCCATTTAACTCTTGTGTATCTTCAACCTTTCGATCACGCACCACCATTGCATGAAACACACGCACCACGAGAAATTCTTAGAGGGTATCCTGTGCGGCTCCAATGGCGCTCCGAGCGGCTACCAACAACGAGCAACAGTTCACCATGCGTGCCGTGGTGGACACGCACAGAAGGTTCATGGACCTCTCGGTGGTGTACACCAATGACCCGGTCTGGGTGGAGCACTCCATCCACATCATGGAGTTGTTGCTTGCCGAGGAGAAGTACAAGGTGGTCGGGATTGACCTCGAGTACACCCACGCTCGTGTCGGGTCTCGTCCCAAGGTCGTCGTCGCCCAGATGTGTGTGTGCCACCACGTCCTTGTCTACCACTACTGCCTGGCCACGAGGCCTTGCGAGCATTTCACTAGGTTTGTCAACAGCCCCCACTACATGTTCTCTACGGTGGACATCACCAACGATGTAAAGACGCTCGAGAATTCGGGCATCGCCTGCTAGAATCTTGTCGACATCCGAGGCCAATACAAGATCTGGGGTAGCAAGGAGCATGAGAAGGACTCAGTAGTTCACCTCGCCGAGGCCAGCATCGACCCCTACTACAGAGACATGAAGGATTCATGCAACAAGGACAAGAGTGCCTGGCACTCGGCCTGGATGGAGAAAGTCGACAAAGCTCACATCGTGTACACGGCCAAGGAGGCGTACACGAGCTACGACATGTACATGCGGATCGTCGACATGAGGAAGTGCCACCTTCCCCAAATCGGCCAGGGATCCAGCCGGAAGCAGAGCAATGGAAAGCATCGTCGCAACAATAAGTAGATGATTAGATCCTCGTTTCTCCTACTTTAGTATGCATGTAATTGCTTACTTTGGTGTGTGGAAATGTTATGTGTGTAGTCACTTGTGTAATTGTATGCTTAATTTGGTTATGCAATGTTGTCTTTTTAAGTATATATGTTGATGCTATGTAGACTGAGTGTAGATGTTGTGCAGACAAAGAAACTCACATTGCACACGGACTAAACAATGGAACCCATCGGTGATGTTTTCATCAATCACTCACAATTGTATACCAGCAATCGTTTGCTCACAACACAAACGGCTTGTTAGCAGTGATCGTCTGTGTTGTTATCGGTCTACGCACACATTTCCGATTACAGACTTGTTTGCCGCGTATCACACACATCTTGTTAAGTTGAACCGTTTCTGTTCTCATGTCTCAACGCAAACAGTTCATCTGAGTGAACCGCATGCCATATATCGCACACACCTTGATCTGGCTGACCATTTCTTTTCTGTTGCCTAATCACAAACAGTTCACCCGAGTGAACCATATGATGTACATCACACACACCTTCATCAGGCTGCCCGTTTGTTTTGTTCATCCTCATCGCAAACAGTTAATTTTGCTGAACTGTATGCCCTGCATCGCACACGCAACTAAAATCTAAACCATGTTTGATGCATCCTCCATCGCAAATGTTTTGCACCTTTTTTGATGGGTTTTCTACACCACCGTTTGAGATTATAGCATCGCACACAGTTTCGTCGAAGGGTCTCTGATCGTAGTGTCATGTTAGTAGAATCCTGTAGTATTGGCATGGAGCGATGTGGGCAGCTGGGGTAGTGGTGCAAGCCAGTTGTAAGGAAGTTGTACCTGAGGGATGTCAGGACGTAGCTCAACCTAGAGGAGGGCGGCGAGAGGCGGCAACTACTCACATCGCGACAGTGAGCAAGGGACGAAGGCAACCTCACCGGATTTGTGAGAGAGAACGGCAGGGACCCCTGGTCAGGATGTGCCGACAGTGGGTTTTCGCTGTCAGTGACGGTGACCGCATCTACATAAAGCATCCACCCCTTCCCCCAGCGGATGTGACCCGCCCAGATGTTAGAGATGTGGCCACAGTCGTTTTGTGCGAGAGAGTGTGAAGAGAGCAACCATATCAAGCAACCACGTAGGCTCGTCCTGTCTATGTATATAGTGGAGAGGTTTCCTTTTCTCTCCATAGGAACCTATTTATATCCCGTATGTGCCACTGAAGGAAAAAAACTTTGTTTATAAATGACGTGGCACCGTTCATGGATGGTTCCTGACCCTCCATTATTTATAAGTGAGTAACTACTACTAGACGCGTCAAATTATCACGTGGGCTGCATCTTCTTGCAGAAATGAGCTCCACCGTGTCAAATGTGTGGTTGGGGAAGACTCAAAAGACGCAAAGAGTGCTACTAGTACTACATGCGTGGGTGCGTGCACCTCTTCTCTTTGAGCATGGTTATTAAAAGTATAGCCCACTACTGTACCACGCGGTTATTATATATGGGCAAAGAGTATAGGCAGTAATAATGACTAATAAGCCATCAAATCATGAGGCCCACCTTTCTCTATGTTTGATCGAGGAAGAAACAATCATTTCACTCATTGAATATCCATCCACAGCTACCTCCACAAATAAATAAAAATCCTTTTCTACCTCCGTAGCATGGTTAATAATATAGCCATTTCAATCATGGTGTAGAAATATCATTCACTAATACAATAGGGCTGGATCTAAGGCTGGTGATTTTTTTACTTTGTCTCATTTACTCATTTTACATAGGAGCACCTGTTTAGGATGGATATTCCTTTCAATGGGACTTCTTCATGGGGTTTAAGACTAAGTAGCTCCGAATTATGCCCACTGCCCACCACTCTGAATCGTGCCATCTATGATAGGGAGTACTCCCATTGCAACAATGAGGTCCACTAGGTCTAGCACGTCCTGTAAGAAGATACTGTCACGCAAAACTAAAGGAAATATGCCCTAGAGGCAATAATAAAGTTATTATTTATTTCCTTATTTCATGATTAATGTTTATTATTCATGCTAGAATTGTATTAACTAGAAACTTAGTACATGTGTGGATACATAGACAAACAGAGTGTCACTAGTATGCCTCCACTTGACTAGCTCGTTGAATCAAAGATGGTTAAGTTTCCTAGCCATAGACATGAGTGGTCATTTGATTAACGGGATCACATCATTAGAGAATGATGTGATTGACTTGACCCATTCTGTTAGCTTAGCACTTGATCGTTTAGTATATTGCTATTGCTTTCTTCATGACTTATACATGTTCCTATGACTATGAGATTATGCAACTCCCGGATACCGGAGGAACACTTTGTGTGCTACCAAACGTCACAACGTAACTGGGTGATTATAAAGGTGCTCTATAGGTGTCTCCGATGGTACTTGTTGAGTTGGCATAGATCGAGATTAGGATTTGTCACTCCGATTGTCGTATCTCTGGGCCTTCTCGGTAATGCACATCACTATAAGCCTTGCAAGCAATGTGACTAATGAGTTAGTTGCGGGATGCTGCATTATGAAACGAGTAAAGAGACTTTCCGGTAACGAGATTGAACTAGGTATTGAGATACCGACGATCGAATCTCGGGCAAGTAACATACTGATGACAAAGGGAACAACGTATGTTGTTATGCGGTTTGACCGATAAAGATCTTCGTAGAATATGTAGGAACCAATATGAGCATCTAGGTTCCGCTATTGGTTATTGACCGGAGATGAGTCTCGATCATGTCTACATAGTTCTCGAACCCGTAGGTTCCGCACGCTTAGTGTTTTGTGACAATTTGTATTATGAGTTATGTGATTTGATGACCGAAGTTTGTTCGGAGTCCTGGATGAGATCAGGGACATGACGAGGAGTCTCAAAATGGTCGAGACGTAAAGATCAATATATCGGAAGGCTAGACATCGGAAAGGTTCCGAGTGATTCGGGTATTTTTCGTAGTACCCGAGAGTTATGGGAATTCGTATTGGGCCTTAATGGGCCATACGGGAAAGGAGAGAAAGGCCTCAAGGGTGGCCGCGCCCCTTCCCCATGGACTGGTCCGAATTGGACTAGGGAAAGGGGGCGCCCCCTTCCTTCCTTCTCCTTCTCCCTTCCCTTTTTCCTATTCCATGTGGGAGGTGGAATCCTACTAGGACTAGGGAGTCCTAGAAGGACTCCACACTTTGGGCGCGCCCTATGAGGGCCGGCCCCCTCCTCCCTCCATCCTTTATATATGTGGCCAGGGGGCACCCCATAGACACACAAATTGATCATTGATCTTTTAGTCATGTGTGGTGCCCCCCTCCACCATAATCCACCTCGGTCATATCGT
The DNA here is from genome assembly GCF_002162155.2 of Triticum dicoccoides. Lineage (NCBI taxonomy): Eukaryota > Viridiplantae > Streptophyta > Magnoliopsida > Poales > Poaceae > Triticum > Triticum dicoccoides. Next base: position 167,481,927 of record NC_041382.1, read on the forward strand.
AGCGGTGCTTAGGCAAAGCCTTGTTCCGGTAGCATCATCATCACCGTCATCACGCCGTCGTGCTGACGAAGCTCTCCCTCGACACTCTGTTGGATCGTGAGTTCGTGGGACGTTACCGAGCCGAACGTGTGCCGATCGTAGAGGTGTCGTACCTTCGGTACTAGGATCAGTCGATCTTGAAGACGTACGACTACATCAACCGCGTTGTCATAACGCTTCCGCTTACGGTCTATAAGGGTATGTGGACAATACTCTCCCCTCTCGTTGCTATACATCACCATGATCTTGCGTGTGCGCAGGAATTGTTTTAAAATTACCGCGTTCCCCAAAAAAACATGCATCTTGTTGCCTTCTTCCTCATACAGTACGTACCACTGGTACATACTACTAGTACTACTACTGGTTCTCCTATAAACCTTGCGCTTGTCATCTCCAAAATATTAACCTTGCGCTTGGCTCTTCGCCTCTTTGGGAAGTCGAGCAATAATGGTATTGTAGTATATATTGTCCTGGCTATCTGAGACCGAATGAATTGATGCACGTCCACCACATGGGCGAGGGTCGAGTGAGGGTCGAGGGGAGAGGGAGAGTGCGTACTATTATGTCCGTTTCACTATGGACTACATATGGAGCAAAATGAGTGAATCTACAGTCTAAAATATGTCTATATACATCAGTGTTTGGAGTATGTACTAGTAGTTCATATTGAAATCTACTAAAGGACATATATTTCAAACAATATGATAATCTCTCTAACCAAGGTAGGGACGAGGAGTAAACGGAGGGAGTAGTAAAATTTTCTCCTCGTCCTGCGACCCACCGTGGGCATGGGCGAGGGAGCGGGCGTAAGGCGTAGTAAGCAAGATTCACCTCGTCCTGCGAGCCACCGCGCCTGTGGGTGAGGGAGACGGCATACTAAGCAAGTTTCTCCTTGTTCTACGAGTTGACGGGACACATCAAAAGTAATACGTATAGAGCATCTCCAGTGTATACAACCTTGCCTCTAAGGTAGGCCCCACATGGTTTGCCTCTTTTTTAACATAACGCGTCAAGTCGCAATTTGTTTGTTCACCCGTGGTACACGATCCTCCATCAAGTGGACAACCAGTACATGTGTCAAATTACCATGTGGGCTGCCTTTTCATACAGAAATGAGCTCCACAGTGTACCCGTGCGGGTGTGGTTGGGAAAGATACGGGAGTACGTGCACCATGCATGCACCTCTTCCCTTCATGCACGTCCCCCACCTATGTGGGTGTGTGAGAGATACAAACCTAGACAGATGGCGTGTGCGTTTGTGAGTGTTTTTTGTTCGGGGGTGATTTCGTGAATGTATTTGTGGGACTATATGTCGTTGATATCTCAAACAAAATTTTGACACATGCAATGTGTGTGAAATAGAGGCCTATCTATATCATATATAGAGGGCCGATCCACGAGAAGAGAGGGAGGTCATAGATATTGATAGTGTCAAAGAGAGGATCAAGTGGGTGGGTGCGAGATCGATGAAGAGAGCCATCGAAATTGTGTGTGTGCGAGTCGAAGATATAGGGCGACTGACCTATTGGAACGTCAGAGGGCACAGGGCAAGTTTGTGTGTGGCAGGGAGACATGACTAGAGCGCTCGATGTATCGGTGTGTGTGGGGGGAGGGGGAGGCAGAGACCTAACTAGAGAGGTAGAACGACTCGTATATGTGTTGAGAAGGAGAGACCCAGCTATGTCTTGAGGGAGATCGGTCGACATCCATACAAAAGTGAAGGACGGGAAATAGGTTGGGACGGAGAGAGAGAGAGAGGAGAGAGAGAGAGAGGGAGGGAGGGGTAGAGTGATGGATGGGTGATGGAGTTGCTTCTCAAAGATGGTGGGAGAGGCCTACTAGACAAACTGAGGGTAGAACTGCAATATTATCAATAAGAGTGGGGATGTGTCTCTGTGTGTGCGTGTGCGTGATAGATGTGTCGGGACGCATGCATGGATGATGAAGGGGACCACGTGCTTGGTAAGCAAACCTAACTAGATCGGTAGATCAATTGTTGTTTGTCGGAGGAAGGGAGAGACATAACTAATGAGGTAGATCGATCGACGCATGGGTAAAAACGAGTTATAACGACCTAGCTTGCTATATGTATAGCGGGAGATTGGTCAGTGTACATCCATTTGTTAGAGGCAAATAAGGCCTAGCGAGATGGATAGACAGAGAGAATGGAGCTAGGAGGTGGTGTGAGAGGGCTAGCTACTAGCTAGATAGGGGGAGGAGTGTGCGATTGTGAGATCGATGAAAAGAGGGGTGAGAGTTTACATGTGTGTGGGACTGTATGAGAGACACGAGGCATGGACACACAAAGGAGGAGATGGAAGGTGCGTGTGTATGTTGTAGGCAGACATCGCTAGAGAGGTTTATCGATTAGTGTGTGTCAGAAAGGAGTTGTGGAGACTGTGGGAGAATGACCTAAAGAAAATAAAAATGAATGTGCGCGATCGATAGAATGCTGAGGGAGGGTGAGGGCGAGGAGGGCGTGTGCATGCATGAGAGAAAGTTAGTGCTAGCTACAAAGGTTAGAGGATTTTGTGGGTGTAAGAGACTAACAAAGATCATAATTCGATATGAAAGTGGATTCATATATTTGAATAGGAGATCATAGTGTTATAAACATATGCATGCATGAATATAGCGGTGATACGCGTGCTATGGTTTTGGACATGTTATACCATAATGTGATAATGCATGGTGTTTGAAACTCACAACTAAATATCGAACAATCTAAACCATACTATACATCAAACAATCTGACATTTTATTTGAATTTGTGATAATGTGTGGCGTTTGCAGCTCACAACTAAATATCAAACAATCTAAACCATACTATATATCAAGCAATCTCACATTTTATTTGAATTTGTGGTAATGTGTGGTGTTTGCAACTCACATCTAAATACTTTTAGGCGTAGGGGGCGGGGCACCATACGTCATGTGATAAACACACTATACATATGAGACATGGTTTAGATTATGAAGATCTAGCTAGAGCTTAAAATGTACCGTGATTTGAAATCAACATAAAGTGGATTCAAAAAATCGAGTTCGATTTCATATAGTACACATAGTTCATATCTAACTCGACAGTAATCATGTGGTGTGCTGTGAAGATAATACACAAACGATGGTTTAACTTGACAATAATGATGATTGTAGATCTTATTAAAATAGAGAAACAAATTCAAATGGTTTGACTTCACAACAATCATGATTGTAGATCTTATTCAAATAGAGAAACGAATTCAAATTTAGTTCATATTGAAGTGGTAGTATATACGTTTGGAATGCACTAAAACGTTCATTTGAGTAGCAGGTTGCATGCATTATACACGTAGCGAAATATTTTAATTAAACATAACAAGAATTCAAAGTTTTGAATTGCATTTGTAGTGTGAATTGATTTGGTATAGTACACGGGACTAGACTCTCTTGTGTGGTGCGAATTGATTTCTTTTTGTTTTTTCGTCGATGGAAGTGCGAATTGATTTGGTACAGTACACGTTAGGCTTGTCCGGAAATTTCAATCGTGCCATCTTACCCCGAAATATTTTAGATATATCTTTGTGTCGTTGTGCTCTGAAAACTCCATCCATCTCAACCCGCACCTTGATATCCCCAAATTACAAGTTTACAACGTGCTCAAAAACTCCCACCTCCTGCGAAATCACAACACGCGAAATGCCCGTGATACCCCTGAACCAAAAGAACCGCCTAGCTCAAATCGGTGGGGGTAGTTTCATAACTTACCCCACATTTCGGACAAGTGCATCCCTAAGCCATGGTTCCCCCCTCCCATCCCATCCGCCCACCCATTCGTACACCGAGACCGCGAAAACCCATGAAGCCCCACACCCTCCTCCTCCCGCCAACCAGCCGAAGCCTCTTCCCCGATGACGTCATCCACAGCAACACCTTGACGTCCCTCATCCACCGTACTGGATGAGGATCCGTCGTCAATCTCGTCATCCCACCGGTTCATCCACCTCGTCCTCCACCTCCAAGGAGGCGCCCTGATGTTCCCCTCGTCTTTCGCGCCACCTTCATTCCCACGCCGCCATCTTCACCTGCATCACCGGAAGAGTAGCATCATCACCATTTCCTCGGATGAAGCTGAGGCCTAATCGGAGCCACCAAAGAGGTTGTACACTAATCGCTACATTTTTTCTTGATTCAATCTCACGGTGTTGCCAGCGCTCGATCCCGAGCCGACATGGTGCGGCTCCATCCACGACGGTGTCGCCGACCACTTCCTCCACGGCGTCGCTCCCTCGGCGGCGACGTCCACATTAGTAGAAGCTATTGCTGCTTTAGCTCTCGCTCGCATTGCTGCTCTGCTCTTGCTCTAGTCCCCTGCCTGGTCTGCTCTTGCTCTTGCTTGTGCTGCTACTCTCGCTCTTGCTCTTGCTTGCGCTGCTGCTCTACTCTTGCGCGCGCTACTGCTGCATGAGCAGCAGATCCTGCTCTCCCTCGAGCCCCTGCAGCAGCTACCCGAGATGTTGCGACATAACCAGCTGCCCCAGCTCTCACACGCGTTGCTGCTGCTATTGCTTTTCTGCTACTAGTGTGTTCAGTTTCGACGGTAAAATTTAGTTTCGACAGTAAAATTCAGTTTCGACAGTTAAATTTAGTTTCGACGGTTAAGTTTAGAGATGAGTGGCTGATGTATTTTACATCTAGCACTTTGTGGTTATGTATTTTATGTCATCTATTGGAGATGCTATTAGAATTCCACTCAGGTTAACGTTGTCTCTCTTGTCCTGCTTCAGCCTCGCCGTCGTACAACTCACCGGAGCTGCTCCAACAACGAAACCCTCCATCACAGCGGAGCAGTACCCCAGGCTCCATCTCCAGACGCCTAAGATCTTCTTCCCCTCCTCCGACAACCAAATCAGCCAGAGCATCCTCACCGACCAACCCAATCACGTTGAGATCGACATGGCTTCGCCAAAGAGGTTGTACACTTGTTGCATCGCTTTTTTTTACTCTACCTGTTATATATATATAACGTGAAGTATGATTAGTTTCTCCTACTATATGACAAGCAGTGAGGTACCAGGCAACTTAGCTATTTGTGATGGACTCTCTTGAACGCCATCATTATTTATCTTTGCGCATTTGAGCTATGCATTTTTAGATGAGCCTCGGAGTTGAGCTAGTAGGGTAGTGGCCTAGGTCCAAACTAGTAGAAGTAGCACAGAAACATTTTTTGAGTGTAGCATTTTCCCTGCTCATGCCTGCCTACTAGAATCGCTAGTGCTTGAAAGGAAAGCTGAAGGAAAAAACATAGGAATTGGAAAGTTTTCTATGATACTACTATTCATGCATTCAGTTCAAAGGAATTGAGCAAAGTAAAAAATGTAGTATTTGTTCCTTTAGTGTCTCCATGAAAGAAAAACCATTGGAATTTTAATATCCACTTGTCCTCCTTTTCAAATTCCCATTCATGAAGCACAAGACTAAGAGATAGTAGCATAATAGCATTATAACCATACATTTTCTTGTGGTTTGACTTAATCTCACCATGCTTCTTTGCATCCTGTGATCTACCAATTCTTGTCAACCAAACACCCAGATTGGCAGAAATCCTATGTTTTTAAATTCTCTGTTTTGCACATGCATTCCTATCCTATTACTGTGTATTTCATATCCCTACGTTGTTAGAATCCTCCAATTCAAATGAACCCTTACAGAATTACTTCTCTTACAGATAGTTGTCAATTAAAGAAAACCGTGTGTGGTTTGTCCCACTCCTGTTGCGCCGTCGTCCACCCCAGCTCAGCTGCTCCAATGACAGAAGGGTCCAGCACAGTAGGGATCCGGCCTCCAGACTGTCTTTTGCCACCTCAAATCTTCTTCCCCGCCGCTAGCATCCACAACAACTTCATTACCATCATCTACCGAGCATATGACCTTGAGGACTACACGGGTCCGCAAGACAGGCCGTACTCTTTTGTGTCTGCTTACGTTATGCATCGCTTAATATTAAATGCTACTTTATCGTCATGTTCACCGATTAGACTCTAAGTCATCTCTAAACTAATGGCCAAACTTAAGTTTTTAAATGGTTATGGGGTACATATTGGGGCCGCAATCAATAGTATATATCTACTATCTGGTTAATCTCTGGTGTCTACTATGAGTTTCATGTTGGGTGGGAAACAAACAGTAAAGAAGCCATTACCTGTATTTTTTAACTGAAGCCATTATCTACCTGCTATCATTGGTTTTGGGTCTATCCATAGGTTGCTACCATCACTATGAATTTATGCATGCACTCCTTACATAATCTCACTATGTTTTATTCCTATGCATGTCAGTTATTGTACACAATGGAACTGGACATGTAGAGCAAAAGAGACGAGCCTTGCGTGGCAATAAAATTTCATGCAGACATCGCTCCATGGTAGGTGCAAAGTATACCTGGCCATACCTCGGGCCGGGCCTAGCCAAGCCTGATGCAAAAAAACCCAGGCCCAGGCTCGGCCCGGCTCGGCCATCGGGCCTGTTTTCTGAGCCCGAGCCCGGCCCGAACACGTAAAAGCCCGTTCGGCTCCGGGCCGGCCTGACCGACCTTCATAAAGGTGCAAAAATGATGGGCCCGGGCCTGGCCCGGCCCGGCCATCGGGCTCAAAATCTAGGCCCGAGCCCGGCCCGGGAGCAACGTCGGGCCGGGCCGGGTCGAGCTTTTTCGGGCTGGGTCGGGCCGGGCTTCCCATGGCCAGGTATAGCGCAAAGGCAGCCCCACTCCACCCATTTCGGATTGTAATCAAGAGGAAGATAACTGTTCTGAGGGGGATTCAGAAGGAGAAGACCACTCCTATTTACCCCCTGAGGTCTTCTCTCTAACTTGGCATGCTGATGTTGGTTATATCATGCATATGGTGCCTTGCATTGCTTACTTTATACATCAAATATGTCATCTGCTTAGTTTAGACATGCTTTGTGTGAATGCCATATGTTTAGTTTCTTCATCATATATGTGAATTATGCAACGCCATCTTATTTAGCCAAGCATCATATATGTGAATTTTGCAATGCCATCCTGCTTAGCCAGTCATCTTATATGTGAATTATATCAGGCCATCCTTTTTTCATTACGTATTACATTTGTCAACAATGATAGTACATTCAACTACTCTTCGTGTGCATCAGCCATTTGACACGATGACGAAAAATTCTGGAGTGAAAACAAGGTCTTTAGAGCAGACTATGCTATCTGACGAAGCGCATATCTCGCTGGTTATGGATAGCTCCTCAAAGGAGGATTCAGAGACAGATGAC
>NC_041382.1:167489718-167534805 GCF_002162155.2 Triticum dicoccoides
TGTATGCTCTAACTTGGTAGGGTTATGTTTCTCATATCGTGTGTATGGTGTCTTACATTGCTATGTCATTTGATTAGTTTAGACATGCTTTGTGTGAATGCCACCTGTTTAGTGTCTAATTACCATATATGTGAATTATGCAATGCCATCTTGTTGCAGGACATTATATATGTGAATTATGCAATGCCATCTTGTTGCAAGGCATTATATATGTAAATTATGCAATGCCATGCTGTTTAGCCAATCATCATGTACGTGAAATATATCATGCTATCCTTTTTTTCTATTACGTGTTCCATTTGTCAACAATGTTTGTATATTCAACTACTCTTCCTGTGCATCAGCCACTTGAAGCGGTGATGGAAGTATCTCGAGTGAAAACAAGGTATTCAGAGTAGACAATGCTACCTGCTGAAGCAGACATCTTGCTGGTTACAGAGAGCTCCTCGGAGGAGGATTCAGAGACTGATGACCAGTCCTATTTCCCCCCTGAGGTCTATGCTCAAAATTGGCAGGGTTATATTACTCATGTCATGCATGTTATCTTGCATTGCTTAGTTTTTACATCATATATGTGATTTCCATCTGCTTACTTGCTTACTATATAAATCATATATTTGAATTGTATCATGCCATCATGTTTACATACACATCATCTAACTGAATTATGCCATGGCAACCCATTTAATAAAGACATCATATAGTTATATCATCTCATCTTGTTTAGTGTTTACAGTCATCATATTTTGAATTATGTCATTCTATCCGTGAATTATATCATGCTATCATGTTTCCATAGGCGGCACATATGTGAATTATGGCATGCCAACCTATTTAATAAACACATTATATAGTTATATCATGTCACCTTGTTTACATAGTCAACATATTTTTAACTATGTCTTTCCATCTTTTTTAGTTAACCATCATATATGTGAAACTGTGTCATGCTATCCTGTTTAGTTAGCCATCATATATGTGAAATTGTGTCATGCTATCCTGTTTGGTTAGACAACATAAATGTGAATTATTTCGTCCCCTCTTTTATTCCCTAATATCCATTGTACCTGTCTATCATACAATGTATGTACATTCAATTACTTTTCTTGTTTATCAGCCATTTGAATTGGAGAGGGTGATGGCAGTATCTAAGGGAGTAACAACATGGTCTTTAGAAAAGATAGTGCTACCAGTTGATGCAGATAGAACCACTGTTGTACTTGCCCAAGAACCAGCCCCACCACACATAACCTAGACTCTCACAGATTGTACCCCTACCCAGTTGGACAGAGAACCAGCCACACCCCTTCTAACCCCAACCCCAGTAGATAGTTACCCAGTTCCACTTGACACAACACTGTCTCCACCACAGAGCACCCAAACACGAGTAGTTAGTAAGGGAACTGTAGTGCCCAAAGCACGAGGACCACCACTCCAAATCCCAACTCAACGCTTAAAGCAGAAGAAGAATTGTTCTCAGGTCAGGTTCTGTAGCTATGGTTCATACTCCTTTGCTCTTGCATCACTGTATTTACTCATACCAACTATTTCCAAAATTGAAGGATGGAACTAAAACTCCAATGGCGCAATAGGTATGTTTTAGACCTATTTCTTTAACTGGTTTGCTGTTGTAACTTGCTCTATGTTGATTTCAGTTTCAATTGAATAAACGGTTATGTTCTCATGTCATGCACATTACAAGTGTTGTTATTGCTCTATAGTTTCCCACACTTATATTTTGCCTATTCTGCTTTGTCTTGAACAAATATTATTTGAACTGTGTCTCTATCTTGATTTGGCAACAAAAACTAGAATGGTATAGACCATAAAGTGACCGTGGTACATAAATATATGTTTGTTTCATGCTGTTATCCTGTCCACTATACTACTGAACTGATTTACCAAAATGAGTTTGATATACAACATGGTAAACCTGTGATGTGTCTGCTTGTTTCTCTTTTAGAATGCAGACAAAATATTGGAGAACAGTACCCCGTTATGCAATGGTAAAGGAAGTAATGCAGATAAGGTTCAAGATAGTAAGACATTGTTGGGGAACGTAGCAATAATTCAAAAAATTCCTACGTGTCACCAAGATCAATCTAGGAGATTCTAGCAACGAGAGATAGGGTGTGCATCTTCATACCCTTGAAGATCGCTAAGCGGAAGCATTGCAAAAACGCGGTTGGTGGAGTCGTACACGCAGCGATTCAGATCACGGTCGATTCCGATCTAAGTGCCGAACAAAGGCGCTTCCATGTTCAACACACGTACAGCCCGGGGAGAAATATATGCTTGTAGGAATTGCAATAATATCAAGTTTCCTCTCTGTGTTGAAAATCTTGAAGTTATGCTTGTTTTACCTTCCTATGCAAGTTGATTCTTGTTCCCACAAGTTGTTTGCTCACAAAATCCATATGCATAGGAAGTGGGTTAGACTTAAATGTGATAGTCATATTCTTCATTATGCTCTCTTTATGTTTCAGTTCTTATCCTTTATGTGAGCATCATTGAAACCATCATGCCTAGCTAGAGGCGTTAAACGATAGCGCCTGTTGGGAGGCAACCCAATTTTATTTTTGTTCTTTACTTTTTGTTCCTGTTTAGTAATAAATAATTCATCTAGCCTCTGTTTAGATGTGGTTTTACGCTTTAATTAGTGTTTGTGCCAAGTAGAACCTTTGGGAATACTTGGGTGAAGTATTTGCGATCTTGCTGTAAAAAAACAGAAACTTTAGCGCTCATGAGTTTTGCTGCCGTTTTTTACTGGAGAGCGCGATTAGGTTGATTATTTTTGTAGATGATTAATAGACAAATTCGTAACGCGCACCAATTATTTAAGAATTTTTGGGGTTACATAAGTATACGTTTGATACAGATTACTATAGACTGTTCTGTTTTTGACAGATTCTGTTTTCATTGTGGTGTTTGCTTATTTTGATGAATCTATGAGTAGTATCGGAGGGTATGAACCATAGATAAGTTGGAATACAGTAGATATTACACCAATATAAATTTAGAATGAGTTCACAACAGTACCTAAGTGGTGATTTATTTTCTTATACTAACGGAGCTTACGAGTTTTCTATTAAGTTTTGTGTTGTGAAGTTTTCAAGTTTTGGGTAAAGATTCGATGGACTATGGAATAAGGAGTGGCAAGAGCCTAAGCTTGGGGATGACCAAGTCACCCCAAGGTAATATTCAAGTACAACCAAGAGCCTAAGCTTGGGGATGCCCCGGATTGCATCCCCTCTTTCGTCTTTGTTCATCGGTAACTTTACTTGGAGCTATATTTTTATTCACCACATGATATGTGTTTTGCTTGGAGCGTCATTTTATTTTATTTTATTTTGCTTGCTATTTGAATAAAATAACAAGATCTGAAATTATTAAATGTTAGAGATTCCTCACATAGTTTCATAATTATTCGACTACTCATTAATCTTCACTTATATCTTTTGGAGTAGTTTGTCATTTGCTCTAGTGCTTCACTTATATCTTTTTAGAGCACAACAGTGGTTTTGTTCTCAAGAAATAGATGAACTCTCATGCTTCACTTATATCATTTTGAGAGTCTCTAAACAGCATGGTAGTTTGTTTTGGTTATGAATTTAGTCCTAATATGATAGGCATCCAAGAGGGATATAATAAAAACTTTCATATAGAGTGCATTGAATACTATGAGAAGTTTGATACTTGATAATTGTTTTGAGATATAGAGATGGTGATATTAGAGTTGTGCTAGTTGAGTAATTGTGAAAATGAGAAATACTTGTGTTGAGGTTTGCAAGTCCCGTAGCATGCATGTATGGTAATCGTTGTGTGACAAATTTGAAGCATGAGGTGTTCTTTGATTGTCTTCCTTATGAGTGGCGGTCGGGGACGAGCGATGGTCTTTTCCTACTAATCTACCCCCCTAGGAGCATGCGTGTAATGCTTGGTTTTTGATTACTTGTAGATTTTTGCAATAAGTATGTGACTTCTTTATGACCAATGTTGAGTCCATGGATTATACGCACTCTTACCTTTCCATCATTGCTAGCCTCTTCGGTACCGTGCATTGCCCTTTCTCACCTTGAGAGTTGGTGCAAACTTCGCCGGTGCATCCAAACCCCGTGATATGATACGCTCTGTCACACATAAACCTCCTTATATCTTCCTCAAAACAGCCACCATACCTACCTATTATGGCATTTCCATAGCCATTCCGAGATATATTGACATGCAACTTTCCACCGTTCTGTTCATCATGACACGCATCATCATTGTCATATTGCTTTGCATGATCATGTAGTTGACATCCTATTTGTGTTAAAGCCACCATGCATAATTTATCATACATGTCACTCTTGATTCATTGCCCTTCTCGGTACACCACCGGAGGCATTCATATAGAGTCATATTTTGTTCTAGTATCGAGTTGTAATCATTGAGTTGTAAATAAATAGAAGTGTGATGATCATCATTAATAGAGCATTGTCCCAGAAAAAAATAAAGGCCAAATAAAAAAAGAAAGGCCAAACAAAAAAAGAAAAAAAAAGAAAAAAAGAGAGAAAAAAGAACGGGCAATGCTACTATCCTTTTTCCACACTTGTGCTTCAAAGTAGCACCATGATCTTCATGATAGAGAGTCTCTTATATTGTCACTTTCATACTAGTGGGAATTTTTTATTATAGAACTTGGCTTGTATATTCCAACACTGGGCTTCCTCCAATGCCCTAGGTCTTCGTGAGCAAGCAAGTTGGATGCACACTCACTTAGATTCTTTTGTTGAGCTTTTATACATTTATAACTCCAGTGCATCCGTTGCATGGCAATCCCTATTCCTTGCATTGACATCAATTGATGGGCATCTCCCTAGCCCGTTGATTAGCCGCGTCAATGTGAGACTTTCTCCTTTTTTGTCTTCTCCACATAACCCCCATCATTATACTCTATTCCACCCATAGTGTTATATCCATGGCTCACGCTCATGTATTGCATTAAAGTTGAAAACATTTTGAGATTACTAAAGTATGAAACAATTTCTTGGCTTGTAATCGGGGTTGAGCATGATGGGAGCATTTTGTGTGACGAAAATGAAGCATGGCCAAACTATATGATTTTGTAGGGATGAGCTTTCTTTGGCTATGTTATTTTGAGAAGACATAATTGCTTGGTTAGTATGCTTGAAGTATTATTATTTTTATGTTAATATTAAATTTTTGTCTTGAATCTTATGGATCTGAATATTCATGCCACAATAAAGAAAATTACATGGATAAATATGTTAGGTAGCATTCCACATCAAAAATTCTGTTTTTATCATTTACCTACTCGAGGACGAGCATGAATTAAGCTTGGGGATGCTTGATACGTCTCCAACGTATCTATAATTTTTTATTGTTTCATGCTATTATATTATCAACCTTGGATCTTTTATATGCATTTATACGCTATTTTATATGATTTTTGGGACTGACCTATTAACCTAGAGCCCAGTGCCAGTTTCTATTCTTTTCCTTGTTTTTGAGTATCGTAGAAAAGGAAAACCAAACGAAGTCCAATTGACCTGAAATTTCACGGAGATCATTTTTGGACCAGAAGAAGCCCATAGAGTACCAGAGATGGGCCAGAAGAGTCTCGAGGCCACCACGAGGGTGGGGGCGCACCCCCCTACCTCTTGGTCGCCTCAGGGTCCCCCCTGACTTGTTCCCGACTCCAACACCTCTTATATAACCCCAAACTTCCAGAAAGAAATCTATATCGGGAGTTCCGCCGCCAGAAGCCTCCATAGCCACCAAAAACCAATCTAGACCTGTTTCGGCACCCTGCCGGAGGGGGAGGATCCCTCTCCGGTGGCCATCTTCATCATCTCGGCGCTCTGCATGACGAGGAGGGAGTAGTTCACCCTCGGGGCAGAGGGTATGTACCAGTAGCTATGTGTTTGATCTCTCTCTCTCTCTTGTGTTCTTGATTCGGAACGATCTTGATGTATCGCGAGCTTTGCTATTATAGTTGGATCTTATGATGTTTCTCCCCCTCTATCTCTTTGTGATGAATTGAGTTTTCCCTTTGAAGTTATCTTATCGGATTGAGTCTTTATGGATTTGAGAACACTTCATGTATGTCTTGCATGTGCTTATCTGTGGTGACAATGGGATATCACATGATCTACTTGATGTATGTTTTGTTGATCAACTTGCAAGTTCCGTGACCTCGTGAACTTATGCATAGGGGTTGGCACACGTTTTCGTCTTGACTCTCCGGTAGAAACTTTGGGGTACTATTTGAAGTTCTTTGTGTTGGTTGAATAGATGAATTTGAGATTGTGTGATGCATATCGTATAATCATACCCACGGATACTTGAGGTGACATTGGAGTATCTAGGTGACATTAGGGTTCGGTTGATTTGTGTCTTAAGGTGTTATTCTAATACGAATTCTATGATAGATCGATCAGAAAGGATAACTTTGAGGTGGTTTCGTACCCTACCATAATCTCTTCGTTTGTTCTCCGCTATTAGTGACTTTGGAGTGACTCTTTGTTGCATGTTGAGGGATTGTTATATGACCCAATTATGTTATTATTGTTGAGAGAACTTGCACTAGTGAAAGTATGAACCCTAGGCCTTGTTTCCTAGCATTGCAATATCATTTGTGCTCACTTTTACCACTTGCTACCTTGCTGTTTTTATATTTTCAGATTACAAAAACCTATATCTACCATCCATATTGCACTTGTATCACCATCTCTTCGTCGAACTAGTGCACCTATACAATTTACCATTGTATTGGGTGTGTTGGTGACACAAGAGACTCTTTGTTATTTGGTTGCAGGGTTGTTTGAGAGAGACCATCTTCATCCTACGCCTCCCACGGATTGATAAACCTTAGGTCATCCACTTCAGGGAAATTTGCTACTGTCCTACAAACCTCTGCACTTGGAGGCCCAACAACGCCTACAAGAAGAAGGTTGTGTAGTAGACATCACCTTGGGCCCCTAGGGGGGCGCACCAGCCCACCAGGGCTGGTTCCCTCCCTTGTTCAGACCACTAGGCCCAACAAGGCAGGTGGCCCCACCTGATGGACCCCCGGACACCTTCCGGTGGTCCCGGTCCAATACCGATAACCCTCGAAACCATTCCGGCGACTGAAACTGGACTTCCCATATATAAATCTGCAACCCCGGAACATTCCGGAACTCCTCGTGATTTCCGGGATCTCATCCGGGACTCCGAACAACCTTCGGTAACCACATACTATTTCCCATGACAACTCTAGCGTCACCGAACCTTAAGTGTGTAGACCCTACGGGTTCGGGAACCATGCAGACATGACCGAGACATCTCTCCGGCCAATAACCAATAGCTGGATCTGGATACCCATGTTGGCTCCCACATGTTCCACGATGATCTCATCGGATGAACCGCGATGTTGGGGATTCAATCAATCCCGTACACAATTCCCTTTGTCCATCGGTATGCTACTTGCCCGAGATTCGATCGTCGGTATCTCTATACCTTGTTCAATCTCGTTACCGGCAAGTCTCTTTACTCGTTCTATAACGCATGATCACGTGGCTAACTCCTTAGTCACATTGAGCTCGTTATGATGATGCATTACTAAGTGGGCCCAAGAGATTCCTCTCCGTCATATGGAGTGACAAATCCCAGCCTCAATTCATGGCAACCCAACAGATACTTCCGGAGATACCTGCAGTGCACCTTTATAGCCACCCAGTTACTTTGTGACGTTTGGTACACCCAAATCATTCCTACTATCGTGGAATTGTCACGGCAGATGTCCTTAGTGTTAGGACTTAGTCGCGAGGCCAACGCATCTATGTGGTAGCTTGAGAGGGGTTGAGCGGGACGAGACACGCGATGTTTTACCCAGGTTCGGCCCCTCACGGTGGAGGTAAAAGCCTACATCCTGCTTCATTGATATTGATGATGATGACGATTACAAGAGTGCTCTATCTTGAGAGCTATTGTCTAAACCTAACTTGTCCAACTTATGGAATTTGTCAATCTTCTCTCCTTTTGAGGAGCCCTGCCCCTCCTTATATATGTTGGAGGGGCGGGTTACATGTAGAGTCCTATTAGGATTAGGACTAGTCTATCTCTAATACAAATCGGATACAAGTCCAGGTCTTAACTCCTTGTAAGATAAACGTTCCTCATGCCTTTCCTCTTAAACCGGCCCACCATTAAACATGAACCGGCCTTCTGGGCCTTGGGCCTTGTCATCCGTCTGTCCCGCACGTCAGATCACCAGTGAGTCATAATGACCAGGTGGGTTGCTTGTAAACCGCCAGGTCACGACGGGTCGCCAGTAACTCGCCAAGTGTCAGCGGGGTCTTCAGATAAACCGCCAAGTCCTGGCCGGGTTAACTTCCGGCCGGTTTATGCCGTGGGGCATATCCCTGACATTAGCCCCCAAGTTTAGCTTGGATTTATTCATGGTAAACTTATGCTGCAAAATAAACACAAGAACAAATTTGACAAGTTTATGCTCCGGGTTAAGAATTTTTGTAAACCGGTACCTGATCATCCTTAAGTCCTTGTTATTTCCTCCTTCCGAGAAATCCGGGTCAACAGACCAGCTTCATAATCAATTTGTCGACCTTGGTTTGTCACCGAGAAATATCGTGAAGAATAACTCCTTTGACTCAGCTCCCAAAGCGCCGGTTTAAGAAACATGGGTCTGAAAATACTTATCTGATATTCAACCGGTTTGAAGATGTAAAACTTGCCAGTTTAATATTACCAAAATAGCCGGTTTATAAATATTGATGGCGCCGGGTCATAATTGTTGTCGACACCGGGTCATGTAATTGATCTTCCAGATTTGCTCAAAATTGATAAAATGAAGATATTCCTCCTTTATATGCATAATACCTGTAGCCCCCAAGTCTTAAGAGGAGAACATAGTGATAACTTAACACTTGCTCCAATAAGTGTTTCAACCTTGAAGAAATCCGGTTTGTTCATCTCAAAACTGAATACTCCGTATATGTAGCCCCCAAGTGCCGGGTTGTCATGTTTGCAGCAACCTGGGACTTGTAATTGCTTGATACTCGTAAAAACTTCAACCAGTGTAGCCCCCAAGGGCCGGGTCATTATGCAATAATGAGCATGGACTTTGTAAATATAATCTTGTAAACTTGAATTGTTGACAGGAGCAATTGGTAGCCCACAAGGGCCGGCTCATTATAATATGATGAGTCGGGTCTTCAATAAGACTAGTAAAAATGACTTTGCATTAGCCCCCAAGTGTCATGGTGCATGCTTGCAGCGACATGAGTCTTGCATGTAATCTCAATTTGAATAATGTAGCCCCCAAATGCCGGGTTGTAAGCTTGCAACGACTCGGGACTATTCCTTTCATTGTAGAATAAATCATATCCTTTGATAAAATAATAGCCATTGCGCTAAAGCGACTTCAAAAACTTAATAATACCGGTTATTAATATAAAAATCCAGCCATGTTGGCTATTCAAGATAATATAATCCAGTATGAAAACCTTATTCATTCAATATCATAATGAAAATTCAGCCAAGTTTGGCTATTTGAATAATATGACCCAATGATTTATAAGCGCATGATTACAATGGCGCAATCCAAATATATATACTGGCGACTTATAGTCCAAAGCCAGGCCGGTTTAATAAACACCGGATAATTTATCGTCATACTTTATTCAACCTGTTTCTGCATACAACAAGTTTAAAGTGTCCTGGCGGTTTACCGCCGGACGGGTCATAATGCCTGACATATAACCTGGGTTTATAACCGAGGCTGCACTTAAGAATAATCAAATATGAAATACATCATACCTGTGACATTGAATCACATTGTTGGTTTTACCAACTTTTGTAATAAGAGTGATAACCCCAATCTTGAGTACTGATAACTCCTTCCATATTGTGCCGGTTTATGATAAAACCGTGCCGGGCTGTGATAAACACCGGTTTACTCCATAATAGGATGGTAACAGAAAATCAAACCGGGCAGATAGTCTCCGGATTAAGATTTGACCGTGTTCCATCAATTTGTAATTGATAGTTTGGGCTGGTTTAAAACTTTGTCGGTTTAAAAACGCAACAAAAATAAAAGAAACAGTTATCAAGGAAAATATTGAAGCAAAGGCAAAGATAAAACCATTTGCAAAAAGAGGCTTATTTGGGCTGATTAGATGGCGTTACCATGGTCGGACACGACCAAGCTCCCGATAGGTGTAGCTATGGTTCAAGTCAGCCAGGTCCCCAAATGAAACCGTGGCATTTATGCCGATCAAGTGGCATGGCAATGGTTCGGGTTCGACCAAGCCCCCAAGTGATTCTGTGGCCTTAGGCCGATCAAGAGGCATGACTGGTTCAGACGTGACCAAGTCCCCAAGTGATCTGGTGGCTCTCCCCTATCAAGAGGCATTGCATTGGTTCGGACATGACCAAGCCCCCAAGTGATGTTTATAAAACTTTCAAGGGGTAAACTGGAGGCCGCTTTAAAACAGAACAATTCCGTGTAACCACACATGATGTAAAAGAACAGAGACCCCGCTTTATGAAGCAGACGCCCCCATGTGATCAATAATATGTCAGGCCAGTAAGCCGGGATACCCATGTTTGAACCGCGCATCATGGCAGCAGGTCCTCTTTGGCAATTTTTAACGTTTTGCAAGACATAAATTCTTCTTGAACCGGGATCTTGAACCAGATATTGAGAGCCTCAAAGCTTTATGGGAGACATCTTTCCCTTGAACCGGATTTTAAACCGGAATCTTTATTTTTAGCCGGAAATTTTCTGATGGCTTTTAAACTCGAACTTGCGAGAAGTTAATTCCTTTTTGAACCGGACATTGTTAAACCGGATTTGAGCGCTTCAGAGCTTTGTGGGAGAACAGATTTCCCTTGAACTGGATTGTAAACCGGATATTTGAGAGCTTCGGTGAGACTGACTTCCCTTGAGCCGAATTTTAAACCGGTATCCTCTTTGATGACCCAGAACTTCTTCATTGATCCGGAATTTTGTAACTGTCATATACTTTCTAAGCCAGAAATTTTCTGACGGCCTTTAAATTGTCATCAATATAATAGTAGCCTTCGGGACCGGGTTATCTGTCCCTCCATCGTCCTGGGGATCTTAAATTTGCTGAAACTGGAAAAATTTGTTGAGTCATGTCATCGTAGCCCCCGAGTCTCAAAGGTGACTCGAGGAGTTGGCTTGAAACTCTCCATATTTGACCGTGATATAAACCGGCATAACTTGTATATCATCGGTGTTGATAGCACGATGTGAATCCACAGAAGGTAGAGGTGACTGCGGCGGGTTGTAAATTATCCCATATGAGCCGTGTCAGCAACTCGGCCAATGGTTCCTTCCAACTGGCGATTTGACGTTTAATCAAAACTGTAGTGGCGGCGACTTGTGCGCCCAATAAACAGCTCATGCAGACAGGTGCGGCCCGGTATGTTGATGTAGACCAGGCCGCGAGAGATGGACGACAAAGACGGCCGCAGCTTCAGAGATGGCACAGCTAGATGAGTCGGCCGCGGCGTAGTAAGTCGGCGCGGATGGGAGAGTCGGCCGCGGGAGTTGTAAACTGGCGCGGACAGAGAGCCGCCTGCAGGTATTGTGAACTGGCGCGGATGGGGAGTCGCTTGCGGGCATTGTAAGCCGGCGTAGATGGAGAACCGGACGCGTGTTGATGTAAACCGGACCACACGCGGTTTGCGCGCGTCCGTTGAGCAGTGCGGAATGGTCAAAAGCTAGTATATAATGACGCCAGTGCGTGCTCCATACGCATGGTGTAACACCAATGTTGTGGTGAATAATTGTCCTGCATATAAAAATATGCAAAACCAACGTAATTGTTCTTTTTACAAAAACAATATATGTCAAAAATAGACTTAGACAGATGTCACCTGATTTGCTCGGACGACGGATGATCCGTTTATCGCGACCGAGGCGGCTGAACATGCCCCCGGCGGCTCAAGACCGTAGGGGCGGCTCAAGGCGGCCCCGAGGGCTCTCGCACTTCCAAGTCAGTAGCTTATCCGTTTCCGGGTCGTGGCCTCGGTCCCTCTTTTTTTTAGTTTGATCTTTGCGAGCAGACCGATCATGGCTTTGGCAATTTGAGGAATAGTGAATCAGCCTAGTCTTTGACGTGAGACGAACCTTTTTTGCAATAATTGGCCTGGGAACTTGTGCTGATTGCATGCCCTTCTTTTTTATTTGGTGGAAAAGCAGCTGACCATATCACTGTCATCTTTGTTTGGTAGTATAGCTTCCTTTGGTAGTTGTAGCAGTCAGAGTAGCTTACCCGGCGTGGGACACAGTCCATCAAACTGGAATAGCAACGAATATTACGGCCGCCTTTGGCCCGCGGCTGCGGTTAGGTAAAGGTGAATCACGCGTGAAGTTTCTAGGTCAAACACGCGTGACAGTATATGCAGTACACGAACGAAGCAGATCTGTCCAGTAGCCTTTGGGACTTGAGCGCTAGGTGCAGAGAAAAGATTCCAACAGCCGCCGAGTAAACCAACGTGCCGACCGGATTGATGCAATTGATGGAATCCCAGTCGGTCTCGGCGACACGCTGCAACGCTCCAAAAATTGATGGATCGCTCTGTCAACCTTGGCGATTTCCTGATCTTTAATCAAGTCAGCAGATTCGTCGAGCCGCTCTCTTAGTAAGTCGCCGCAAAAACTTGATCCCTGTTGATTTCGGCGGCTCAAAAAACTTCTTCAGATGAACCTCAAGACGACGGCGGCAGGCCGCTTGCAACTCTAGTTTCTCTTTCACATATCATAAATCTTGAAGCTGATCTTTTCAAACTGGTTCTTCTTCATCTGGAAAATTGCAAACTTCTCGAAACCCTAGAAAAGATCCCTCCAAGAACGCAACACCACCGTGCGCAAGCCCCACGGTGGGCGCCAACTGTCGTGGAATTGTCACGACAGATGTCCTTAGTGTTAGGACTTAGTCGCGAGGCCAACGCATCTATGTGGTAGCTTGAGAGGGGTTGAGCGGGACGAGAGACGCGATGTTTTACCCAGGTTCGGCCCCTCATGGTGGAGGTAAAAGCCTACATCCTGCTTCATTGATATTAATGATGATGACGATTATAAGAGCGCTCTATCTTGAGAGCTATTGTCTAAACCTAACTTGTC
This sequence comes from Triticum dicoccoides, assembly GCF_002162155.2. Taxonomy (NCBI): domain Eukaryota; kingdom Viridiplantae; phylum Streptophyta; class Magnoliopsida; order Poales; family Poaceae; genus Triticum; species Triticum dicoccoides. Next base: position 167,502,878 of record NC_041382.1, read on the forward strand.
CAACTTATGGAACTTGTCAATCTTCTCTCCTTTTGAGGAGCCCTGCCCCTCCTTATATATGTTGGAGGGGCGGGTTACATGTAGAGTCCTATTAGGATTAGGACTAGTCTATCTCTAATACAAACCGGATACAAGTCCAGGTCTTAACTCCTTGTAAGATAAACGTTCCTCATGCCTTTCCTCTTAAACCGGCCCACCATTAAACGTGAACCGGCCTTCTGGGCCTTGGGCCTTGTCATCCGTCTGTCCCGCACGCTGGATCACCAGTGAGTCATAATGACCAGGTGGGTTGCTTGTAAACCACCAGGTCAGGGCGGGTCGCCAGTAACTCACCAGGTGTCAGCGGGGTCTTCAGATAAACCGCCAAGTCCTGGCCGGGTTAACTACCAGCCGGTTTACGCCGCGGGGTATATCCCTGACACCTACAGTATCCAGGAGTTGCACAATCTCATGGTCTAAGGAAATGATACTTGACATTAGAAAAGCTTTAGCAAACGAACTACATGATCTTGTGCTACACTTAGGATTGGGTTTTGTCCATCACATCATTCTCCTAATGATGTGATCCCGTTATCAATGACATCCAATGTCCATGGTCAGGAAACCATGACCATCTAATGATCAACGAGCTAGTCAACTAGAGGCTTACTAGGGACATATTACGATCTATGTATTCACACCTATATTACAGTTTTTTGTTAATACAATTATAGCATGAACAATAGACAATTATCATGAACACGGAAATATAATAATAACCACTTTATTATTGCCTCTAGGGCATATTTCCAACAGCCTCCCATTTGCACTAGAGTCAATAATCTAGTTCACATTGCCATGTGATTTAATACCAATAGTTCACATCACCATGTGATTAACACCAATAGTTCACATCGACATGTGACCAACACCCAAAGGGTTTACTAGAGTGAAAGTGCGTTATATCGGCTAGAGGGGGGGTGAATAGGCGATTTTTATGAAAGTCTTCAAAACGTGGAAGTTATGAAGACAAACAATAGAAATAAACCTATTACCATGCAGCGGAAGGTAGACTACACTAGGCAAACCAGAGTCAAGTATTCAATGGAGTGAAAGCACAATGACTAATAGCAGCAATGTAGTAAGGATCAGGTAGGAAGATATTATGAAGCCAAACAAAACACACAGTCACTCAGTGAAGACAAAAGATAGTGCAATCATACGATGACTTCACAAGGACCAACAGTAAGTAAAGGGAAGGGAAGGATGAAACCAGTGACTCGTTGAAGACAATGATTTGTTGGACTAGTTCCAGTTGCTGTGACAACTGTATGTTTGGTTGGGGCGGCTAGGTATTTAAACCTTAGGACACACAGTCCCGGACACCCAGTCCTGAACATGCAGCTTAGGACACCCAGTCCTCACCGTATTCCCCTTGAGCTAAGGTCACACAGACCTCGCCCAATCACTCTGGTAAGTCTTCAAGGTAGACTCCCAAACCTTCACAGACTTCGTTCACCGGCAATCCACAATGTCTCTTGGATGCTCAGAACGCGACGCCTAACCGGCTGGAGGATTCACAGTCCTCAAGTGTAATAAGTCTTCAGATCACACAGACAAGAAGACTTAAGTGATGCCTAACACTCTTTAGCTCTGGGTGGTTAGGGCTTTATCCTCGCAAGGAATTCTCTCTTAAAGGCTTCGAGGTGGGTTGCTCTCAAACGACAAAAGTCGTACTCTAACTCAGAGCAGCCAACCGTTTATGGTTGTAGGGGGTGGGCTATTTATAGCCACTAGGCAACCCGACCTGATTTGTCCGAAATGACCCTGGGTCACTAAGGAACTGACACGTGTTCCAACAGTCAGATTTCAAACTCACACGGCAACTTTACTTGTGCTACAAGCAAAGCTGACTTGTCCGACTCTGGACAAGATTCACTCTCATAGTCTTCACTCGAAGACATAGGTTTTGGTTAAGCATCACTTCAGTCATTCTGACTGGTTCACTTGGACCCCACTTAACAGTACGGTGGTTCCTATGACTCAATCAAAGAAGAAAAAGAACTACGAAAGATCTAAGTCTTCGAGCTCCATAGGCTTCATGCGATGTCTTCTCTTGTCATAGTCTTCAATGTGAATATCTTCATATACCACCTTTGACATCAATGTCTTCATACATTTTTAGGGGTCATCTCTAGTAGGAAAACCGAATCAATGAGGGACTTCTACCTGTGTTGTCCTGCAATTCTCACAAACACATTAGTCCCTCAACTAAGTTTGTCGTCAATACTCCAAAACCAACTAGGGGTGGCACTAGATGCACTTACAATCTCCCCCTTTTTGGTGATTGATGACAAACTAGTTGAAGTTTTCAACGGGGAATATAATATGTGAAATTGTAATAGATAAGGAATTGTCTTCATAAGTTGCAAGGGCTCCCCCTGAAGATGTGCATATAAGTAATTTGCTTTGGGAATGCAAATGCACATGGCAGGTTGTGCTTGTGGAGATCCTCTTCAACTTATGATGGCAATCCACTATGCATGTGAAGGTAATGAAGATAATGACATGCATAATGGAAAATGGATGTCTGCAAAATGATCTAAGTGCGGAATTTATCATCGCACATGCGGAATTTATCATCGCATCACAAAGTGGCAAATAAGTAGCAGACAACCATCGAGTTTAAGTGTTACAACTCAAAGAACCAAGTGTATCAAAACGAGAGTTGTAAACACGAAGCAAAATATAAAGCACCCGCCCATATGGACCCGCTTGAAGACTATCAAACTCATATGCTTCTCCCCCTTTTGTCAGTAAGGACCAAAAAGGTTTGAAGACATAGAGCATCTACTCGTTCCCATGAAGAGTAGGTGAAGCAGCAGGGTCGTCGGTGGTGTTTGGCGGTGCAGAAGAACTTGGAGCAGTGTCAAAGCGTGCTGAAGGAGGTGGCGGTGAAGTAGCATTGTCTTCATCCTCGATCACTCTGGCATTCACAGTTGCAGCAGAGGAAGAGAACTCAGAGTCTTCAAGAGATGGAGTTCTTCACAGCACTGCCCTTCGAGGAGGTGTGGAGGCAAACTTGAAGCATTCAGAGAAGCCATCCTCTTGAAGATCATCTTCCGAGCACATTAGCGTCAGCCCTTTCCAGGTGCGTCGAGAGGTTTCGTGTGCAACAAAGGCATTCTTGGTGGCAAGATTGCGAATGCGGTTAACATCCACCAAGAGGCTTTGCATTTGGCGCTTCAGCCAGTCATGATGCCTATCCTGTTTCTGATGAAGAGCCACAAGAAGCTCTCGGTCATTGAGAACACGAGTGCGCTTCTTGGGTCGTTGGGCAGTTGTGCTATCAGTGGCTTCAGTGAGAGTAGGATGTGGTGCACGTGTAGTTCCAACCAAAGGATATACACGAGTGACTGCTTCAACTCCTTCAATGTTCTGAGAAAAACTTTGATGCTCCGCATTCTGAAGACTTAGAGGTTCCTTGGCAGGCTCAGGATAAATGGCTTCAATAGACATATCCACATCAGGCAGAAAGATCCGATGATTGCGAGCAAATGGTTGATATGAGATAATGGAGTGGAGTTTGATCAGCCGCATTATCCATCGAGCGTAGAACTTCAAGCCAAAAAGATCAGAGCCTGATGCAGCAAGTTGGCGGATGAAGAAGTCCTATGCATTGAAGCATTTGCCATGAAGAATATAGAAGACCAAGGTCTTCATTGCACCTTCCAGCTTGGCATGTGGAGAGTGTCCTTTGATGGGCCAGAGAGTTCGCCTTATGATGTGATAAATAGTCCTTGGCAGATACTCAAGGTCTTCAACAAAGAACTCTTTGGGATATGCAGCATCTTGGGGCAATGGCTTCATCATACTGAGCATCTGACTCATGTTGGGTTCAGGCTTCTGAAAGATGCTTTCCACAGCTTCACTATGGATCTGACAGCCAGTTTCGTAGAGATCGCCAGGAGTGGGTAGACCAGTGAGCTCAATGATGTCAAAGGCTTTGGCTTCGTGATGAACGTTTCCTGTCATCCACTCCAGGACCCAAGTCTTCGGATCTCTATTGTACCCGCGGATGTGAAGTGTGGCATAGAATTGGAGCAGCAACTCTTCATTCCAATGCTCTTGGTCGGTGACGAACGGCAGCAATCCAACCTCTTTGAAGCAATCCAGAGCTTCTTCCAGGCAGGGCAGACCAGCTATTGCTTCAATGTCAAGACGCTTGTGTGGGAAGATGCGACCTTGATTGTATAGAATGCAGGAGTAATAGCTTCGCTGCGGATAGCTCCAGAACCGATCAGATGATATTCTTTCCCTTGAGTAGGGGTTCCTGGAGCTATTGAAGAAAGTGTTGTCTGCTCTAAAGCCATTGACATTGAAGGATCCAGGTGCTGATGCAGGACCTGGAAACCTGGCAATCTTGGGATTGGCTTCTGTACCTGAGGCCCGTGCTCAACATGATAGTCGAACTAAGGACCAGCAGCAGGCGCAGGAACAGAAGCAGTGGGATCAGTGGCTTTGCTGACTTCTAGTGCTTGGGTTGGTGAAGGCTCCACATTAGCTTCAGCCATGACAGCGTTAGTGGCTTCATTGGTGTTGGTGGTGGCAGCCTCAAGATTCTCAACCTCCACTTGACGAGCTGGAGGGTCGGTCACAGTCACGTTCTCCTCGAGAATAGCTTCTTGGTGGGACAGGGGAGTAGCAGCTTTTGGGCTTTCTTCTTCATCGGCTGATGCAGCCCGAATGTCTTCAGCAGCTTTAGCTTCAGACTCAGAGACTGGAGGCCTTGGTCCTTTGCGAAGCCTGCGTAACGCTGGCAATGCCTGTGGAGTTGGAGTTGGCTGGGCCTCAAAGTCTTCTTCCTCTTGTGCTTGTGGACTATCAGCCCATGATGCATCCTGAGCAATTGGCGTCAGAGGACGACCAATGCTGATGAGTTCGATGTGCGTTAGCACAGGCAATGATACCTGTTGGTGCTCGAGCTAAGGAAGAGCTGCATCATCTTCAACATGGTCATGGTGACCAATGTCTTCAGCACCGATGGGATCAGCTGCTGGAAAGTCTTCAGCTTCATGAGCCTCTGTGAAAGCAGGCTCATGGACAGTCAGTTGACGTTCTTGAGGTTCAGCGTCAGGGCGAACCATGGAGATGGGTTCAACAATCAAGGGCTCTGTGGTAGCAGCCTGTTCCTTCTTGGTCTTCCGCTTCTTCTTGGAGGGAGCAGTAGCAGAGGCTTCAGGATGTTTTCTCTTCCTTGCTTCAGCCTTAACAGTCCTCGTCTTCTTCAGCTCTGAAGCGGTTGACCGGGCCTTTGGCTTCGAGCCAGGCATGCTAGTTGGGAAGACAATGGGATCTGCTTCCTACCTTGGTGCATTGGGTTCGGCCATAGTGGGCTTCTTCTTCTGCTTAGCAGCCATCCTGGGATCAATGCCCGGACGCCCAAGGGCCTTGTGCTTCTCTGCCTCGTTGTAGCCTTGCACACACTTGTAGCCTTGCTTATCCGTTTCCGGGTCGTGGCCTCGGTCCCTCTTTTTTTTAGTTTGATCTTTGCGAGCAGACCGATCATGGCTTTGGCAATTTGAGGAATAGTGAATCAGCCTAGTCTTTCACGTGAGACGAACCTTTTTTGCAATAATTGGCCTGGGAACTTGTGCTGACTGCATGCCCTTCTTTTTTATTTGGTGGAAAAGCAGCTGACCATATCACTGTCATCTTTGTTTGGTAGTATAGCTTCCTTTGGTAGTTGTAGCAGTCAGAGTAGCTTACCCGGCGTGGGACACAGTCCATCAAACTGGAATAGCAACGAATATTACGGCCGCCTTTGGCCCGCGGCTGCGGTTAGGTAAAGGTGAATCACGCGTGAAGTTTCTAGGTCAAACACGCGTGACACTATATGCAGTACACGAACGAAGCAGATCTGTCCAGTAGCCTTTGGGACTTGAGCGCTAGGTGCAGAGAAAAGATTCCAACAGCCGCCGAGTAAACCGACGTGCCGACCGGATTGATGCAATTGATGGAATCCCAGTCGGTCTCGGCGACACGCTGCAACGCTCCAAAAATTGATGGATCACTCTGTCAACCTTGGCGATTTCCTGATCTTTAATCAAGTCGGCAGATTCGTCGAGCCGCTCTCTTAGTAAGTCGCCGCAAAAACTTGATCCCTGTTGATTTCGGCGGCTCAAAAAACTTCTTCAGATGAACCTCAAGACGACGGCAGCAGGCCGCTTGCAACTCTAGTTTCTCTTTCACATATCATAAATCTTGAAGCTGATCTTTTCAAACTGGTTCTTCTTCATCTGGAAAATTGCAAACTTCTCGAAACCCTAGAAAAGATCCCTCCAAGAACTCAACACCACCGTGCGCAAGCCCCACGGTGGGCGCCAACTGTCGTGGAATTGTCACGGCAGATGTCCTTAGTGTTAGGACTTAGTCGCGAGGCCAACGCATCTATGTGGTAGCTTGAGAGGGGTTGAGCGGGACGAGAGACGCGATGTTTTACCCAGGTTCGGCCCCTCATGGTGGAGGTAAAAGCCTACATCCTGCTTCATTGATATTAATGATGATGACAATTATAAGAGCGCTCTATCTTGAGAGCTATTGTCTAAACCTAACTTGTCCAACTTATGGAACTTGTCAATCTTCTCTCCTTTTGAGGAGCCCTGCCCCTCCTTATATATGTTGGAGGGGCGGGTTACATGTAGAGTCCTATTAGGATTAGGACTAGTCTATCTCTAATACAAACCAGATACAAGTCCAGGTCTCAACTCCTTGTAAGATAAACGTTCCTCATGCCTTTCCTCTTAAACCGGCCCACCATTAAACGTGAACCGGCCTTCTGGGCCTTGGGCCTTGTCATCCGTCTGTCCCGCACGCTGGATCACCAGTGAGTCATAATGACCAAGTGGGTTGCTTGTAAACCACCAGGTCAGGGCGGGTCGCCAGTAACTCACCAAGTGTCAGCGGGGTCTTCAGATAAACCGCCAAGTCCTGGCCGGGTTAACTACCGGCCGGTTTACGCCGCGGGGTATATCCCTGACACCTACAGTATCCAGGAGTTGCACAATCTCATGGTCTAAGGAAATGATACTTGACATTAGAAAAGCTTTAGCAAACGAACTACATGATCTTGTGCTACACTTAGGATTGGGTTTTGTCCATCACATCATTCTCCTAATGATGTGATCCCGTTATCAATGACATCCAATGTCCATGGTCAGGAAACCATGACCATCTAATGATCAACGAGCTAGTCAACTAGAGGCTTACTAGGGACATATTACGATCTATGTATTCACACCTATATTACAGTTTTTTGTTAATACAATTATAGCATGAACAATAGACAATTATCATGAACACGGAAATATAATAATAACCACTTTATTATTGCCTCTAGGGCATATTTCCAACAGCCTCCCATTTGCACTAGTGTCAATAATCTAGTTACATTGTGATGAATCAAACACCCAGAGAGTTCTGGTGTTGATCATGTTTTGCTCGCGGAAGAGGTTTAGTCAACAGATCTGCGTGGAGCTAGCATCGATGTAACCCTTTATGATGAGCTCTTCGTTACCTCCATAAACGAGAAACATATCCTTAGTCCTTTTCAGGTACTTTAGGATATTCTTGACCGCTGCCCAGTGTTCCATGCCGGGATTACTTTGGTACCTCCCTACCAAACTTATGGCATGGTTCACATCAGGTCTGGTACATGGCATGGCATACATAATAGACCCTATGGCTGAGGCATAGGGGATGACACTCATCTTTTCTCTATCTTCTGCCGAGGTCGGGCATTGAGCCGTGCTCAATTTCACACCTTGCAATACAGGCAAGAACCCCTTCTTGGACTGATCCATATCGAACTTCTTCAATATCTTGTCAAGGTATGTGCTTTGTGAAAGACCAATGAGGCGTCTCGATCTATCTCTATAGATCTTGATGCCTAATATGTAAGCAGCTTCTCCAAGGTCCTTCATTGAAAAACACTTATTCAAGTAGGCCTTTATGCTTTCCAGAAATTCTATATCATTTCCCATCAATATAATATGAGAAATGTTACAGAGCTCCCACTCACTTTCTTGTAAACACAGGCTTCTCCATAAGTCTGTGTAAACCCAAACGCTTCGATCATCTCATCAAAGCGAATGTTCCAACTCCAAGATGCTTGCAGCAGCCCATAGATTGAGCGCTAGAGCTTGCATACCTTGTCAGCATTCCTAGGATCGACAAAACCTTCCGGCTGCATCATATACAATTCTTCCTTAAGCAAACCATTAAGGAATGTCGTTTTGACATCCATTTGCCATATCTCATAATCATAGAATGCCGCAATTTCTAACATGATTCGGACGGACTTCAGCTTCGCTATGGGTGAGAAAGTCTCATCGTAGTCAACCCCTTGAACATGTCGATAACCCTTAGCAACAAGCCGAGCCTTATAGATGGTCACGTTACCATCCGCATCAGTATTCTTCTTAAAGATCCATTTATTCTCTATAGCTTGCCGATCATCGGGCAAGTCTGTCAAAGTCCATACTTCGTTTTCATACATGGATCCTATCTCGAAATTCATGGCTTCAAGCCATTTGTTGGAATCTGGGCCCCCCATCGCTTCTTCATTGTTCGAAGGTTCACCGTTGTCTAACAACATGATTTCAAGGACAGGGTTGCCGTACCACTCCAGTGTGGTACGTGTCCTCGTGGACCTACAAAGTTCAGTAGCAACTTGATCCGAAGTTTCATGATCATCATCATTAACTTCCTCTCTAGTCGGTGCAGGCACCATAGAAACATCTTCTTGAGTTGAGCTACTTTCTGGTTCAAGAGGCGGTACCTCATCAAGTTCTACATTCCTCCCACTTACTTCTTTCGAGAGAAACTCTTTCTCTAGGAAGGTATTGGGGAACGTAGTAATTTCAAAAAAAATCCTACGCGCACGCAAGATCATGGTGATGCATAGCAACGAGAGGGGAGAGTGTGATCTACGTACCCTTGTAGACCGACAGCGGAAGCGTTATGAAAATGCGGTTGAGGTAGTCGTACGTCTTCACGACCCGACCGATCAAGCACCAAAACTACGGCACCTCCGAGTTTTAGCACACGTTCAGCTCGATGACGATCCCCGGACTCTGATCCAGCAAAGTGTCAGGGAAGAGTTCCGTCAGCACGACGGCGTGGTGACGATCTTGATGTTCTACTGTCGTAGGGCTTCGCCTAAGCACTGCTACAACATTATTGAGGATTATGGTGGAAGGAGGCACCGCACACGACTAAGAAAATGATCACGTGGATCAACTTGTGTGTCTAGGGGTGCCCCCTTCCCCCGTATATAAAGGAGCAAGGGGAGGAGGCCGGCCGGCCCTATAGGCGCGCCAAGGAGGAGTCCTCCTCCTAGTAGGAGTAGGACTCCTACTAGGAGGGGGAAGGAAGTGGGGAGGGAGAAGGAAAGGGGGGCGCCGCCCCCCCCCTCTCCTAGTCCAATTCGTACCAGGGGGAGGAGGCGCGCGGCCCACCCTGGCTGCCCTTCTCTTTCTCCACTAAGGCCCATATGGCCCATTACTTCTCCCGGGGGGGTTCCGATAACCCTCCGGTACTCCGGTTTTCTCCGAAATCACTCGGAACACTTTCGGTGTTCGAATATAGCCATCCAATATATCAATCTTTATGTCTCGACCATTTCAAGAATCCTCGTTATGTCTGTGATCACATCCGGGACTCCGAACTAACTTCGGTGCATGAAAACTCATAAACTCATAATATAACTGTCATCAAAACCTTAAGCGTGCAGACCCTACGGGTTCGAGAACAATGTAGACATGACCGAGACATGTCTCCGGTCAATAACCAATAGCAGAACTTGGATGCTCATATTGGCTCCTACATATTCTACGAAGATCTTTATCGGTCAGACCGCATAACAACATACGTTGTTCCCTTTGTCATCGTATGTTACTTGCTCGAGATTCGATCGTCGGTATCTCAATACCTAGTTCAATATCGTTACCGACAAGTCTCTTTACTCATTTCATAATACATCATCTCGCAACTAACTCATTAGTTGCAATGCTTGCAAGGCATATGTGATGTGCATTACCGAGAGGGCCTAGTGATACCTCTCCGACAATCGGAGTGACAAATCCTAATCTCGAAATATGCCAACCCAACATTTACCTTTGGAGACACCTGTAGAGCTCCTTTATAATCACCCAGTTACGTTGTGACGTTTGCTAGCACACAAAGTGTTCCTCCGGCAAACGGGAGTTGCATAATCTCATAGTCATGGGAACATGTATAAGTCATGAAGAAAGCAATAGCAACGTACTAAACGATCGGGTGCTATGCTAATGGAATGGGTCATGTCAATCACATCATTCTCCTAATAATGTGATCCCGTTAATCAAATGACAACACATGTCTATGGTTAGGAAACATAACCATCTTTGATTAACGAGCTAGTCAAGTAGAGGCATACTAGTGACGTTTAGTTTGTCTATGTATTCACACAAGTATTATGTTTCCGGATAATACAATTCTAGCATGAATAATAAACATTTATCATGATATAAGGAAATAAAATAATAACATTATTATTGCCTCTAGGGCATATTTCCTTCAGTCTCCCACTTGCACTAGAGTCAATAATCTAGATTACACGGTAATGATTCTAACACCCATGGACCTTTGGTGCCGATCATGTTTTGCTCGTGGAAGAGGCTTAGTCAATGGGTCTGCAACATTCAGATCTGTATGTATCTTGCAAATCTCTATGTCTCCCACCTGGACTAGATCCCGGATGGAATTGAAGTGTCTCTTGATGTGCTTGGTTCTCTTGTGAAATCTGGATTCCTTTGCCAAGGCAATTGCACCAGTATTGTCACAAAAGATTTTCATTGGACCCGATGCACTAGGTATGACACCTAGATCGGATATGAACTCCTTCATCTAGACTCCTTCGTCTGTTGCTTCCGAAGCAGCTATGTACTCCGCTTCACATGTAGATCCCGCCACAACGCTTTGTTTAGAACTGCACCAACTGACAGCTCCACCGTTTAATGTAAACACGTATCCAGTTTGCGATTTTGAATCGTCCGGATCAGTGTCAAAGCTTGCATCAACGTAACCATTTACGATGAGCTCTTTGTCACCTCCATATATGAGAAACATATCCTTAGTCCTTTTCAGGTATTTCAGGATGTTCTTGACCGCTGTCCAGTGATCCACTCCTGGATTACTTTGGTACCTCCCTGCTAGACTTATAGCAAGACATACATCAGGTCTGGTACATAGCATTGCATACATGATAGAGCCTATGGCTGAAGCATAGGGAACATCTTTCATTTTCTCTCTATCTTCTACAATTGTCGGGCATTGAGTCTTACTCAATTTCACACCTTGTAACACAGGCAAGAATCCTTTCTTTGCTTGATCCATTTTGAACTTTTTCAAAACTTTGTCAAGGTATGTGCTTTGTGAAAGTCCAATTAAGCGTCTTGATCTGTCTCTATAGATCTTAATGCCCAATATGTAAGCAGCTTCACCGAGGTCTTTCATTGAAAAACTCTTATTCAAGTATCCCTTTATGCTATCCAGAAATTCTATGTCATTTCCGATTAGTAATATGTCATCTACATATAATATCAGAAATGCTACAAAGCTCCCACTCACTTTCTTGTAAATACAGGCTTCTCCAAAAGTCTGTACAAAACCAAATGCTTTGATCACACTATCAAAGCGTTTATTCCAACTCCGAGAGGCTTGCACCAGTCCATAAATGGATCGCTGGAGCTTGCACACTTTGTTAGCTCCCTTTGGATCGACAAAACCTTCCGGTTGCATCATATACAACTCTTCTTCCAGAAATCCATTCAGGAATGCAGTTTTGACATCCATCTGCCAAATTTCATAATTATAAAATGCGGCAATTGCTAACATGATTCGGACAGACTTAAGCATCGCTACGGGTGAGAAGGTCTCATCGTAGTCAATCCCTTGAACTTGTCGAAAACCTTTTGTGACAAGTTGAGCTTTGTAGATAGTAACATTACCGTCAGCATCAGTCTTCTTCTTAAAGATCCATTTATTCTCAATTGCTTGCCAATCATTAGGAAAGTCAACCAAAGTCCATACTTTGTTCTCATATATGGATCCCATCTCAAATTTCATGGCTTCAAGCCATTTTGCGGAATCTGGGCTCACCATCGCTTCTCCATAGTTCGTAGGTTCATCATGATCTAGTATCATGACTTCCAGAATAGGATTACCGTACCACTCTAGTGCGGATCTTACTCTGGTTGATCTACGATGTTCAGTAGTATCTTGTTCTGAAGTTTCATGATCATCATCATTAGCTTCCTCACTAATTGGTGTAGGTGTCATGGAAACTGGTTTCTGTGATGTACTACTTTCCAATAAGGGAGCAGGTACAGTTACCTCATCAAGTTATACTTTCCTCCCACTCACTTCTTTCAAGAGAAACTCCTTCTCTAGAAAGTTTCCGAATTTAGCAACAAAAGTTTTGCCTTCGGATCTGTGATAGTAGGTGTATCCAATAGTTTCCTTTGGATATCCTATGAAGACGCATTTCTCCGATTTGGGTTCGAGCTTATCAGGTTGAAGCTTTTTCACATAAGCATCGCAACCCCAAACTTTCAGAAACGACAACTTTGGTTTCTTGCCAAACCACAGTTCATAAGCCGTCGTCTCAACGGATTTTGATGGTGCCCTATTTAACGTGAATGTGGCCGTCTCTAGAGCATATCCCCAAAACGATAGCGGTAAATCAGTAAGAGACATCATAGATCGCACCATATCTAGTAAAGTATGATTACGACGTTCGGACACACCATTACGCTGTGGTGTTCCGGGTGGCGTGAGTTGCGAAACTATTCCGCATTGTTTCAAATGAACACCAAACTCGTAACTCAAATATTCTCCTCCACGATCAGATCATAGGAATTTTATTTTCTTGTTATGATGATTTTCAACTTCACTCTGAAATTCTTTGAACTTTTCAAACGTTTCAGACTTATGTTTCATTAAGTAGATATACCCATATCTGCTTAAGTCATCTGTGAAGGTGACAAAATAATGATATCCGCCACGAGCCTCAACATTCATCGGACCACATACATCTGTATGTATGATTTCCAACAAATCTGTTGCTCTCTCCATATTACTTGAGAACGGTGTTTTTGTCATCTTACCCATAAGGCACGGTTCGCAAGTACCAAGTGATTCATAATCAAGTGGTTCCAAAAGTCCATCAGTATGGAGTTTCTTCATGCGCTTTACACCGATATGACCCAAACGGCAGTGCCACAAATAAGTTGCACTATCATTATCAACTCTGCATCTTTTGGCTTCAACATTATGAATATGTGTGTCACTACTATCGAGATTTAATAAGAATAGACCACTCTTTAAGGGTGCATGACCATAAAAGATATTACTCATATAAATAGAACAACCATTATTCTCTGATTTAAATGAATAACTGTCTCGCATCAAACAAGATCCAGATATAATGTTCATGCTTAACGCTGGCACCAAATAACAATTATTTAGGTCTAATACTAATCCCGAAGGTAGATGTAGAGGTAGCGTGCCGACCGCGATCACATCGACTTTGGAACCATTTCCCACGTGCATCGTCACCTCGTCCTTAACCAATCTTTGCTTAATCCGCAGTCCCTGTTTCGAGTTGCAAATGTTAGCAACAGAACCAGTATCAAATACCCAGGTGCTACTGCGAGCATTAGTAAGGTACACATCAATAACATGTATATCACATATACCTTTGTTCACCTTGCCATCCTTCTTATCCTCCAAATACTTGGGGCAGTTCCACTTCCACTGACCAGTCTGCTTGAAGTAGAAGCACTCAGTTTCAGGCTTAGGTCCAGGTTTGGGTTTCTTCTCTTGAGTAGCAACTTGCTTGCTGTTCTTTTTGAAGTTCCCCTTCTTCTTTCCTTTGCCCTTTGTCGGAGTAAATAGCCATGGGTAGCCTAGCCGGCTTCCCCTGGCCCTTCTGAAAAAATTACGAGCCCGTCCGGCTCTCAGGAATCCAAGACGTGGGGCCGCCTTCCCCTTGTTGGCTGTCAGCCAGGCCAGCTCGAAGAAGGCGGCCCGACTTTACCCCTCATGAAGAAAACCATGGGAGGCCGACTCGAAGAAGCCGGCTCCAAGATGCCGACTCCAAGAAGCCGGCCATTAGGAGGCCGACTCCAAGAAGCCGGCTCCCATAAAGCGGTCGAGACCGTACCCTCAAAGTTTGCATCCACCTAGCGGCGATGAGACGGGGCGTGGCTACAGTAAAGCCTGCCACCCCCGAATCCCGGAGCACGCCTGGCACAGTGCACCGTACGGAGTGGCCATGACCCGTCCGGCGCGGCACTGTTGCCATGTTGACCCTAATGTCATCCACGACGGGCTACCAGTACGGCCCACGGGCGGTGGGCCCCTTCGGGCAGAGAGACAACTGAAGGCGGCCTGGCCTCCCCCAGTCGGCCCGAGACGGGGCTGGCTCCCCGCAGCCGGCTCACTTCCCCCCTCGAAGAAGACGCCCCATTAAGGAGACAAGACGCGGTAAGGCTACGGTAATCGCCCGCCGGACGGCGGCACTGTAGCCACGCTTACCTCGACGAAGCCCTCGTCATCAGGATGAGGCAACAGTAACTAGCCATCGACAAGACCCTTGGCAGTGGGGCCTGCCTGTTGCCAAGGAGTTGGTAGCCGGCGGGACCCACCAGCCGGCGGGCCCCAGCAGTCGGCGCAGAAGCCGGCGAGCGCGGTCACAGACGGCTGGGCCCCGTGCCCAGTCGGATTACCATTGTACCCCCGGGGGGTAGGCCTATATAAACCCCCCGGGGCACCCATGCAAAGGGTTCGACCCTCAGCTAGATCTAGACACACAGAAGGAGGGGAAGCAAGCCAGCCGTGCCCTTCTTCCTCCTCCCACCGAACAGCTCAAGGAGCATTGTGTAGCTACTTGTTCATCTAGTGATCATGCGGAGACCCCGCAGAGCAGCAGTAGGGGTGTTATCTCCACGGAGAGCCCCGAAGCTGGGTAAGATTCGCCGGCGTGCATGTCTTTGCCTCCTCCCGTTTCCAGGCACCGGCGACGTCTTACTGGCTCCCACAATGATAAGCCACCCGTTGGCATATGTCGCACCTACCACCCGACATTTGGCGCCCACCGTGGGGCCAGGTGCACCGTCGTCCGGAGACCTGTTCTAGACGGGAACCCTCTTCCTCCCCAGCGAGCGTAGCCAGCCCGGCACACCCGATGGCGCTTGCCATGACGCGCTGCAAGGCATCACCAGCATCCGCGCGGCGAGCAGCCTCGCCGATCTCCCCGACGAAACCCTCATCTCCGACGAGCTCGCCTCCGATGCAGGCACCGATCACCTCGCCAACCTCCTCGGCTAGCTCCATGTCTCCAGCGAGCCCGCTGTGGATCTGGAGTCGGTTGGCTCCACCAACCCGATGCCTGTCGACTCCGACACGGCCTCCTTCGACACCTTCCCCACCAACGTCGCGATCTACAATGACCCGCTTCCTCGGACCGACGGCTGCGATCCCGTCACCACCGAAGTGATGGTCATCGGCCACGGCGGCCCGGCCGGCGAGAGCGCCCACGACGTCCCGCACGTGGCGGCCCACGACTTGTCGACCCCACTCCCGGCTAACGCCGATGACGAAGCACTGGAGGCACGCCGCCTCGCCCTCCTTATAGAGGGCCGGAGGCTGGCTTCCATGAGACGCCTCACAGAGGCCTACCAGCGCGAAGCTGACCGCACCGCCTTCGGCACGCCGGCCCCAGGCGGGCCAAGCCGGGCCGGCCTTGTCAAGCAACGCGGCGCCGTCATCGCCGACATGCTGGGAGTCGACCGCCCAGTCTACGCCACTCCACTCGAGAACCTGCGCGCCGCCCAGGCGGTCGTGGACGAGTTGGACGGCTTGGAGGCCGAAGACCTCCCCCACATGACCCGGCGCATCCAGCAGCTGATCGATGCAGCCGCATAGCGGCACGAAGCCGACGCCCGCGCGGGAAGCCCTCCCCCGCGCCGAGATCACAGCGCGACGTCCCGGACACCGGCTACGAGCAACACCCGCACGCGGCGCGAGAAAGAGCCGGCGGCCAGCCGAAGCCGGACCCGAATCTCCATCGAGCGAGACGCGGACGGCCATCCCCGAGCCATGGAATGGCGGGGCAACCCGCCTCCGCCTCGACCCCGTGGAGAGAGATATCCCACCCCGCCGCCAGTGGCACACCCGACTCTCAGCGGCCGACTAGGTCGCCGCGAAGGAGTCGGCGAGAACGACGCCCGCCATCGGATCGACCGCCTGGTGCGATCCCTGGCGCTGGAAGAAGAAGACGATGTCGGCCCGCCTTGTTTCGGCCCCCGCATCCGCGACGAGCCTTTCCCCAAAGGGTTCTCGCTCCCAAGAGACACGCCCAAGTACAACGGCTCCATGAAGCCGGAAGATTGGTTGATCGACTACTCCATGGCAGTCAGCATAGCCAACGGCAACCGGCGCGTTGCCATGAAGTACGTGCCCCTCATGCTGCAAGGCACGGCACGGACCTGGCTCAACAGCCTCAAGCCTCTCAGCATCAACAGCTGGCTAGATTTCACCGAAGCTTTCATCCGCAACTTCACCAGCACCTACAAGCGGGCCCCCAAGCCCAGGCAGCTCTCCCTATGCGTACAGGGCCCGGCCGAGTCCACTTGCGACTACCTCACGCGTTGGGCCGAGCTCCGCAATTCTTGCGAGGGGGTGCACGAGGTGCAAGCCATAGAATACTTCACAGCCGGGTGCCGAGAAGGTACCCTCCTCAAGCACAAGCTTCTCTGCGACGAGCCCGCTACCCTCGACGAGCTTCTGGACATAGCGGACAAATATGCGACCGCCGACTCCTCAATGAAGACCGAGCTTCGGGTAGACGCGTCCGGAAAAGTACTCAACCCGGCGCCCAAGACGCCGGCTGGGGATCCCGGCCGACGCACACACCCGAACGACCACAAGCGCAAGGGCCCCGCGCCGCCTCCCGCCAGTCGGCAGGTGGCCACGGTTGAAGACATGCCGCCTGAAGGGCGGCCCGCGCCCAAGAAACCCAAGGACGGCCGGCCAGCTTGGCAGCCGGCCTTCTCCTACGAGCAAACTCTCGACGCCCCCTGCAAGTTCCACAGTGGTGCGAAGCCGTCCAACCACACAACCCGAAAGTGCCATTGGCTCACCCGAATTTCCAAAGGCGAGGGGCTCGTGCCGCCTCCGCCTGCCGGCCTGCCGCCTCCTCCTCCGCCGCCTCCGGCGGCTCGGCCCGCAGTCGGAGCCGTGCATGACGAGTTCCCTGACGAGCAAGCAACCTACATCGTCTTTACGAGCCAGCCCGAAGACCGGCGCAGCAAACGCCGAGAGCACCAGGAAGTCAGCATGGTCGCTGCCAACCCCGCCGGACACATGCATTGGTCACAAAAGCCCATCAGCTGGAGCCGGGCCGACCATCCAGAGGTGATGCCGTATCCCGGCTCTCATGCGCTGGTCCTGGAAGCCACCCTCGCGACAGACAGACGCGCTGCCCGCTTCTCCCGCGTGCTGATAGACGGCGGGAGCAGCATCAACATCCTGTACCGTGATACCCTTGAGAAGCTAAATGTCAAGACGAAGCAGCTCATGCCTACTCGAACAGTGTTCCATGGCATCGTACCCGGCCTGTCCTGCGCCCCCATTGGCAAAATCAAGATTGATGTGCTTTTTGGGGACAAGGAGCATTTCCTCTAGAGTCAAGCCCCGACTGGTCGTACCTCTGGAGCGTTCAGCGGGCTGGTGGCTCGATGAGCTGCCGGCTGTCCTCTGGAGTCTGCGCACTACACCAAACAAGTCAACCGGCTTCACCCCTTTCTTCCTTGTGTATGGTGCCAAGGCGGTCATCCCAACTGACATCGAGTTTGACTCGCCTCGAGTAACCATGTACACTGAAGCGGAGGCCAAGGAAGCACGAGAAGATAGCGTAGACCTGCTGGAGGAAAGCCGGCTGTTAGCCCTCAGCCGGTCTGCCATCTACCAGCAGGGTTTGCGCCGCTACCACAGCCGGAAGGTCAGGCCAAGATCTTTTCAAGAGGGCGATCTTGTGCTCCGGCTGATCCAGCGAACAGCCGGCCAGCACAAGCTCTCGGCCCCTTGGGAAGGACCCTTCGTCATCAGCAGAGCTCTAGGCAACGACTCCTACTACGTGATCGATGCACAGAAGCCGAAGGCACGCAAGAGAGACGACTCCGGCAAGGAGTCGGAACAACCATGGAACGCCAACCTCCTTTGAAGATTTTACAGTTGAAATGCAGTATGTATCACGCCAACTTTTGTATTAAGTACGAGACAATAGGCCCCCCGAGGAGGGCTCGGGGACTGCCATCTCTTATCTATGAATGAAAAATATCATGCTTATGACTTTGTCATTTCATTTACTTGTTCCGTCCGGCACCGGGTTCGACTAGTCGGCCCGGGGACTGGCCGACTGGAGTTATATTAGAAGTCCTACCCGCAGTCAGACAAGTAGTGTGCCGGCTCCCAAGCTTTCTCTTGCCAAAAGTCGCAGTTCGAAGAACCGGCTGTCCGACTCGCAAGAGTTAAAGGCAGGAACGGGTGCCCACACGAAAAACGACTAGGGGCTAACGGACTAATATAACAAAAGCCGGTTTTTCTCCCACCGCCGAATGGCTACCAGAGTAGCCGTCCGGCCGGTTTCCATTCACTTCACTTCAATCCAAGAAAGCTCAAGTACTTGCCTCCCCAAAGAGGGAAGGCGGCAAAGGAAAAAGCCTAAGGATAAAAAGCATACACGAATGGAAACCAAACATGCACGTAATAATATTTACATAAAAGACCTCCGAGAGGCCAGCATTCAACATAGTTTGGATACACCCCCAGTGGGTGGAACTGCGAAAACTTAATGAAGATTGTTCAAAAGACAACAAGTAGGAAAAATAAGGACGGCAGATCAAGCCGGCGGAGCGACCGAGGAGCCGGGCTGGTTGGCGGAGACGGTTGTGCCGGCTGAAGGAGCGGCCGGCTGGCGAACCTCGGCTTGGTCACCGCCTCCCGCAGAAGGCGCGCTTCCACGCACCTCTTTGCGGGAGGCACGGTCGGCCTGAGGTCGGCCGGTTGTTCCACCAGCCGGCTCGACGTCTTCGTCGTCCTCCTGCCCGTCATCCTCGCCCTCGTCGCTGGAGGCGATCTCCTCCGCCGAGTCCTTGTCCACCGCCGGGTTCAGCCCGAACCACTCCTCCGGCTGGGCAACACCGTCATCATCGATCTCGGGTGCAAAAACGCTGATGTCGGTGCACTCGGCGATCGTTGAAGCCCGCTGGGTGATAGCCGGCCTCACCTCTTCCAGCTCCGCGTCGGCCTCCATCCGCCAAGTGCGCAGCTGGTCCAGGCTCAGCCCTGGGTACCAAGCCCGAACGAACTCCAACGCCCGCCCGGTTCCGAGGCGGGCCGCCGACGCCTTCCAAGCCTCAAAGCGACCAACTGCGACCTCCAGCCAGTCGGCAGTCCGGCTTGGGGTGCGGGGATCGTCTCACCGGGCCAGAGGGCAGCCAACACTTGCGCCCCGGCACGTTGGAGCCGGCGAAGCATCCGATGAGCCGGCTGCAACCGCGCCTGGACAGCCAAGAGCTGCTCCTCAAGCGTCCGGTTCGCATCCGGCGCGATGTTGGCCCCCGCTTGACGGCGCGCCTCGCGATGGGCCTCGACGCTTTGGGCGGCAAAGGCGGAGTAGCCGAGGAAGTAGTCTGCACCAAAAAACAAGCAGCAGCTCAAGTTAAGCCAAAGACCCAGGCGGCAAGGAGCAGGAGAGGGGCGAGGAAGGCGGCTTACCGTCGATCAAATCCTCGATCCGGCCGAAGCCTTCATTCAGGGCTCGCCGGGTCTCAGCCCAGCTCGCCGCCTCGGTCTCATACTCTGCCTTCAGGGCGGCTTCACTATCCTGCGCCGCCTGTAGGGCCGCCTTGTGGCTCTTATCCTGGTCGGCCAGCTTCTTGGCCAGGCGATCACGCTCCTGGACCAAGGCAGCGTACTCGGCATCCTTGGTATGAAGGGCGGCCTTTGCTTCGCCGAGCTCCTTCCTCAAGTCGGCGTTGGCCCCTGAAGACAAAGAAAAAGAAAAACCAATAAGAAAAGAGTTGTCAAGAAAGATTCGACCCGACTGCTCAGCAGTCGGCCCGAATCTCGGGGACTACACCCAGTGGGTGCGCTGACGAGCCCCCACAGGAGACAGACAAGATCGAGTACTTACTTTGGCTGTCAGCCAGGTCTTCAGTCCTCCGGCTCAACTCCCAAGCCTGGGACTTGAAGGCGGCAGCACGGAGGTTGTGATATTCCTGGAAGTTCAGACAAGAGACAAAAATAAGGTAGCCGTCAAGAGAGATCCGACCCGACTGCGCAGCAGTCGGCCCGAATCTCGGGGACTACACCCAGTGGGTGCGCTGACGCGCCCCCACGGAAGAAATTAAGAGAGCAAAGCGGCCAAGAATGAAGGACTCACCCGGATGGTGGCTCGCGTCGACAGGAACTCCTGGGTAAACTGTTGCAGCAGGGCGGCCTGAGCTTGCAGCCGGCTCCGGACCCCTTGAGCCGCCACATTCAGCTCGCCAGTCCCCCCGCTGGGAGTCCACTCGGACGTGGCGGTGCTGGCCGCCTCCAGATCTTCAGCCGACTGGCCTGCGCCCGCGACTCGGCGCAACTCCGGTGGAGCGGCGCCTCCCCCTGCGCGCCGGCCCGTCGCCGGCTGCACCTCGAGGCCGGCTCTGTTCCCCGGCTCACCCCCGGTCGGCCCCTCTGGCGCCGCTGACGATTGGCCGCCTTGGCCCGCTCTGGTTGGCGCTGCTGGCGGCGCTTTCCTCGCAAAGGCCACGGGGTCCTCCCCCCTCTCCATCAGCGGTGGGTCTTGGA
Source organism: Triticum dicoccoides (assembly GCF_002162155.2). Lineage (NCBI taxonomy): Eukaryota > Viridiplantae > Streptophyta > Magnoliopsida > Poales > Poaceae > Triticum > Triticum dicoccoides. The sequence continues at coordinate 167,523,815 of NC_041382.1, forward strand.
CGATCTCCTCCACCAAGGGCAATGGGGTGTCGGGGCCACGGCTCGGAGGGGAATGGCGAGCAGCGGAGGCTGGTTGCGCGAACCCTCCGCCTCCGTCTCCGCGGTCGCCGCCTCCATCTGGGCCTTGGGTGCCACGTCGGCCTGCTCCCTCGCCGCCTGGGCGGCCGCTTTCTCCGCTGCCTCGTGCTCCTCCCGCGCTTCACGGGCGTTCCGCTCTGTGGCCTCCCTGAGGTCGGCGCGGGGGTCCACGCGGCGGGAGCTTGAAGAACCTCCAGCCGGCCCAACTACGGAGCCGCCCGGACCTCGCTCAAGGGAAAGCGGCGCCCTGTCCAGCAAGCGGAAGAAATTAAGAAGAATGCTCGAACAAGAAGAGAATGATGTAGAGCATGCGACAAGGCAATTGACGACTTACGCTGAGACCGCCTGAGGCTGCTTCACTGCCTTGCGGAAGCGGGCCGCTTTCGCAGCCGCCTCGTCTCGCTTGGTTGCCGCGGTGGAGGCTTTGGACTTCTTCGGCCGACTTCCGAAGAGGCTTGAAGCGGCCCGGCGCTTCTGTGCACCGCCGCAGGCAGCCGGCGCGATGGACGAGCCAATGTCTTGATGGTCGGCCGCCGGCTGGCAACGCGGGGCGACTTCGGTTTCGAAATCATCTGGCCAGTCCTCGAAGCTGGCGGTGAGCCTTGTGCCCCCGGGCTCGGCGTCGTCCCCCACGACGGCGTCTTCCATGGCGGCCGCCCCCAAGTCCGGGTCGTCGACATTGTCCGCCGTGCGGTCGGGGGCGTACTGGCGTTCTATCCCCGCTGCCCCGATCGTCGACGGGAGAAGAGGGTTCTGCTAAGAAGAACCGACTGATCGGAAGCCGGCCATCGTGAAGCCGGCCACCAACAAGAAGAAGAAAAGGAAAACTTACCATGGGCGGAGGGTTGGCGCGACAGTACGGCGCCTTGCCGTATCGCCAGTCCTCGGCGAGCTTGCAATTGGAGATGTAGTTTACCATGTACGATACCTCCGCATGAGGCATCTCCCTGGTGCTCAGCCGGCATGGGTCGAATCGGCCGCTCATCTGGCACATCATGTGGGGCCGGCTTTGGAGAGGAGATATCCGGCGCTCCACGAAGGCGGCCACCAAGTCGGCCCCGCTCAGACCTTCCGACTGGATCATCACCTGAAGCCGGGAGACGGCAGCATTCCCAGCCTGAGACAGTGACCGGGACCGGAAACTCCATGAGGGTTGCCTCCCAGCCGGCGGGCCGGCTACGTAAGCCGGCAGGTTGACGTGGTCTCCTTGCTCAGCGACGTTCTTCACGTAGAAGTATGACTTCTGCCAGATCTTCACCGACTGGATCAGGGGGATGGGCGGGAACGGGTTGTTCTCGCCCGCCCTCCTCATGGCGATGAAGGCCCCGCAGGGGGCGGGCACGCCGGCGACGACGGTGCCGAGTTTGCTCTGGAAGAACTCCCCCCAGAGCTCCAGCGTGGGGAGCAGCCCCAAGAAGCCTTCGCAGAGGGAGACGAAGGCCGACAGCAGCATCACCGCATTGGGCGTGAGGTGATGCGGCTGAAGGTTGCAGAACTCGAGGAAGGAGCGTAGAAATCCGCTCGCCGGAAGGCCGAAGCCGCGTAGGAAGTGCGAGCGGAAGACGACCCGCTCGCCCTCCTCCGGTGCCGGCGAGATCTCCATCTCTGGCGCCAGGCGAACCCGCACGAGGTTGGCATCGGGCAGGCGCCGAGTCTGGTGGAGGAACGCAACATGGTCCTCATGGACATTGGAGCCATCCCATGAGCTCGCCAGCGCCATGGGAGCAAGACGATGTGGCGGCGCGGCGGCGCTGAGACGGGAGGTTGCGGTGGCAACGAGGGGAAAAGAGGAGGATGAGAAGGGGCGGAGCGAGAGAGAGCATGCGAACCTCTGTCGCTCCCCCTCCTCCCCCTACTTATAGGCTCGCGTGGCGGAACCAAGGAGGCGCGGCGTGGGGAAGCGTGGGGATCGATCGTGCCCACTCCCCCACGTCCCGCGATTACTGTGCCATGATGGCGGAATAAAACCGCCGCGGGAAGGCGAGCGGTCCATGTGGGCCATGGAAGATCCGTGCTCGGACCGAGGCCTGCGAGTGGCGGGCCCGGGCCTGTGGCGAGGTCCCGTCGCGCGCGTGCGTTGGCAGGATTTCCTTGCCACTTGGTCCGCATTCCTGCCTACGAGAACCGGAGCTCTCTGAAGTCGGCGTGCACAAGCAAAGCCGGCTCTTCAGGATAGGAAGCTGACCAAGCTTCTCGTCCCTCTGTCCGCCTCGAAGCTCGATCAGCTTCGGGGACTACTGTCGGAGTAAATAGCCATGGGTAGCCTAGCCGGCTTCGCCTGGCCCTTCTGAAAACATTACGAGCCCATCTGGCTCTCAGGAATCCAAGACGTGGGGCCGCCTTCCCCTTGCTGGCTGTCACCCAGGCCAGCTCGAAGAAGGCGGCCCGACTTTACCCATCATGAAGAAAACCATGGGAGGCCGACTCGAAGAAGCCGGCTCCAAGATGCCGACTCCAAGAAGCCGGCCATGAGGAGGCCGACTCCAAGAAGCCAGCTCCCATAAAGCGGTCGAGACCGTACCCTCAAAGTTTGCATCCACCTAGCGGCGATGAGATGGGGCGTGGCTACAGTAAAGCCTGCCACCCCCGAATCCCGGAGCACGCCTGGCACAGTGCACCGTATGGAGTGGCCATGACCCGTCCGGCACGGCACTGTTGCCATGTTAACCCTGATGTCATCCACGACGGGCTACCAGTACGGCCCATGGGCGGTGGGCCCCTTCGGGCAGAGAGACACCCGAAGGTGGCCTGGCCTCCCCCAGTCGGCCCGAGACGGGGCCGGCTCCCCGCAGCCGGCTCACTTCCCCCCTCGAAGAAGACGCCCCATTAAGGAGACAAGACGCGGTAAGGCTACGGTAATCGCCCGCCGGACGGTGGCACTGTAGCCACGCTTACCTCGACGAAGCCCTCGTCATCAGGATGAGGCAACAGTAACCAGCCATCGACAAGACCCTTGGTAGTGGGGCCTGCCTGTTGCCAAGGAGTTGGTAGCCGGCGGGACCCACCAGCCGGCGGGCCCCAGCAGTCGGCGCAGAAGCCGGCGAGCGCGGTCACAGACGGCTGGGCCCCGTGCCCAGTCGGATTACCATTGTACCCCCGGGGGGTAGGCCTATATAAACCCCCCGGGGCACCCATGCAAAGGGTTCGACCCTCAGCTAGATCTAGACACACAGAAGGAGGGGAAGCAAGCCAGCCGTGCCCTTCTTCCTCCTCCCACCGAACAGCTCAAGGAGCATTGTGTAGCTACTTGTTCATCTAGTGATCATGCGGAGACCCCGCAGAGCAGCAGTAGGGGTATTATCTCCACGGAGAGCCCCGAAGCTGGGTAAGATTCGCCGGCGTGCATGTCTTCGCCTCCTCCCGTTTCCAGGCACCGGCGACGTCTTACTGGCTCCCACAATGATAAGCCACCCGTTGGCATATGTCGCACCTACCACTCGACACCCTTTTTCTTGAAACTAGTGGTCTTATTGACCATCAACACTTGATGCTCCTTCTTGATTTCTACCTCCGCAGCTTTCAGCATTGCGAAGAGCTCGGGAATAGTCTTATTCATCCCTTGCATATTATAGTTCATCATGAAGCTCTTGTAGCTTGGTGGCAGTGATTGGAGAATTCTGCAATTACGCAATCATCTGGAAGATTAGCTCCCAATTGAATCAAGTGATTATTATACCCAGACATTTTGAGTATATGCTCACTGACAGAACTGTTCTCCTCCATCTTGCAGCTATAGAACTTATTGGAGACTTCATATCTCTCAATCCGGGCATTTGCTTGAAATATTAACTTCAACTCCTGGAACATCTCATATGCTCCATGACGTTCAAAACGTTGTTGAAGTCCCGATTCTAAGCCGTAAAGCATGGCACACTAAACTATCGAGTAGTTATCAGCTTTGCTCTGCCAGACGTTCATAATACCTGGTGTTGCTCCAGCAGCAGGCCTGGCACCTAGCAGTGCTTCCAGGACGTAATTCTTCTATGCAGCAATGAGGATAATCCTCAAGTTACGGACCCAGTCCGTGTAATTGCTACCATCATCTTTCAACTTTGCTTTCTCAAGGAACGCATTAAAATTCAATGGAACAACAGCACGGGCCATCTATCTACAATCAAACATAAACAAGCAAGATACTATCAGGTACTAAGTTCATAATAAATTTAGGTTCAATTAATCATATTACTAAAGAACTCCCACTTAGATAGACATCCCTCTAATCCTCTAAGTGATTACGTGATCCAAATCAACTAAACCATGTCCGATCATCACGTGAGATGGAGTAGTTTCATTGGTGAACATCACTATGTTGATCATATCTACTATATGATTCATGCTCGACCTTTCGGTCTCCGTGTTCCGAGGCCATATCTATATATGCTTGGCTTGTCAAGTATAACCTGAGTATTCTACGTGTGCAACTGTTTTGCACCCGTTGTATTTGAACGTAGAGCCTATCACACCCGATCATCACGTGGTGTCTCAGCACGAAGAACTTTCGCAACGGTGCATACTCAGGGAGAACACTTCTTGATAATTAGTGAGAGATCATCTTAAAATGCTACCGTCAATCAAAGCAAGATAAGATGCATAAAAGATAAACATCACATGCAATCAATATAAGTGATATGATATGGCCATCATCATCTTGTGCTTGTGATCTTCATCTTCGAAGCACCGTCGTGATCAGCATCGTCACCAGCGTGACACCTTGATCACCATCGTAGCATCATTGTCGTCTCGCCAATCTTATGCTTCCACGACTATCACTGCCGCTTAGTGATAAAGTAAAGCATTACAGTGCAATTGCATTGCATACAATAAAGCGACAACCATATGGCTCCTGCCAGTTGCCGATAACTTGGTTACAAAACATGATCATCTCATACAATAAAATTTAGCATCATGTCTTGACCATATCACATCACAACATGCCCTGCAAAAACAAGTTAGATGTCCTCTACTTTGTTGTTGCAAGTTTTACGTGGCTGCTACGGGCTTAAGCAAGAACCAATCTTACCTACGCATCAAAACCACAACGATAGTTTGTCAAGTTGGTGTTGTTTTAACCTTCGCAAGGACCGAGCATAGCCACACTCGGTTCAACTAAAGTTGGAGAAACTAACACCCGCTTGCCACCTTTGTGCAAAGCACGTCCGGAGAACCGGTCTCGCGTAAGCATACGCGTAATGTCGGTCCGGACAGCTTCGTCCAACAATACCGCTGAACCAAAGTATGACATGCTGGTAAGTAGTATGACTTATATCGCCCACAACTCACTTGTGTTCTACTCGTGCATATAACATCAACACATAAAACCTAGGCTCGGATGCCACTATTGGGGAACTTAGTAATTTCAAAAAAAATCCTACGCACACGCAAGATCATGGTGATGCATAGCAACGAGAGGGGAGAGTGTGATCTACGTACCCTTGTAGACCGACAGCGGAAGCGTTATGACAACGCGGTTGATGTAATCGTACGTCTTCATGGCCCGACCGATCAAGCACCGAAACTACGGCACCTCCAAGTTTTAGCACACGTTCAGCTCGATGACGATCCCCGGACTCCGATCCAGCAAAGTGTCAGGGAAGAGTTCCATCAGCATGACGGTGTGGTGACAATCTTGATGTTCTACCGTCATAGGGCTTCGCCTAAGCACCGCTACAATATTATTGAGGATTATGGTGGAAGGGGGCACCGCACACGGCTAAGAAAACGATCACGTGGATCAACTTGTGTGTCTAGGGGTGCCCCCTGCCCCCGTATATAAAGGAGCAAGGGGAGGAGGCCGGCCGGCCCTATAGGCGCGCCAAGGAGGAGTCCTCCTCCTAGTAGGAGTAGGACTCCTACTAGGAGGGGGAAGGAAGTGGGGAGGGAGAAGGAAAGGGGGGCGCCGCCCCCCCTCTCCTAGTCCAATTTGGACCAGGGGGGAGGAGGCATGCGGCCCACCCTGGCTGCCCTTCTCTTTCTCCACTAAGGCCCATATGGCCCATTACTTCTCCCGAGGGGGTTCCGGTAACCCTCCGGTACTCTGGTTTTCTCCGAAATCACCCGGAACACTTCCGGTGTCCGAATATAGCCGTCCAATATATCAATCTTTATGTCTCGACCATTTCGAGACTCCTCATTATGTCCGTGATCACATCTGGGACTCCGAATTAACTTCGGTACATCAAAACTCATAAACTCATAATATAACTGTCATCGAAACCTTAAGCGTGCGGACCCTACGGGTTCGAGAACAATGTAGACATGACCGAGACATGTCTCCGGTCAATAACCAATAGCGGAACTTGGATGCTCATATTGGCTCCTACATATTCTACGAAGATCTTTATCGGTCAGACCGCATAACAACATACGCTGTTCCCTTTGTCATCGGTATGTTACTTGCCCGAGATTCGATCGTCGGTATCTCAATACCTAGTTCAATCTCGTTACCGGCAAGTCTCTTTACTCGTTTCGTAATACATCATCTCACAACTAACTCATTAGTTGCAATGCTTGCAAGGCTTATGTGATGTGCATTACCGAGAGGGCCCAGAGATACCTCTTCGACAATCGGAGTGACAAATCCTAATCTCGAAATACGCCAACCCAACATTTACCTTTGGAGACACCTGTAGAGCTCCTTTATAATCACCCAGTTACGTTGTGACGTTTGGTAGCACACAAAGTGTTCCTCCGGCAAACGGGAGTTGCATAATCTCATAGTCATAGGAACATGTATAAGTCATGAAGAAAGCAATAGCAACATACTAAACGATCGGATGCTATGCTAATGGAATGGGTCATGCCAATCACATCATTCTCCTAATAACGTGATCCCGTTAATCAAATGACAACACATTTCTATGGTTAGGAAACATAACCATCTTTGATTAACGAGCTAGTCAAGTAGAGGCATACTAGTGACGCTTAGTTTGTCTATGTATTCACACAAGTATTATGTTTCCGGATAATACAATTCTAGCATGAATAATAAACATTTATCATGATATAAGGAAATAAAATAATAACATTATTATTGCCTCTAGGGCATATTTCGTTCAGAAGGATCCATCCTTGGCAACAAAGATCTTGTCGTCGTATCTGAGGTAGAAGGTATACCCGATAGTTTCCTTAGGGTATCCTATGAAGACGCATTTTTCCGACTTGGGTTCGAGATTTTCAGGTTGAAGTTTCTTGACATAAGCAGCGCATCCCCAAACTTTCAGAAACGACATCTTAGGTTTCTTTCCAAACCATAATTCATACGGTGTCGTCTCAACAGATTTCGACGGATCCCTATTTAAAGTGAATGCGGCAGTCTCTAAAGCATAACCCCAAAATGATAGTGGTAGATCGGTAAGAGACATCATAGATCGCACCATCCAATAGAGTGCGATTATGACGTTCAGACACACCATTTCGCTGAGGTGTTCCAGGTGGCGTGAGTTGTGAAACAATTCCACATTTCCTTAAGTGCGTGCCAAACTTGTGACTCAAGTATTCTCGTCCATGATCTGATCGTAAAAACTTTATCTTCCTGCCATGTTGATTCTCTACCTCACTCTGAAATTCCTTGAACTTTTCCAAGGTCTCAGACTTGTGTTTCATCAAGTAGACATACCCATATCTACTTAAGTCATCAGTGAGGGTGAAAACATAACGATAGCCACTGCAAGCCTCAACACTCATTGGACCGCACACATCAGTATGTATGATTTCCAATAAGTTGGTTGCTCACTCCATTGTTCCGGAGAACGGAGTCTTGGTCATTTTTCCCATGAGGCATGGTTCGCACGTGTCAAATGATTCATAATTAAGAGACTCCAAAAGTCCATCTGCATGGAGTTTCTTCATGCGTTTGACACCAATGTGACCAAGGCGGCAGTGCCACAAGTATGTGGGACTATCATTATCAACCTTACATCTTTTGGCATTCACACTATGAATATGTGTAACATCACGTTCGAGATTAAACAAAAATGAACCATTGACCAGCGGGGCCCATAAAACATATCTTTCATATAAATGGAACAACCATTATTCTCGGATTTAAATGAGTAGCCATCTCGCATTAAACGAGATCCAAATACAATGTTCATGCTCAAAGCTGGTACTAAATAACAATTATTGAGGTTTAAAACTAATCCCGTAGGTAGATGTAGAGGGAGCGTGTCGATGGCAATCACATCGACTTTGGAACCATTCCCGACGCGCATCGTCACCTCGTCCTTCGCCAGTCTCCGTTTATTCTGCAGTTCCTGTTTTGAGTTACAAATATGAGCAACGGCACTAGTATCAAATACCTAGGAGCTACTACGAGCGCTGGTAAGGAATACATCAATAACATGTATATCACATATACCTTTGGCGTTGTCGGCCTTCTTATCCGCTAAGTACCTGGGGCAGTTCCGCTTCCAGTGACCATTTCCCTTACAATAAAAGCACTGAGTCTCGGGCTCGGGTCCATTCTTTGGCTTCTTCCCGACAACTGATTTACCCGGCGTGGCAACTCCCTTATTGTCCTTCTTGAAGTTCTTCTTACCCTTGCCTTTCTTGAAACTAGTGGTTTTATTCACCATCAACACTTGATGTTCCTTTTTGATTTCCACCTCCGCTGATTTCAGCATTGAATATAACTTAGGAATGGACTTCTCCATCCCCTGCATATTTTAGTTCATCACAAAGCTCTTGTATCTAGGTGGAAGTGACTGGAGGATCCTGTCAATGATCGAGTCATTTGGAAGATTAACTCCCAGCTGAGACAAGCGGTTGTGCAACCCAGACATTTTGAGTATATGCTCGCTGACATAACTGTTTTCCTCCATCTTGCAACTGTAGAACTTGTCGGAGACTTCATGTATCTCGACCCAGGCATGAGCTTGGAAAACCATTTTCAGCTCTTGGAACATCTCATATGCTCTGTGCTGCTCAAAATGCTTTTGGAGCCCCGGTTCTAAGCTGTAAAGCATGCCGCACTAAACCAGGTTGTAATCATCACTACGCGACTGCCAGGTGTTCATAACGTCTTGAGTTGCTGGGAAAATGGGTGCTTCACCTAGCGGTGCTTCAAGGACATATGCTTTCTTGGCAGCTATGAGGATGATCCTCAAGTTACTGACCCAGTCTGTATAGTTGCTACCATCGTCTTTCAGCTTGGTTTTCTCTAGGAACGCGTTGAAGTTGAGGGCAAGATTAGCGTGGGCCATTTGATCTACAAGACATTTTGTAAAGACATTTTAAACTAAGTTCATGATAATTAAGTTCATCTAATCAAATTATTTATAAACTCCCACTCAGACAGACATCCCTCTAGTCATCCAAGTGATACATGATCCGAATCGACTAGGTCGTGTCCGATCATCACGTGAGACGAACTAGTCATCAATGGTGAACATCTCCATGTTGATCGTATCTACTATACGACTCATGTTCGACCTTTCGGTCTCTCGTGTTCCGAGGCCATGTCTGTACATGCTAGGCTTGTCAAGTCAACCTAAGAGTTTTGCATGTGTAAATATGGCTTACACCCGTTGTATGCGAACGTTAGAATCTATCACACCCGATCATCATGTGGTGCTTCGAAACAACGAACCTTCACAACGGTGCACGGTTAGGGGGAACACTTTTCTTGAAATTTTAGTGAGGGATCATATTATTTATGCTACCGTCGTTCTAAGCAAATAAGATGTAAACATAACAAACATCACATGCAAATCATAAAGTGACATGATATGGCCAATATCATCTTGCACCTTTGATCTCCATCTTTGAGGCGCGGCATGAACACCATCGTCACCGGCATGACACCATAATCTCCATCATCGTGTCTCCATGAAGTTGTCTTGCCAACTATTACTTTTACTACTATGGCTAACGGTTAGCAATAAAGTAAAGTAATTACATGGCGTTTTCATTGACACGCAAGTCATACAATAAATTAAGACAAATCCTATGGCTCCTGCCGGTTGTCATACTCATCGACATGGAAGTCGTGATTCCTATTACAAGAACATGATCAATCTCATACATCACATATATCATTCATCACATCCTTTTGGCCATATCGCATCACATAGCATACCCTGCAAAAACAAGTTAGACGTCCTCTAATTGTTGTTGCATGTTTTATGTGGCTGCTACGGGTTTCTAGCAAGAACGTTTCTTACCTACGCAAAACCACAATGGTGATATGCCAATTCTATTTACCGTTCATAAGGACCCTTTTCATCGAATCTGATCTGATTAAAGTGGGAGAGACAGACACCCGGTAGCCACCTTATGCATCAAGTGCATGTCAGTCGGTGGAACCAGTCTCACGTAAGAGTACGTGTAAGGTCGTCCGGGCCACTTCATCCCACAATGCCGCCGAATCAAGATAATACTAGTAACGATAAGCAAATTGAACAAACCATCGCCCACAACTGCTTTGTGTTCTACTCATGCATAGAATCTACGCATAGACCTAGCTCATAATGCCACTGTTGGGGAACGTAGCAATAATTCAAAAAATCCTATGTGTCACCAAGATCAATCTAGGAGATGCTACCAATGAGAGAGAGGGACTGCATCTTCATACCCTTGAAGATCGCTAAGCGAAAGCGTTGCAAGAACACGGTTGGTGGATTCTGACATGCAGCGGTTCAGATCGCGGTCGATTCCGATCTAAGCGCTGAACAATGGTGCCTCCGCGTTCAACACACGTACAGCCTGGGGACTCTCCTCCTTCTTTATCAAGCAAGGGGAGAGGAGAAGTTGAGGGAGAACTCTGACATCATGATGGTGTGGTGGTGATGGAGCTCGTGGTTCTCCGGCAAAGCTTCGCCAAGCGTGACGGAGGAGGAGGAGCAGGTGTTGGAGAGGGGGAGGGCTGCGCCAGGGGAAGGGTGTGGCAGCCCTCCCACCCCCCACTATTTATAGGG
>NC_041382.1:167534990-167564309 GCF_002162155.2 Triticum dicoccoides
ATCTACAAGGGGCGGCGGCCAAGGGGGGGTAACTTGCCCGCCAAGCATGTGGGAGGCGCCCCCACCCCTAGGGTTTCCAACCCTAGGTGCCTTGGGCCCCTTGGGGGGCACACCATCCCACCAGGGGCAGGTTCCCTCCCTTGTTCAGCCCACTAGGCCCACTGGGGCAGGTGGCCCCACTCGGTGGTCCCGATACAATACCGATAACCCCCGAAACCATTCCCGCGACTGAAACTAGACTTCTCATATACAAATCTTCACCTCCGGACCATTCCAGAACTCCTCGTGACATCCGGGATCTTATCCGGGACTCCGAACAACCTTTGGTAACCACATACTATTTCCCATAACAACTCTAGCATCACTGAACCTTAAGTGTGTAGACCCTACGGGTTCGGGAACCATGCAGACATGACCGAGACATCTCTCCGGCCAATAACCAACAGCGGGATCTGGATACCCATGTTGGCTCCCACATTTTCCACGATGATCTCATCGGATGAACCACGATGTCGGGGATTCAATCAATCCCGTATATAATTCCCTTTGTCCATCGGTATGTTACTTGCCCGAGATTCGATCGTCGGTATCTCTATACCTCGTTCAATCTTGTTACCGGCAAGTCTCTTTACTTGTTCTGTAATGCATGATCCTGTGGCTAACTCCTTATTCACATTGAGCTCGTTATGATGATGCATTACTGAGTGGGCCCAAGAGATACCTCTCCGTCATAGAGTGACAAATCCCAGTCTCGATTTGCGCCAACCCAACAGATACTTTCGGAGATACTTGTAGTGCACCTTTATAGCCACCCAGTTACGTTGTGATGTTTGGTACACCCAAAGCATTCCTATGGTTTCCGGGAGTTGCACAATTTCATGGTCTAAGGAAATGATACTTGACATTAGAAAAGCTTTAGCAAACGAACTACACGATCTTGTGCTACGCTTAGGATTGGGTCTTATCCATCACATCATTCTCCTAATGATGTGATCCTGATATCAATGACATCCAATGTCCATGGTCAGGAAACCATGACCATCTATTGATCAACGAGCTAGTCAACTAGAGGCTTACTAGGGACATATTACGATCTATGTATTCACACATGTATTACGGTTTCCGGTTAGTACAATTATAGCATGAACAATAGACAATTATCATGAACACGGAAATATAATAATAACCACTTTATTATTGCCTCTAGGGCATATTTCCAACAGACATCCCTGTTGGTGTCCAAGAAAGCTGATAAAAACTATCTTGACGACAGGGAGAGAACCCAAAAGTCATGTCTTGATGTAGTGTTTGAGTTACTGGCCACTACTGCTGGCACAAGCTCTTCGAACTCGCTGCCTGAATTAGTTCGTCTTCTTGAGTCTCAACTTCAAGTTGAAAGACATCGATCAGATGTGCTGTGACAGGAAGCTGAAGGGCTGAGGAAGTCCCTGCAGAATTCAGATGCATACTTTCTGGTGCAACAACAAGCGCCGGAGGATTTAAGCGCCAAACAAGACAAAGTTAATAAGCTTGATAAGCATCTTGCCAGCATTATGGGTACCTAGGATATTGGTTCTTGAGCTCTTCTGAAGTGGTTTCAGTTCTGGACTTATTTTGTTGCAGCGTTTATTTGCACTAGTCGCCAACTTTGACAACCAATGTATATGATATGCTACTTTGTTCCCTATATTTGCACTGGTGACAAACTTTGATGCCCAGTGGATGTAATATGTGTAATAGTTGTGATAGCCTAGCGTAAGTTGCTTGCTTATTTATTTCCTTGTTGTCTTGTTTATTTGGTTGCTTGTAGTCGGTGCAGTTCTTTTCCGCGGTTTGCTAGTAGCCGCAATAACCTATTTTTTAAAAGTAGGACACAATAACCATGGGCTACATGTTTACTGTAGTTACCATGGGCCTCCTATGGGCCGTAGAAACAATGGGCCTTCTAAGGGCCGTAGAAACAATGGGCCTTCTACGGGTCGTAGCATCAATGGGCCTTCTACGGGCCGTATGATCAATCGGCCAAACATGGGCCAATAACAGACTGCATTATGGGTCGTAAATGGGCTAGATATGGAATCGCCCGTTGATGGGCCGACCATAATGGGCCGTTGTTAATCAGCCGTATTTGATGACGCTATGAAAATGGCCCAACGGATTAACGGGCCACAAACGGGCCAATTGTAACCACGGGCTGAATTTGGCCCACAAGCAGAAAAGGCCAGTAATGGGCCGTAAGTAACCGAATGCTAGAAATGAGCCCAAAAATAAATGGGCCCTGAGAAGGCCGAAAGATAACACATGTTGGAAACAGCCCAATGGAATAATGGGCCATTAATGGGAATAAAGCGGTACACCATTCATTACGGGCCAGATTCACCACGGGCCGTTAATGGGCCAAGAGTTACAAAGGGCCTCATATGGGGCGAAACACATCATGGGCCATACATGGGCCAAAAGTTACAATGGGGTGGAATCATATTGGACGGCCCAAATGAAGCTACAGGGCTTAATTCGTAATGGGTCGTGAGTTAGCGGGCCGTAAATGGGCTATATACGAACAGGCCATTAACAAGCTTTCCGTAGGCCGGCCCGTTACCTTTTGACCAAGTCAAACAGGTCGGCCTTTTCACTGGAATGGGCCTCTGTTGGGTCGTGCCATGTGTCAACGTATCATAGGCGCCTCCTGTCAAATGAAAGGATGACATCTGTCCCAACGGTGAGCCAACACGTGTTTCCTCCGGCCAATGAGAATTTTACACGTGGAAAATCCTCATTGGTCCAGGCTGTTAACGGGTTATCAAATCCAAAACCGGAACCGATAGCTTAACGGTGACCCACTACGATGGATGCCACGTGTCACTTACCCTTGATGAAAACACTTCCATGACGCACCATTTATCGTCATGGAAGTGGACACTTCCGTGATGATAATTTTCGTAATGTCATGGAACACTTCTACGACAGCACAGGTATGACTATCTTGATTCTGTCATAAAATCGTCATGGGTGTACATGCATGACAAAAAGTGTGACCTACTGTCACAAATATGTATCGTCACAGAAGTGTATTTTTTTGTAGTGCTCGTAGGTCGAACAGAGCATGTTCTGCACTAGAGTGGTACGGTAATCCTATCCTGGAAGTCATGTTACTAGACGACGGCGAACCTACGAACTATGAAGAAGCTATGATGAGCCCAGATTCTGATATATGGCATGAGGCCATGAGATAGGATCCATGTATGTGAACAAAGTGTGGACTTTGGTGGACTTGCCCAATGATCGGAAGCCATTGAGAATAAATGGATCTTCAAGAAGAAGACATACGTTGATGGTAATGTCACCATCTACAAAGCTCGACTTGTCGCGAAAAGTTTTTGACAAGTTCAAGGGGTTGACTATGATGAGACTTTCTCACCCGTAGCGATGCTTAAGTCTGTCCGAATCATGTTAGCTATTGCCGCATTTTTTTTGAAATCTGGCGAATGGACGTCAAAAACTGTATTCCTTAATGGATTTTTTGAAAGAAGAGTTGTATATGATGCAACCAGAAGGTTTTGTCGATCCTGAAGGTGATAACAAATTGTGCAAGCTCCAGCGATCCATCTATGGACTGGTGCAAGCATCTCAGAGTTGGAATATATGCTTTGGTAAGGTGATCAAAGCATATGGTTTTATATAGGCTTACGATGAAGCCTGCATTTACAAGAAAGTGAGTGGGAGCTCTGTAGCATTTCTAATAGTATATGGGGATGACATATTGTTGATTGGAAATGATATAGAATTTCTGGATAGCATAAAAGGATACATTAATACGAATTTTTCAATGAAAGACCTTAGTGAAGCTACTTACATATTGGGCATCAAGATCTATAGAGATAGATCAAGACGCTTAATAGGACTTTCACAAAGTATATACCTTGGCAAAAGTTCGAAGAAGTTCAAAATAGATCAGTCAAAGGAAGGGTTCTTGTCTGTGTTGCAAGGTGTGAAGTTGAGTAAGACTCAAAACCCGACCATGGTAGAAGATAAAGAGAGAATGAAAGTCATTCCCTATGCCTCAGCCATAGGTTCTATAAAGTATGTGATGTTGTGTACCAAACCTATTGTGTACCTTGCCAAGAATTTCGCAAGGGGTACATTAATGGTGATCCATGAGTAGATCACTGGACAACGGTCAAAATTATTCTTAGTTACCTAAGTTGACTAAGGAAATGTTTCTCGGTTATGGAGGTGATAAAGAGTTCGCCGTAAAGGGTTACGTCGATGCAAGCTTTAACACCGATTCAGTTGACTTCGAGTCTCGATCTGGATACATATTGAAAGTGGGAGCAATTAGCTATAGTAGCTCCATGCAGAGCATTGTAGACATAGAAATTTGCAAAATACATACGGATCTTAATGTGATAGACCCGTTCACTGGACCTCTCTCACAAGCAAAACATGATCACACCTTAGTACTCTTTGGGTGTTAATCACATATCGACGTGAACTAGATTATTGACTCTAGTAAACTCTTTGGGTGTTGGTCACATAGCGATGTCAACTATGGGTGTTAAATCACATGGTGATGTCAACTAGATTATTGGCTCTAGTGCAAGTGGGAGACTGAAGGAAATATGCCCTAGAGGCAATAATAAAGTTGTTATTTTATATTTCCTTATTCATGATAAAGGTTTATTATTCATGCTAGAATTGTATCGATCGGAAACCTTAATACATGTGTGAATACATAAAAAAACACTGTGTCCCTAGTGAGCCTCTACTAGACTAGCTCGTTGATCAAAGATGGTTAAGGTTTCCTAACCATAGACATGAGTTGTCATTTGATAACGGGATCACATCATTAGGAGAATGATGTGATGGACAAGACTCATCCGTCAGCTTAGAATATTGATTGTTCAGTTTATTGCTATTGCTTTCTTCATGTCAAATACTTATTCATTTGACTATGAGATTATGCAACTCCCAGATACTCGAGGAATACCTTGTGTGCTATAAAACATCACAACGTAACTGGGTGATTATAAAGATGCTCTACAGGTATCTACGAAGGTGTTTGTTGAGTTGGCATAGATCGAGATTAGGATTTGTCACTCCAAGTATCGAAGAGGTATCTCTGGGCCCTCTCAGCAACACACATCATAAGCTTGCAAGCAAACGACTAAGGATTTAGTCATGAGGTGATGTATTACAGAATGAGTAAAGAGACTTGCCGGTAACGAGATTGAACTAGGTATGAAGATACCGACGATCGAATCTCGGGCAAGTAACATACCGACAGACAAAGGGAATTATGTATGTTGTCATAAAGGTTCAATCGATAAAAGATATTTGTGGAATATGTAGGAATCAATATGAGCATCCAGGTCCCGCTATTGGTTATTGACCGGAGAGGTGTCTCGGTCATGACTACATAATTCCCGAACCCGTAGGGTCGCACGCTTAACGTTCAATAACGCTAGAGTATTATTGGGATATTTGATGAGTGGTAACCAAATATTGTTTGGAGTCCTGGATGAGATCCCGGACGTCACGAGGAGTCTTGGAATGGTCAAGAGGTAAAGACTTATATATGGGAAATCATATTTTGGGTTCCTGAAAAAGTGCAGTTTCCTCGGTATTGTACCAGGAAGCTTCTAGAAGGTTCCATCGCCACTGAGAGTGCGGCCTCCATGGCGGGGTCTATCCCTCCATCCTCGGATGGCACAATTTGCTACGGATTGAAGGCCGGAGTAGTTCCAGATGCGATCTCCCGAACACTGTCCGACGGCAGAGTTACGTCGTGCTCATCGTGATTGTGCGGCGCACCTGACATGGGCTCAAATCCGTCGAAGATCAAGTCTCCGTGGATGTCGGCAGTGTAGTTTAAGTTTCCGAACCTGACCTGATGGCCAGGGGCGTAGCTCTCGATCTGCTCCAGATGGCCAAGCGAATTGGCCCGTAGTGCGAAGCCGCCGAATACGAAGATCTGTTCGGGGAGGAAAACCTCACCCTGGACCGCATCGTTACCGATGATCGAAGGGGCCATCGAGCCTTATGGTGACGGCATAGTGGAACTCTCAATGAAAGCACCAATGTCGGTGTCAAAACCGGCGGATCTCGGGTAGGGGGTCCCGAACTGTGCGTCTAAGGCGGATGGTAACAGGAGGCAGGGGACACGATGTTTACCTAGGTTCGGGCCCTCTTGATGGAGGTAATACCCTACGTCCTGCTTGATTGTTCTTGATGATATGAGTATTACAAGAGTTGATCTACCACGAAATCATAGAGGCTAAACCCTAGAAGCTAGCCTACGATATGATTGTTGTTGTCCTACGGACTAAACCCTCCGTTTTATATAGTCACTGGAGGGGGCTAGGGTTACACAAAGTCGGTTACAAGGGAGGAGATCTACATATCCGTATTGCCAAGCTTGCCTTCCACGCCAAGGAGAGTCCCATTCGGACACGGGACGAAGTCTTCAATCTTGTATCTTCATAGTCCAACAGTCTAGCCAAAGGATATAGTCCGGCTATCCAGAGACCCCCTAATCCAGGACTCCCTCAATAGGAGACTCTCTATCATGAAGATCATGGTGCTACTTTGAAGCACAAGTGTGGTAAAAGGATAGTAACATTGTCCCTTCTCTCTTTTCTCTCATTTTTTTGTTTGGGCCTTCTCTCATTTTTTGGCCTCTTTTTTTCATCCGGAGTCTCATCCCGACTTGGGGGGGGGGGAATCATAGTCTCCATCATCCTTTCCTCACATGGGACAATGCTCTAATAATGAAGATCATCACACTTTTATTTACTTACAACTCAAGAATTACAACTCGATACTTAGAAAAAAATATGACTATATGAATGCCTCCGACGGTGTACAGGGATGTGTAATCAATCAAGAGCGACATGTATAAACATGATGAAAGGTGGATTTGCTACAAATACAATGTCAACTACATGATCATGCAAAGCAATATGGCAATGACGAAGCGTGTCATAATAAACGGATCGGTGGAAAGTTGCATGGCAATATATCTCGGAATGGCTATGGAAATGCCATAATAGGTAGGTATGGTGGCTGTTTTGAGGAAGGTATATGGTGGGTTTATGGTACCGGCGAAAGTTGCGCGGCACAAGAGAGGCTAGCAATGGTGGAAGGGTGAGAGTGCGTATAATCCATGGACTCAACATTATTCATAAAGAACTCACATACTTATTGCAAAAATCTACTCCCTCCGTTCCAAAATAGATGACCCAACATTGTACTAAAGTTAGTACAAAGTTGAGTCATCTATTTTGGAACGGAGGGAGTATTAGTTATTGAAATGAAGTACTACACGCATGCTCCTAGGGGGATAGATTGGTAGGAAAAGACCATCGCTCGTCCCCGACCGCCACTCATAAGGAAGACATTCAATAAATAAATCATGCTCTGACTTCATCACATAACGGTTCACCATACGTGCATGCTACGAGAATCACAAACTTTAACATAAGTATTTCTCAAATTCACAACTACTCACTAGCATGACCCTAATATCACCATCTTCATATCTCAAAACAATCATAAGGAATTAAACTTCTCATGGTATTCAATGCACTTTATATGAAAGTTTTTATTATATCCCTTTTGGATGCCTATCATATTAGGACTAAATTTATAACCAGAGCAAATTACCATGTTGTTTAAAGACTCTCAAAATAATATAAGTGAAGCATGAGAGTTCATCAATTTCTATAAAATAAAACCACCGCCATGCTCTAAAAAGATATAAGTGAAGCACTGGAGCAAAATTGCCTAGCTCAAAAGATATAAGTGAAGCACATAGAATATTCTAATAAATCACGATTCATGTGTGTCTCTCTCAAAATCATACAAGACGCTCCAAGCAAAACACATATCATGTGGCAAACTAAAAAAAAGTCTCAAATCATACAAGACGCTCTAGGAAAAACACATATGATGTGGTGAATAAAAATGTAGCCTCAAGCAAAGTTACCGATAGACAAAGACGAAAGAGGTGATGCCTTCCGGGGCATCCCCAAGCTTAGGCTCTTGGTTGTCCTTGAATATTACCTTGGGGTGCCTTGAGCATCCCCAAGATTAGGCTCTTGCCACTCCTTATTCCATAGTCCATCAAATCCTTACCCAAAACTTGAAAACTTCACAACACAAAACTCAACAGAAAATCTCATGAGCTCCGTTAGTATAAGAAAATAAATCATCACTTTTGGTACTGTTGTGAACTCATTATTTATTTATATTGGTGTAATATCGTATTACAACTTATCCATGGTTCATACCCCCGATACTACCCATAGAATCATCAAAATAAGGAAACAACACATAGAAAACAAAATCTGTCAAAAATAGAACAGTGTGTAGAAATCTGAAACTCTTGAATACTTGTGTAACTCCAAAAATTCTGAAAAATTAGGACAACCTACGAAATTTGTTTATTAATCTTCTGCAAAAATAATTAGTATTTTATTACACTTCCGTTAAAAATGAGAATTGTTTTCCTGAGCACAAAAGTTTATGTTTTTCAGCAGGATCAAATCAACTATCATCGTAAGCTATCCCAAAGGTATTACTTGGCACAAATACTAATTAAAGCACAAAAAACACATCTAACCAGAGGCTAGATGAATTATTTAATTCAAAACAGAACCTAAAAAGCAAAAACAAAAATAAAATTGGGTTGCCTCCAAACAAGCGCTATTGTTTAACGTGTTGGGAAACGTTGCATGGAAAACAAAAAATTTCTACGCACACGCAAGATCTATCCATGGAGATGCATAGCAACGAGAGGGGAAAGTGTGTCTACGTACCCTCGTAGACTATAAGTGGAAGCGTTTAACAATGCGGTTGATGTGGTCATACTCTTCGTGATCCGATCACGATCCAACCGATCTAGTGCCGAACGGACGACACCTCCGAGTTTAGCACACATGCGGCTCGATGACGCCTCCTCCTTATTGATCTAGCAAGCGAGAGAGGAGAAGTAGATGGGATCACAACCAACATGACGGCATGGTGTTGATGGTGGTGGTGGATTACCGACAGCGCTTCACTAAGCGTCGCCAGGACGAGGCGGTGGAACTACGGAGTAACAGGAGAGAGAGGGGCACCAAGGGCTTGTTGTGTCCTCTTGAGGGACCCCTCCCCTCTATATAAAGGTGGAGGGGCGTGGGAAACAGACCCTCCAAGCCCTAGAGCGCAGCTAAGGGGGAGAGGACTTGGACTCCAAGTCCAGTCCTATTCCTACTAGGACTACTTCCTTTTTTTCCTTCCCTAGCCACATGGGCTTTTGAGAACTTGGTGCGCCTAGCACAATAAGGCCAAGGCACCTCTCCCCAAGCCATAGTAGCCCTTGGGTCGTGGTGGACACCCCTTACGAGAGCCGTGTCGCCGAACCACTGGATTCATCTCCGGCCACGGACTCCAAGCCGCCTGCGTCCGTGCCTATCGAATCCGATTGGGCACCGATTATGAAGTTTACCTCCGCGGATATCTTTCAGCACTCGCCTTTCGGTGACGTGCTAAATTCATTAAGGTCCCTCTCTTTAACGGGATAACCTTGGCCGAACTATATCCGGCTAGGATGGGATGCGGACGACGAAGAAATTCGCTCCCCACCCACCACCCACTTAGTAGCCACTGTAGACGATTTAACCGACATGCTCGACTTCGACTCCGAAGACATCGACGATATGGACGACTATGCAGGAGACGAACAGGAACCACCGCCCACAGGGCGGTGGACCACCACCTCATCATATGATATATACATGGTGGACACCCCCAAAGAAGGCAATGGCGATGAGACAACGGAGGATGACCCCTCCAAGAAGCAACC
The DNA here is from genome assembly GCF_002162155.2 of Triticum dicoccoides. Classification (NCBI taxonomy): domain Eukaryota; kingdom Viridiplantae; phylum Streptophyta; class Magnoliopsida; order Poales; family Poaceae; genus Triticum; species Triticum dicoccoides. Next base: position 167,544,835 of record NC_041382.1, read on the forward strand.
CAAGCGCCGACGTCAGCGGTGCCGCTCTAAGTCCCACCATAGCAAAAGTAGTGATACCAGCACAAGAGACAATAACACTCCGGATAGTGCCGAAGACAAAAACAATCCCCTCCAGCACAATTTAGAGCGGGAGGGTGAACAAGCTAGCCCTCCAGAGCAGGCAGCAGATGGAGAATCGGAGGAGGACAATTACATGCCTCTCTCCGAAGACGAGGTGAGCCTCGGAGACGAAGAATTTATCGTGCATGAGGATCCCTTTGAGTAGGAGCGCTTCAAGCACCGGCTTATGGCCACAGCAAATAGCCTGAAGAAAAAGCAACAACAGCTTCAAGCTGATCAAGACTTGCTAGCAGACAGATGGACAGAAGTCCTTGCGGCCGAGGAATACGAACTCGAGCGCCCCTCCAAGAGTTACCCAAAGCGCAGGTTGCTACCTCACCTCGAGGAGGAAGCATTGAAGCCTCCATCACCAGTGCACAATGCGGCTGACCGGCCACCGCGTGGCCGATCCAGAGAGGCGTTTCATCCTGAAGTTCAGCCTGCACCCCGCCACCACTCAATCAAAAATACCAAGGCCTGAGGCAACACACGAGACCTGCGAGATGTATTGGAAAATAAGGCAAAATATTGAAGATCGATCTACGGATCACGGGGGCGTGCACCAATACGCGACGATGATCATCACGCCGGATACACTAAAAGCAAATTCGGTCGAGCCACACACGGCAGACAAGACTTGTATGAACCGCATCACGATATAGCCCGGCACAGAGGTGCGACACACCCCTTATGCTTCACTAATGAAGTAATGGATCACGAATTCCCAGAAGTGTTTAAACCCGTAAACATCGAATCATACGATGGTACTACAGATCCCGTGGTATGGATAGAAGACTTCTTCCTCCACATTCACATGCCCCGCGGGGATGACCTACATTCCATCAAGTATCTCCCGCTCAAACTCAAAGGTCCGGCTCGGCATTGGCTCAATAGCTTGCTGGCAAACTCCATCAGAAGTTGGGAGAACCTGGCAGAGGCATTCCAGGACAATTTTGAGGGCACTTATGTGCGACCGCCGGACGCTGACGATTTAAGTCATATCAACCAGCAGCCAGGGGAATCGGCTAGGAAATTCTGGACCCGGTTCCTAACCAAGAAGAACCAAATTGTCGACTGTCCGGATGCAGAGGCCTTAGCGGCATTTAAGCATAATATCCGTGATGAATGGCTCGCCCAGCACCTCGGCCAAGAGAAGCCAGAATCCATGGCAACCCTCACGACACTTATGACCCGCTTTTGTGCAGGCGAAGATAGCTAGTTGGCTCGTAGTACCAATACAGCAAGCAAACCGGGCATATCAGAAGCCAGGGATAGCAAAGGCAAACCATGACGCAACAAACACAAGCACCGCAAATATGGAAAAACGCCAAAAATATGGCAGTTAATGCCGGGTTCAGGGGCTCAAAGTCCGATCAGCGGAAAGGGCCACTCAAAAATACAAATCCGGGTCCATCGAGTCTGGACCACATACTCGCTCGCCAATGCAAAGTTCATGGCACCCCAGAAACGCCAGCCACCCATACCAACAGAGAATGTTGGGTCTTCAAACAAGCGGGCAAGGCAGGCGCCACAAACGAAGAGGGGTCTCAAAGCGACGATAGCGATGAAGAGCCCAGATCGCCGAACACGGGAGGGCAAAAGAAATCCCTCCCCCCCATATTCAATCGGTGAATGTGGTAAATACCACCCAAATCGCCAACTTGGACCACATATGCACCCTTAGGGACGGCGGCTCAATGGAACTAGCCGTCCCACAATATAAGCTAGGGCCGGTCACCTTCGACCGCACGAATCGTCCGGTTAACGCCAATCGGAGCAATCCAGCCGCACTAATCCTCGACCCAATAGTAGACGGGTTCCACCTCACTCGAGTCCTTATGGACGGAGGTAGCAGTTTAAATCTGCTTTACCAGGACACAGTGCGCAAGATGGGCATTGATCAGTCAGCGATCAAACCCACTAAAGCAACTTTTAGAGGCATCATACCAGGTATGGAGGTTAGCTGTACAGGCTCCATTGCCCTCGAGGTAATCTTTGGATCACCAGAAAATTACCGTATCAAAGAATTAATCTTCGAAATTGCCCCTTTCCACAGTGACTATCAAGCACTGCTAGGGCGAACCGTGTTCACACGATTCAACGTGATGCCACATTATGCCTACCGTAAGCTCAAAATGCCCGGTCCACGCGGCGCCATCACGGTTCATGGCAAGGCCGAACCTTCCTTCGGCACCAACAAATACATCACTGCCTTAGCAGCAGAAACAACGAGCAGCACCTTGCAGCCGAACCTCGAGTCGACGACCAGGCTCTCGGACACCGTCAAGGGGCTCCGAACTACTTCGCGGAAGGATACCCCGGCTCGTCCAGAGCTCAACTAAACACTCCTACGAAGGCATTGACAGGCCGAACTTAGCGGTTCAACCGCCCTCCGGCACACAAACATTTCTTATATTTCCTTCGCAGGTTCACCTTTGCACCGACCAGGACGGATTCCATAGAGGCAGCGCGAACGCGTCAGTGGATCCTTAGACAATCCCCGCAGCAAACATCCGGCTACAATACGGATCCGCACTCAACCTCTTCCCCCTGGTCACAGCAGGTTCTGCTATCACAACTCCTTTTTTATCACATTACTTGTACCCATACGCATAGATGTATTATTCAAATACAACATATGGATTTATATGACGTTTACCTGCTGATTATTTCTTATCGAAATCATCTCGTCAAATGGCATCCGTACACAGCGATATGCCTTAAATATGCCAGGGGCTTCATTTTCCCCCAACACGACAATAAAAGTACGAACACCGTCATGGAAGTTCGGCACCCCGAACTTATAGCATTATATGCATCAGCTCTGAATCATGTCTTGGGTCAATAGTTGGGTTTGCCCGGCTCCCATGTTTTGGTACCTTACGTTCCTCTGTATCGGCTAAGGTAGCACTGGGAGAACTACTGCGATTGTGTCCCGGTTCTTCCATATGAGCACCTCAGTAGAGAAAGCCGAAAACTGACTGTCATGATACGGCGAGACCTGGTCAGCTGTTCGAGTGGTCACAAAATCTTTACAGATTTTTCCCGCATAATGCCATAACCAATGCAGCGTGCGATGGATCGGCTCTTTCTCCGATCAGGCGCTCATGGATCCCCTAGTACGGTCTTCCGAACACAAGGGGCTGCGCCGACCATACTAAAGCTCCTATGGCTAAGTGAGAGTGATAAAGCCCTATAGTCTGATTGCCTGGTTCGTTGTGCTGAGCACCTCCTTCGGAGGACCCAAAACTGGGATAAAGAGTGCTCAGGTTTATCCCGAACACCCCCGTACTTCTTACATGGGGGCAGAAGCCGACGACTGGCCAACTCTCAGCCTTAACATAAAAACGACTGCACGGGAGGGTAAACTTTTATATAACAGGCGACATATAAATGACCTTGTTCAAACATCTCAAAGGACAACATGATCGGCATTCATGGAAATATAATGTCCTTGGTGCATAGCCCTGCTGCAAGGTATGATCCTTTTAGGACACTCTTATAATATAATTCGGCCTTGCGGTGCTCCTTCCCCTCTGGCGGTCCCTCGGTCACTAGCTTTTCGGCATCCATCTTCCCCAGTGCACCTTCGCAAGGGCAAAGGCCATTCACGCTCCTTCTATACAGACCGACCGCTTGATGACGTCAAGTCGAGGGCAAGCGCTTACAAGCCGCCTCACGAGCCCGAAGTAGCTACTTGGAATTGGCTCGGCAGGCCATAGCAGGATAACCATATCTCTCATGGCTAGTTCCGCCGCCTTATGCAGTTCGATCAGCTGTTTCAGTTGATCGGCAAAAGGAACCGGATAATCCGGCGCCAAATACTGTGACCAAAAGAGCTTATCGGTGGTGTTCCTCCCTTCGGCTCGGTAGAAGTGAGCGGCATCTGATATGTTGTGAGGTAGCTCAGCAAATACACCTGAGAAGTCCGGATTCACAATCAGAAACATAGTTTTCCCTTCAAATACTTTCTTTACATGGGAAAAGCCTTACCCGCCATGATCTTCCTCGCCTCTTGGATCCCCTGCAGGGTGCTTTGGGTTTCCCCCCGGGCATCGCTCGTGGCTTGACCCGCCTTGGTGAGTTTGGACACTTTCTCCGTTAAACTCTGCTCCAGGGTCTCGCATTTACTTACGTCCTCTTGCAGCTCCTGCTCAGCTTTAATAACTCTGGCCTCGTGTTTCTCACGAAGAGTCCGCTCCACGGCCGCCTTTTCCTCGGCCTCGGCAATGGCCCTTTTGAGGGCCTCGACTTCGGTCATAACCCCTAGCACAAATTATGCGGCTTATTTCATAATGAACATTTATTTCACAATAAATGCGCGCAACGCTTGTGCATACCTTGTTTATCCCTCAACTGCATTTTCAATTGGCCAATTTCTTTTATGGCCCACTCCAAACTTTGATTCACTCCGGAGATCTCCACAGTACGAGACGCAGCAGCCGCTACAGGTATCTGCTTGAAATAGAAGAGAAATCAATATCATTCAGTAAGTCTTCCTGTGATTATCTATGTGATCCCCTGTCCGGTTCTTTCTTTCACCGAACAGTGTATCAGGGGCTACTATCTATACTATGACACTCTTCGACAACTTATATTACATACCTCAAAGCCTCTTATAAGGCTGATACAAGCTTTGTTCAGTCCACTCTCAGTTGACTGAATCTTCTCAATCACCGCACCCATAAGGGCATGGTGTTCGTCAACGATGGAGGCGTCTCGTAACGCCACCAACAAAGCATCTGACACCTCCGGATGGACAGAGGTCGCCGGCGGCACAGGCACGCCCCCTCCAGCCGAGGGAGGCTGCCTTCTTGATTCAGGAGCCATATAGGCCCCTGGAATCGCATCCGATGGGGAGCCGAATTTAGGATCGCCCCCGTCGTCAGACCCCATGGGAATCTTTTCCTCCATGTGTCCGGCCCCTGTGGTTTGACCTCCAGGCGCCGCCTTCACGGTTTCTCCCTTTCCTCCTTGGCCGGGGTCCTTCTGGGATGAAGCCTCGGTGTTATGCACCTAGTTGGAGGAAGGGGCCTTTGGGAGCGTCCCGCTCTCCATAGCATTTGAGCTCAGCAGGTCCTCTGATGAGGATTGTTGGGTACGGGACCTCATCGGACTACCAAAAATATGGCTTAAGGTTAAAATACTAAGCCACGATGAGTCCGGACGCTTAAACGTACTTGGATTTTATATACTTACGAGTTCACCAAGGGTTGGGCCCTGGGATCCCATGTCGTGCCACTGTCGGCGGCGGCAGTGGACTCCTCCGGAAGAGTAGCCTTTTCCCTTTTGGGCAGTTCGGCCTCCAAGGGTGCGGAGGCCGTCCTCTTCCTCCCCCCCCCCCCGCAGGGGATTTATCTTCCTCCTTCTCTTTATCCTCTTCGGAGGCAGAACGAGCATCAGAGCCTTCGGGTATTGTGTCCGAAGTGTCGCGACGACGAAGGCCGCCCCGGGTCTTTTTGGCATCCTTTTCGGCCGTCTTCTTCGGCACCTTGTAGGGCGCCGGGACCAGCATCTTCTTCAGAAGTGGGATGGCCGGGTCTTCGGGCAATGGGGTCGTACAATGGATCCGCTCCGCCTTCTTCGTCTAGCTCTGGGGGAGTTGAATAAACATGCGTTAAGCGCTTCCTTTGGGTCATGCAGATAGAAAAGTTTGATAAACTCACCAAACTTGCAGGGCGGGACAGTTGGTACCCGCGGTCTTCGGCGGAGTCCAGCCATGATTTGCTAGACTTGAAAAGCACCTTCCAAATGTCCTTGTGCGAGGAGCCAAAGAACCTTCGCAAAGTTTGGTGCCTGGCCAGATCGAAATCCCATAGATTGCAAGTCCGGTGTTGGCAAGGCAGTATCCGGTGGACTAACATCACCTGGACTACGTTGACAAGTTCAATGTTCCTATCTCCCATATCTTTAATGCGTGCCTGAAGCACCGATAGTTCGTCGTACAAGGACTAGTCCAGGCTTTTCTTGACCCAGGATGTAAGCCGCAGAGGGGCGCCGGATCGAAACTTGGGAGAGGTGGCCCATTCCTTGCCGCATGGCTCAGTGATGTAAAACCACTGCTATTGCCACTCCTTGACAGAATCATTAAAGGTTCCCGTTGGCCATACGACGTTGGGCATCTTGCTCACCATAGCGCCCCCGCACTCGGCATGCTCGCCGCCCACCACCTTGGGCTTCACATTAAAAACCTTCAGCCATAAACCGAAGTGCGGCGAAATACGGAGAAAAGCCTCGCACACGACAATGAATGCCGATATGTTGAGGAAGGAATTAGGGGACAGATCATGAAGGTCGATCCCATAATAACACATGATGCCACAAACGAACGGGTGGAGGGGAAACCCTAGCCCGCGGACAAAGTGAGGGAGGAATACAACCCTCTCGTGGGGTTCCGGAGTAGGGACGATCTGTCCCGCCATCGGGAGACGGTGGCTGATTTTCTTAACCAGATACCCGGCCTCCCGAAGCTTTTTGATATCGTTCTCTCGGACGGTAGAGGCCATCCATTTGCCTCCTGCTCCGGATCCGGACATCTTTGGAAGACCTTTTTTGGGTAGAGAAGGTGAACGCTCGGGCGCTGGAGCCTGAGCAGAATGGAATGAATCGGGAAGGAGGCGTGGGTGAAAAGAATGGATCCTAGTCCCTTTATAAGGGCGGAAGAGGTGATGTGCCTCCCCAATCACCTGGTAAAACCTTTTATTCCCCAAGCGTCGTAATTGATGGCGTGGTTGGGTTACCTACATCCGTATTGATGAGAATCCCGTGATAAAGGTACACGATCTCTGCTTTGACAAGACGTGCCAAGGAAACCACCTCACGATGTACGCAGTAGCTGGTTGAGAAAAACGGTTCAAATAATGACGGGGCCGTGATGTCGTGTCATGCTATCAAACGTGTCAGCAGATTAGATTTGTGGAAACATTATTCTCTCTACGGTGGTATGTGGAACTTGTTTTGCAGAGCCAGACGCTATCCTAGTGTTCAAAATCTTCTATGGAGTATTCGGAGGAGGAACCCGCCTTGCAATGCCGAAGAAAAATCTGTGCACCGGACTCATCGTCATTGAAGCCTGGTTCAGGGGCTACTGAGGGAGTCCTGGATTAGGGGGTCTCCGGACAACCGGACTATATCCTTTGGCCGGACTGTTGGACTATGAAGATACAAGATTGAAGACTTCATCCCGTGTCTGTATGGGACTCTCCTTGGCGTGGAAGGCAGGCTTGGCAATACGGATATGTAGATCTCCTCCCTTGTAACCGACTTTGTGTAACCCTAGCCCCCTCCGGTGTCTATATAAACCGGAGGGTTTAGTCTGTAGGACAACAACAATCATACCATAGGCTAGCTTCTAGGGTTTAGCCTCTATGATCTCGTGGTAGATCAACTCTTGTAATACTCATATCATCAAGAACAATCAAGCAGGGCGTAGGGTATTACCTCCATCAAGAGGGCCCGAACCTGGGTAAACATCGTGTCCCCTGCCTCCTGCTACCATCCTCGTTAGACGCACAGTTTGGGACCCCCTACCCAAGATCCGCTGGTTTTGACACCGACACCTATATTGTTACTTTCATATAATAGTGGGAATTTTTCATTATAGAACTTGGCTTGTATATTCCAATGATGGGCTTCCTCAAATTGCCCTAGGTCTTTGTGAGCAAGCGAGTTGGATGCACACCCACTTAGTTTTCTTTTGAGCTTTCATAAACTTATAGCTCTAGTGCATCCGTTGCATGGAAATCCCTAATCACTCACATTGGTATCTATTCATGGGCATCTCCATAGCCCATTGATACACCTAGTTGATGTGAGACTATCTCCTTCTTTTTGTCTTCACAACCACCATATTCTATTCCACCTATAGTGCTATGTCCATGGCTCACGCTCATGTATTGCGTGAAAGTTGAAAAAGTTTGAGAACATCAAAACTATGAAATAATTGCTTGGCTTATCATCAGAGGTGTGCATGATTTGAATATTTTGTGTGATGAAGATGGATCATAGCCAGACTATATGATTTTGTAGGGATAAGCTTTCATTGGCCATGTTATTTTAAGAATACATAATTGCCTTGTTAGTATACTTGAAGTATTATTGTTTTTATGTCAATATTAAACTTTTGTTTTGAATCTTACAAATCTTAACATTCATGCCACAATAAAGAAATTACATGGATAAATATGTTAGGTAGCATTCCACATCAAAAATTCTGTTTTTTTATATTTACCTACTCGAGGACGAGCAAGAATTAAGCTTGGGGATGCTTGATACGTCTCCAACATATCTATAATTTTTGATTGTTCCATGCTATTATATTATCTATTTTTGATGTTTTATATGCATTAATATGCTATTATATATTATTTTTGGGACTAACCTATTAACCTAGAGCCCAGTGTCAGTTCCTGTTTTTTCCCTATTTTTGAGTTTCACAAAAAAGGAATACCAAACGGAATAAAACCTTAATGATGATTTTTCTTGGACCAAAAGACAACCAGGAGACTTGGAGATGACGTCGGAGGAGCCACAAGGTGGCCACAAGGACGAAGGGCACGCCAGGGGGGTAGGATGCGCCCCCACCCTTGTGGGCCCCTCGTGCACCTCCTGGCCTAATTCTTTCGCCTATATATTCCCACATATCCCCAAACCACCAGAGGCATCCATGAAACACTTTTCCACTGCCGCAACCTTCTGTACCCGTGAGATCCCATCTAGGGACCTTTTTCGGCACCCTGCCGGAGGGGGATTCGACCATGGAGGGCATCTACATCAACTCTATTGCCCTTCCAATGAAGCGTGAGTAGTTTACCACAGACGTACGCATCCATAGCTAGTAGGTAGACGGCTTCTTCTCTCTCTTTGATTCTCAATACCATGTTCTCCTTGACGTTCTTAGAGATCTATTCGATGTAATACTTTTTTGCAGTGTGTTTGTCGAGATCCGATGAATTGTGGATTTATGATCAGCTTATCTATGAATATTATTTGAATCACCTCAAAATTCTTTTATGCATGATTTTATATCTTTTTTAATTCTCTTGGAACTATAGGTTTGGTTTGGCCAACTAGATTGGTTTTTCTTGCAATGGAAGAAGTGCTTAGCTTTGGGTTCAATCTTGCGGTGTCCTTTCCCAATGACAGTAGGGGCAGCAAGACATATATTGTATTGTTGCCATCGAGGATAGAAAGATGGGGTTTTCATCATATTGCTTGAGTTAATTCCTCCACATCATGTCATCTTACTTAATGCATTACTCTGTTCTTTATGAACTTAATACTCTAGATGCATGCCGGATAGCGGTCGATGTGTGGAGTAATAGTAGTAGATGCAGAATTGTTTCGGTCTACTTGACACGGACGTGATGCCTATATTCATGATCATTGCCTTAGATATCGTCATAACTTTGTGCTTTTCTATCAATTGCTCGGCATTAATTTGTTCACCCGCCATATTATTTGCTATCTTGAGAGAACTCTTTAGTGAAACCTATGGCCCCCGAGTCTATTTTCCATCATATAAGTTTCCAATCTACAATATTAGTTTCCGATCTACTATTTTTGCAACCTTTTACTTTCCGATCTATAAACCAAAAATACCAAAAATATTTACTTTATCGTTTATCTATCTCTATCAGATCTCACTTTGCAAGTAACCGTGAAGGGATTGAACACCCCTTTATTGCGTTGGGTGCAAGTTGTTTGATTGTTTGTGCAAGTATTCGATGATTTGTGCGTTGTCTCCTACTGGATTGATACCTTGGTTCTCAAACTGAGGGAAATACTTATCTCTGCTTTGCTGCATCACCCTTTCCTCTTCAAGGGAAAAACCAACACAAGCTCAAGAAGTAGCAAGTATCGAGCATGGATTTATAATTACGAGAAAGCCGAGCATAAAAGTTCTGAATAATAATTTCTTTTGAGAGCTCATGATTGGGACATGAATATAACATTAATTTAAGCCTTCCCCAAGCTTGATCGATACTTTATCCTTCACGAGGCAAAAAATTATATATATAATTCTGATCACGATGAACCAGATGCATAGGATAAAACTTGTGATGAAATTCCAATTTCAATCGGTTGTAGTTCCAAGCTCCAATATCATCACATAGCCTATACCATGTCAATGCCTTTCCCTTCAAAGATAAAGGGAAGACCTTCTTCTTGACATCATCCTCGGGGAAACCTGCAAGCTTAAATAATCCACAAACTTCATCTACATAGATTACATGCATATCAGGATGTAGTGTTCCATCTCCTGTATAAGGATTAGCTAGCAGTTTATCTATCATACCTGAAGGAATTTCATAATAAATATTTTCAGTAGGTTCAGTAGGTTGAGGAGCAACTTCTTTATCTATCGTTCGAGGTGAAGATACCCCGAACAAGCCCCTCAAAGGATGATTCTCCATATAGTAACAAGTGACAGTAAATTTCAGCACATAATATAAATTTTTCATTACCAAATTCCACTCACCAAAGGTGCTTCACTCCCTAGAAACGATGCCAGAAAAGAGTCTTGATGACCCACAAATATAGGGGATCTATCATAGTCCTTTAGATATGTAAGAGTGTCTAATCCAACGAGGGGTGGAAGGAAATGACAAGAGGTTTTCAGCAATGTATTCCCTTCAATCACTGAAATTATTGGTAACCGATAGTTTTGTGATAAGATAATTCATAACGGGTAACAAGTAACAAATGTAAAAAAGGTGTAGCAAGGTGGACCAATCCTTTTTGTAGCAAAGGATAAGCCTGGACGAACTCTTATATAAAGCTAAGCGCTCCCCATGACACATGGGAATTATTGTCAAGTTAGTTTTCATCATTCTCATATGATTCGCGTTCGTTACTTTGATAATTTGATATGTGGGTGGACTGGTGCTTGGGTGCTTCCCTTAATTGGACAAGCTTCCCACTTATGATTAACCCCTCTCACAAGCATCCGCAACTACGAAAGAAGAATGAAGCTAAAACTAACCATAGCATGAAACATGTGGATCCAAATCAGCTCCTTACGAAGCAATGCGTAAACTAGGGTTTAAGCTTCTGTCACTCTAGAAACCCATCATCTACTTATTAATTCCTAATGCCTTCCCCTAGTCCCAAATCATGGTGAAGTGTCATGTAGTCGACGTTCACATAACACCACTAAAGGAAAGACAACATACATCTCATCAAAATATCGAACAAATACCAAATTCACATGATTACTTATAACAAGACTTCTCCCATGTCCTCAGGAACAAATGTAACTACTCACAAAGCATATTAATGTTCAAGATCAGAGGGGTATTGAATATCACTAAGGATCTTAACATATGATATTCCACCGAATAAACCAACTAGCATCAACTACAAGGAGTAATCAACACTACTAGCAACCCACGGGTACCAATCTGAGGTTTTGAGACAAAGATCGGATATAAGAGATGTACTAGGGTTTGAGAGGAGATGGTCCTGGTGTAGATGTTGATGGAGATTGACCCCCTCTCGATGAGAGGATCGTTGGTGATGACAATGGCTTCGATTTCCCCCTTCGGGAGGGAAGTTTCCCCGATAGAACAACTCCGTCGGAGCCCTAGATTGCTTCCGCCTCGAGACAGCGGCGCTTCATCTCGAAAGATTCCTTATGATTTTTCCAGGTAAAAACTCTTCATATAGCAGAAGATGGGCACCGGAGACCTGCCAGGGGGGCCACAAGCCCTAGGGGCGCGCCCAGGGGGGTAGGGCGCGCCCCCAGGCTTGTGGCCACTTGGGGGTCCCCTCTGGTATTTTCTTTGCCCAATATTTATTATATATTCCAAAATAATTCTCCATAAATTTTTAGGACTATTGGAGTTGTGCAAAATAGGTCTCTCAGATTTGCTCCTTTTCAGTCCAGAATTCCAGCTGTCGGCATTCTCCCTCTTCATGTAAACCTTGTAAATAAGAGAGAAAAGGCATAAGTATTGTATCATAATGTGTAATAGCATCCCATGATGCAATAAATATGAATATAAAAGCATGATGCAAAATGAATGTGTCAGTGTCTGCGTCGGGGTTGAGGGGTCGAGGTTGAGGGGGTCGGCGTCGGGGTCACCGGGGCAGAGGGGGTCGGCGTCGGGGTCGGGTTGACGAGGCCGGCCGGCGTCGTTGTAGGGTTTGAGGGTGGGTCAGCATCGAGGTTGGTGGTTGCGCCGTGGTGGTGGCGGTTGATGGTGTGGTGACGGGAGGTGAGGGTGCAGAGGAGCGAGGGGGATCGGCGGCGGCAGCGATGGCGTGTGCTGGCGATAGAGAGGGATCAAGAGTGAGAGAGGAGTGGGGAATACCACAATCATCCTTGATGTACGCACCTTTTAGGAGAGACACACATGATTTGCAATTTATTAGAATACTCTATGTGCTTCACTTATATCTTTTGAGCTAGATAATTTTGCTCTAGTGCTTCACTTATATCTTTTAGAGCACAGTGGTGGTTTTATTTTATAGAAATTATTGATCTCTCATGCTTCACTTATATTATTTTGAGAGTCCTTTAGAACAACATGGTAATATGCTTTGGTTATAAAATTAGTCCTAATCTGATAGGCATCCAAGATGGGTATAATAAAAACTATCATAAAAAGTGCATTGAATACTATGAGAAGTTTGATACTTGATGATTGTTTTGAGATATGAAGATGGTGATATTAGAGTCATGCTAGTTGAGTAGTTGTGAATTTGAGAAATACTTGTGTTGAAGTTTGTGATTCCCGTAGCATGCACATATGGTGAACCGTTATGTGATGAAGTCGGAGCATGATTTATTTATTGATTGTCTTCCTTATGAGTGGCGGTCGGGGACGAGCCATGGTCTTTTCCTACCAATCTATCCCCCTAGGAGCATGCGTGTAGTACTTTGTTTCGATAACTAATAAATTTTTGCAATAAGTATGTGAGTTCTTTATGACTAATGTTGAGTCCATGGCTTATACGCACTCTCACCCTTCCACTATTGCTAGCCTCTCTAGTACCGTGCAACTTTCGCCAGTGCCATAAACCCACCATACACCTTCCTCAAAATAGCCACCATACCTACCTATTATGGCATTTCCATAGCCATTCCGAGATATATTGCCATGCAACTTTCCATCGTTCCGTTATTATGACACGCTTCATCATTGTCATATTACTTTGCATGATCATGTAGTTGACATCGTATTTGTGGCAAAGCCGCCGTTCATAACTCTTTCATACATGTCACTCATGAGTCATTGCACATCCCGGTACACCGCCGGAGGCATTCACATAGAGTCATATTTTGTTCTAAGAATTGAGTTGTAATTTTTGAGTTGAAAGTAAATAAAGAGTGATGACCATCATTATTAGAGTATTGTCCCATGTGAGGAAAGGATGATGGAGACTATGATTCTCCCACAAGTCGGGATGAGACTCCGGACGAAAAATAAAACGAAAAGAAAAAAGAGGCCAAAAAAATAGAAAAGGCCCCAATAAAAAAAGAGGAAAAGAATGAGAGAAAAAGAGAGAAGGGACAATGTTACTATCCTTTTACCACACTTGTGCTTCAAAGTAGCACCATGATCTACATGATATAGAGTCTCCTATGTTGTCACTTTTATATACTGGTGGGAATTTTACATTATAGAACTTGGCGAGTTGGATGCACACCCACTTAGTTTCTTTTTGAGCTTTCATACACTTATAGCTCTAGTGCATCCGTTGCATGGCAATCCCTACTCACTCACATTGATATCTATTGACGGGAATCTCCATAGCCCATTGATAGACCTAGTTGATGTGAGACTATCTTCTCCTTTTTGTCTTCTCCACAACCACCATTCTATTCCACATATAGTGCTATGTCCATGGCTCACGCTCATGTATTGCGTGAAGATTGAAAAAGTTTGAGAACATCAAAAGTATGAAACAATTGCTTGGCTTGTCATCGGGGTTGTGCATGATTTAAATACTTTGTGTGGTGAAGATAGAGCATAGCCAGACTATATGATTTTGTAGGGATAACTTTCTTTTGCCATGTTATTTTGAGAAGACATGATTGCTTAGTTAGTATGCTTGAAGTATTACTATTTTTGTGTCAATATTAAACTTTTGTCTTGAATCTTTCAGATCTGAACATTCATGCCACAATAAAGAAAATTACATTGAGAATTATGCTAGGTAGCATTCCACATCAAAAATTCTGTTTTTATCATTTACCTACTCAAGGACGAGCAGGAATTAAGCTTGGGGATGCTTGATACGTCTCCAACGTATCTATAATTTTTATTGTTCCATGCTATTATATTATCTGTTTTGGATGTTAATGGGTTTATTTATAAACTTTTATATTATTTTTGGGATTAACCTACTAACCCAAGGCCTAGTGCAAATTGATGTTTTTTGCCTATTTCAGTGTTTCGCAGAAAAGGAATATCAAACGGAATGAAACCTTCGGGAGAGTTATTTTTGGAACAAACGTGATCCAGAGGACTTGGAATGGACGTCAAGCAACCTACGAGGAGGCCACATGGTAGGGGGCGCGCCTACCCCCTCGTGGGCCCCTTGTGGCTCCATCAACCTACTTTCTCCTCCTATATATGTCCACATACCCCGAAAACATCCAAGAGCACCACGAAACCCTATTTGCACCACCGCAACCTTCTGTACCCAAGAGATCCCATCTTGGGGCCTTTTCCGGAGCTCCGCCAGAGGGGGCATTAATCATGGAGGGCTTCTACATCAACACCATAGCCTCTCCGATGATGTGTGAGTAGTTTATCTCAGACCTTCGGGTCCATAGTTATTAGCTAGATGGCTTATTCTCTCTCTCTTTGGATCTCAATACAATGTTCTCCTCGATCTTCTTGGAGATCTATTTGATGTAACTCTTTTTGTGGTGTCTTTGTCAAGATTCGATGAATTGTGGGTTTATGATCAAGTTTATCTATGAACAATATTTGATTCTTCTCTGAAATCTTTTATGTATGATTGGTTATCTTTGCAAGTCTCTTCGAATTATCAGTTTGGTTTGGCCTACTAGATTGATCTTTCTTGAAATGGGAGAAGTGCTTAACTTTGGGTTCAATCTTGCGGTGTCCTTTCCCAGTGACAGCAGGGGCAGCAAGGCACATATTGTATTGTTGCCATCGAGGATAAAAAGATGGGGTTTATATCATATTGCTCGAGTTTATCCATCTACATCATGTCATCTTGCCTAATGCGTTACTCTGTTCTTATGAACTTAATACTCTAGATGCATGTTGGATAGCGGTCGATGTGTGGAGTAATAGTAGTAGACACAGAATTGTTTCGGTCTACTTGTCGTGGACGTGATGCCTATATACATGATCATGCCTAGATATTCTCATAATTATTCACTATTCTATCAATTGCTCGATAGTAATTCGTTCACCCACCTTATTCTTATGCTATCTTGAGAGAAGCCACTAGTGAAACCTATGGCCCCCGGGTCTATTCTCTATTATATTAATCTCCCGTCAACAAGCTATTTTTGTCGCCGTTTATTTTGCAATCTTTACGTTCAATCTATATCATAAAAATACCAAAAATATTTATCTTATTATTATTATCTCTATCAGATCTCACTCTCATAAGTGACCGTGAAGGGATTGACAACCCCTTTATCGCGTTGGTTGCGAGGTTCTTATTTGTTTGTGTAGGTACGAGGGACTTGCGCGCAGTCTCCTACTGGATTGATATCTTGGTACTCAAAAACTAAGGAAAATACCTATGCTACTTTGCTGCATCACCCTTTCATCTTCAAGGGAAAACCAACGCAATGCTCAAGAGGTAGCAGTCGTTAAGAGATCCTAGAGTTAAATTAGTAAAATCATTTAACCTGAATACAAGAGAGATTAGAGTCCCAGAGTATAGATCGAGGAGTAAAAGATCCTAATACCACCCAGATGGCGACGTGGGCCATAAGCCACACAGCCATGTTAGTAAAAGTTTTGCAATAAGTACACTCAACTTCGGCCAAGGAGTGTGGAAGGGGGATTCCTACAAGCAGTCGGCTCTGATACCAACTTGTGACGCCCCCGATTTGACCACACTAATCATACACGCAAATGTGTACGATCAAGATCAAGGACTCATGGGAAGATATCACAAGACAACTCTAGACACAAATTAAAATAATACAAGCTTTATATTACAAGCCAGGGGCCTCGAGGGCTCGAATACATAAGCTCGAAGACACAAGAGTCAGCAGAAGCAAAAATATCTGAGTACAGACATAAGTTAAACAAGTTTGCCTTAAAAAGGCTAGCACAAAAGTAGGAACGATCTAAAAGGCAAGGCCTCCTGCCTGGGACCTCCTAACTACTCCTCGAAGCCGAACTCCATGTAGAATCATCCTCGGGATCCTCTGGCTCCTGGACTCCATCATATGATCGCAATAACCGGAAAAAGGGGAAAAAAGTAGCAAAGCAACCGTGAGTACTCATCCAAAGTACTCGCAAGCAAGGATCTACACTACATATGCATTGGTATCAATGAAATGGGTAGTATCTATGGACTGCACTATAGAATGCCAGAATAAGAGGGGGATAGCTAGTCCTATCAAGGTACAACTCCATCTTGAAGCATATAGAAGAGACTAGATGGTACGTTCACCAAGTAGCATCGTATAGCATAAACCTACCCGGCGATCCTCCCCGCGTCTCCCTGTGAGAGACGATCACCGGGTTGTATCTGGCACTTGGAAGGGTGTGTTTTATTAAGTGTCCAGTTCTAGTTGTCATAAGGTCAAGGTACAACTCCGGGTCATCCTTTTGCCAAGGGACACGGCTATTCGAATAGATAAACTTCCCTGTAGGGGTGCACCACATTACCCAACACGCTCGATCCCTTTGCCTGGACACACTTTCCTGGGTCATGCCCGGCCTCAAAAGATCAACACTTCACGACCCCACCTAGGCACAATAGAGAGGTCAACACGTCGGTCTAAATCCTATGCGCGTAGGGGTCTGGGCCCATTGCACACCTGCATGTTGTGGATGTGGCCAGTGAGTAGACCTAGCAACCTCCATTACAAAGGAAGTTGCGTTACGCAGTCCAACCCGGCGCGCGCTACTCAGTCGCTGACGTCAAGAAGACTTCGGCTGATACCACGATGTTGAGTGCCCATAACTGTTCCCGCGTAGTTGGTTAGTGCGTATAGGCCAGTGGCCAGACTCAGATCAAATACCAAGATCTCGTTAAGCGTGTTAATTGATGTAACCGCGGACGCCGACCAGGGCCAGGCCCACCTCTCTCCTAGGTGGTCTCAACCTGCCCTGTCGCTCCACCACAAAGTAACAGTCGAGGGCCATCGGGAACCCAGGCCCACCACTACCGGGATGGAACCACCTGTCCTTTCAGCCCCCACACCGGAATCACTCACGGGTACTCTACGAGCCGACCCGACTTTAGTCACCACATGTATCATACATTATGTATATAAGTATTTACCCGTGATCACCTCCCGAGTGATCACGGCCCGGTAGTATAGCATGGCATACGGACAAGAATGTAGGGCCATTGATGATAAACTAGCATCCTATACTAAGCATTTAGGATTGTAGGTAACGTATCAACAACTGTAGCAACAATGACATGCTATGCAATAGAATAGGATTAACTGAAAGAAGTAACATGCTACACTACTCTAGTGCAAGCAGTAGAGAGAAGAATAGGCGATATCGGGTTGATCAGGGGGGGCTTGCCTGGTTGCTCTGGCAAGGAGGGGTCGTCAACATCGTAGTCGTACTGGGTAGCAGCGGCGTCGGTCTCGGTGTCTAACGAGAGAAGAGGGGGAAGAAACAATAAATATAATACATACATAAGCATGGAGATGCATGACATGACAAGTAACGGTGCCAGGTGTGTCCTAACACAGTAGGACGTGATACCGGCGAAGGGGGGAAACATCCAGGAAAGTATCCCCGGAGTTTTGCGTTTTCGGACAGATGAACCAGAGGGGAAAGTTGTGTGTTTGCTATGCTAGGGATATGTGGCGGACGAATAGGCTACATATTCGGATTCTTCTCGTCGTTCTGAGCAACTTTCATGTATAAAACTTTTTCATCCGAGTTACGGATACTTTTCTATGAATTATCAAAGTTCTAGCAATATTCTGAAAATTCCTGAAATTTTGCTAAGTCTGAGAGTTTGACAGTTTTAAACATCACTTAACTGTTTTCAAAAGGCGACAAGTAATGTTCTGTACATCCTATGATTTTGTAACTTATATCAATCTTGAGGATTTTATGTGAACTACATGTTAGCATCACTTTCATCCAAATTAGAGTTCATTTGCTTGATCATTACCACCTCTAAAGTAGCTATGAAAATAAAATAGTTTATCGATTTTCTGTTAACAGAACATAGAACTTTGTGATTTTCGTAGCAATTAATCCACGCATTATCTGAAGCAGGTCCAATGGAACAAAATGAGGCTTGTTACGTCTAATTTCCGTACATATAATTTTTACCCATGTTAGAACTTGTCTTATCGCTGTTTAGGGGCTGTCTAGAGGGCTTGGCATTGTAGAAATGCAAAAGCTAGCTACTGGTAGAATAGCTGAATGTTACTGTAGCAGTGCAGCAGCTGCGGGAGCAGCAAAGCAGCAGCAAAGCAAGCGGCATGCACACGGCCGCGCGTGCTGGGCGCAGGGAGGGACGGACGCGAGGCGTGGGCGCGCATGCGCCTGCGGGTGGCGCAGGGTGTGGCGGCCGTGTGCGCCAGCAGCAGCAACAGCTCGCAGTAGCGAGCAGTAGGGGAAGGTGAGTGGGCGCGGCCGACAATAACGACTACGGGGCGAGGCGGGCATGGTCAGCAGCGACGCCGGGGCAGCAGCAGGAGCGCAACAGTAGGAGGGGGGCCGCAGCAGCCACTACAAAAAAAGACACATCCGTGACATTTTCTGTCATACATATGACACTTCTATGATGATAATTGTGACAAAACCCGGTATCATTATAGATGTGGTGGGCTCCTACTTCTATGACAAAAAATCAAGACAGAAAATGGGCTTTTCTTCCTGGGCGGGCCGAAGACGCAGCTGCATGACATTCTTTAGGCAGTCCATGACGGAAAAAACCGTGGTAGAAGCGAGGTGGAGGAAAATTTCGGGGAGTTCGCGGTTACGGTGGGAGGTCGGGGGCCGAGCGATGCGCGTTTCTCTTATACACGTACGCGCGTGTGTGCGAGGCGTTGGCTCTAACTGAACCCGAGCGAGGCGTTGGGCTCTAACTGAACCCGAGCGATTGCACTGCAGGCTACGCGTTACTGAACCCGAGCGATGTATCGATGGCTGTTAACTGAACCCGATCGAGCGATTCCTTCGCTACTGCTGCTAACTGAAGTCGATCGATGGGATGAACAGTGA
>NC_041382.1:167565027-167605244 GCF_002162155.2 Triticum dicoccoides
CGACCGTAGCGCTCCAACGCAAGTCCGTTTCCTCCGTTTTGCGGTACGCCACACCCCCTCCCGATCAACAGGACCCCCGTTTCGACCGTAGGAGGTCCGTTTCCTCCGTTTTGTGGTACGCCACACCCCTCCCGATCAACAGGACCCCCGTTTCAACTGTAGGAGGTCCGTTTCCTCCGTTTTGCGGTACGCCACACCCCTCCCGATGAACAGGATCCCGTTTCGAACATGGTCGGTCGAACACAAGGTCGTTTCCTCCGTTCTGTGGGACGCCAGGCCTCGTTTCCATCGCCTGTTCCGTCCAAGCCCTCCCGATGAACACAACGCATTCCGTTGCCTCCCCATGAACACGACGTATTCCATTGCCTCCCCATGAACACGACGCATTCCGTTGCCTCCCCATGAACACGACGACGACGCTGTTTCTCCGTTCCGACCCAGCCATGTACACGAGCCCTCGCCGTACGTATGCGCGAGTAGGCGTTCGAGACCCCGCCCGTATGTACACATACGTGGCTGTATTTTCTTTCTTGCACCCTGACCGATGTACGCATGTGTACATGCTACGTGCGCGCCTCTACTACGACACGTGCGTGCCTCTACATCGACCAGTATATATGTACGTACACGTTCACGACCAGAATGACAACGCTACGTACGCTTCGACCAGGTGGGTCCCGACTGTCAGGCACTTCCTTGCGTGCGAAGATGTAGATGGTGGGTCCCAGCAGTCAGGGGGCGAATCGTTTTTTTTTTGCCCGGATGCACTTCCTTGCGTGCGAAGGTGTAGCTGGTGGGTCCCAGCAGTCAGGGGGAAACGTTTTTTTCGTGAAATACAGTGGCCCGTCCGTTGGGTCCCCGCTGTCAGGTGGAGGAATAATTATTTTGCACGTAATAAGGAGGCACTTCCTTGCTACAGCCGTGGACCCAGCTGTCAGCCTCTCCACGTATAGTCCAGGTCCAATGGAAGTCGTTCCTTGACCACATTGACCACGCCGCGCCGAGAGAACCAGGGCGGTGGACGATGGCGAGGCCTAGGAAGGGGACGACGGGGAGCCGGGGAAGACGCGGCAGTGGAAGCCCGCGCGGAGAGGAGTACGAGGGTTCACTAGTTCGACTGCGGTGTGAGGTTGCCGTCGCCGCAGGGCCTGGCCAGCGGTGGGAATAGTAGGGGGCGGTGAGGCCTCCGCGGCAGCACAGCCGGCCACGGGAGGCAGGAGCATGCGGCACGACCGGCGTTGCTTTGGGCGGCTAGAGCAAGAAGACCAGAGGTTGAAGAAGCACTACGGCCGTTGGATGGACATTGTACGGTCACTGGAGCTAGAATCGTTCATATTGACTAAAGTTGACAAAGGCCCCCATCCCAGTAAACTTAGTAGGCCCACAAGTCAGCCTCCCACCATGGTGGGTCCCAGCTAGCAGGGGGAGTATTCATTTTTTGTGCGTAATAAGGAGGCAGTTCCGGTGGGTCCGAGCTGACGGCAAGGGGAACGTTTTTTTCGCGAAATACGCTGGCCCGTCCGGTGGGTCCGAGTAGTCATGGGGGAAACATTTTTTCATGAAATAAGGTGGCCCGTCCGGTTGGTCCCTGCTGTAAGGTGGAGGAATAATGATTTTGCGTGTAATAAGGAAGCACTTCCTTGCGGCCTCCTGGACCCAGCTGTCAGCCTCTCCACATACAGTACTCTTCCGATGAAAGTCGGTCATTGACCACGCCGCGCCGAGAGCACCATGGCAGTGGTCTGGACGATGGTGAGGCCTAGGAAGGGAACGACGCGGAGCCGGGGAAGACGCAACAGTGGAAGCCCGTGCGGAGAGGAGTACGAGGGTTCACTGGTTTGGCTGCGGTGTGAGGCTGCCGTCGCCGCAAAATAACAGGGGGTGTGGGTGAGTGGAGGGATGGACTGGCCAGCGGTGGGAGTAGTATGGGGGCGGTGAGGCCTCCGCGGCAGCACAGCCGGCCACGGGAGGCAGGAGCAGGCGGCACGACCGGCGCTGCTTTGGGCGGCTGGACCAAGAAGACCAGAGGTTGAAGAAGCACTACGGCCGTTGGATGGACATCGTACGGTTACTGAAGCTAGAAACGTTTATTATTGACTAAGTTGACAAAGCCCTTGGTACGCTCCAACTTAGTAGGCCCACAGGTCAGCCTCCGAAATGGTGCGCCCCAGATGTCAGGGGGGGAATCATTTTTTGGGCGGCCGAAGCTAAGAATATCCGAGATTGAAGAAGAAGCACGACATCCATTGAATAGACATCCAACGGCCACTGCTGCTAGAACCGTGTGTTGACTATAATAAGTTGTCAAAGCCTTGCATACGCGTCAACTTATTTTTGTAGGGGACGCGTCACTTAGTAGGCCCACAAGTGTGTGGCAGAGAACTTATAGCCCATTTGTGTTTTGTAAGAATGTACAACCCATTTTGGAATTCTAATGGAATTTACAATAGCCCATTAAAAGTTTATTAAAAGTACAACCCATTTTCTAGCTATGACAATGATTAATAATTTCAACTAACCATTGAAGATAGAATTCAATAAAATTTCCCATATTTTGATGGGCTCCGAAATATTTTTATCCTGAAATTTCTAGTCAGATTAAATATAAATTTATATTACGTAAAAATCCAACGAAACATTGCGCGCGCAACAATGAAAATTTAAGATTTTCAAAATCCATAAATAATATTTTATAAACTAATTTCGTGTTTGGTGCATTTTTTTATAGTTACTGCCCAGTTTTTATAATTACATCCCATTTATTATTTTTAAAGCCAATTTTCCTGTTAAGCCTAATGCATCCCTCCTAGGAAAGATTTGCAGCCCAGCGGGGCGGAGAATAACAACTTGACCTTGCCTAGGTATTACTCAAAAAGACGTATAGCTGGGCTAGCCATTTTCATCTTGAAAAAATTAGTATCTGGGCTGGATATCTGGCCTGGGCTAGACGGGCCACAGCCCGCCCAGTTAATACCCTGCTCTCCTATGAACAACAATGAAATCATCGCCAAGAAAAACTCTGCAGTGCTCACGCCTCAAAAACATAAATACTGCTCGAGCTACTTGGTCCCAGCTGTCGGCCGCACCTTGTGCAATTCTCTCGTTTATAATGGTGTGGGACCGTGATGTCAGGAAACCAGGAGAAAGCAAAAAAGTATATAGTTGTACATAATAAGGAGGCACTTGCGTGCGTACGGCTATGGCCCTAGTGGGTCCCTAGTGTCATCCAGTCAAAATAAAGTCATCTCCTGAATCCTCATGTTCGTTGAGATGTTAACAATGCTCGGCGCCACGGCGAGCGCAACAACTCGAAGGACAATGGAGAGGGACTCGCGGGCCCTACGGATGGTCTGATACAGCGCCCGCTACTCATTCAGGAAGCCAGGATCATCGGACACCTATGAGCACCTTCGAGAAACTGAGACGACACGAAACGGTAAGGCCGCGCTTGGGAGCTCTGGTTTATTTCAAACCTGTATTAACATACAAGTGTAATTTACTCGTCATCAAAAACAACGCGTAAAATACAAGCGTAATGAAACCGAGGGCCCGAGGTCTGTAAGTAAAACCGGCGGTTATGCGTGTAATTTGAGAGACCAGTGTATATTTTACGAGCACTGCTATATGGACGACATTACCAGGTGATACATGCACGACGTGCGTATCATGCCATCCATGGGCAAGGCCGAAACAGCAGCTAACGGCTGGATTAGCAATCGTCCGAGTGTCGTTCAACGTTTTTATCGTGTGTCAAGTACTTCCGATATTTTACTAGTCGAAATCGACCAACCAAGCGCCCTCGCCCGAGACCATCTGCTTTAATTTACAGGCGTCAGTTTTACAAGCGGTTTTGGTTGGAAAACGACGATCCAATCACGGCCTAATATCATGAGTTGGTCGGAAGATCATATGGTTTCATGTCTAACCTACCCGACTTCTCGTATAGGCTATGAATGAAACATCAGACGATGAACTTCTTAAGCACGGAAACAACAGAAGAGCATGATCTTCTTAACAAGCAAATCACTGGCATTAGATCGACATGCAAAACAATACGAAGCATTATTCTCAAGAGGCATGGTGAACAGCTCGTGATACCGCATGCCACAACATTCCAAGCTCAACTTTGCAATCAAACACAAGGCCTGGCATTACATAGACAATATTCAGAACAAACTCTTAACACAGGGATATCTCAACAGAGTAACTATTTACTTCTAAATTGAACACAGGAATAGGAAAAAACACTCGACGCTGCTCACAACAAGGGCGTCCCACTCAAAAATATCAAATGCATGTCTTCTGGCTAACATCAATGAGCAAATTTTGATAAGGTTTTCCAATTCCAATATATTAAACTAATGTCTTCTTGCTAACATCAATGATTAAACTTTGACAAGCTTTTCCCATTCAAAATATGTAATGCCTATGATCGTGGAGTCCTGTCGCTTCTTGCTAACATCAATGATTAAACTTTGACAAGCTTTTCCCATTCAAAATATGTAATGCCTATGATCGTGGAGTCCTGTCGCTTCTTGTACTTGTTTGGGCACTTCTTTCCCAGGGCACTCCATGTGTTGTTAAATTGCCAATGGTCTCTGTAGACTAGTCATGTCACCGGTGTCTAATATTTATGGCACCGGCTGTAGCAATGGAGGGATTCGGCGCCAAACTAAGAAAAGGTGAAATTGGCACCTCTTTTGGCCTACATAGTGGAAGGCCTAATACTCTGTAAAGCTTCTCGGCCATTCCTTCTGTAATGTAGCGCAAACAATGACTGCTTCTTTCTGCAAAGTGGAACGACCAACTGGACCCAGTAATGCAGCAGTTTGCCTTAGACACATTGGCTCCTTTTGTGCAATTGAACTAAAATCGAAGTCGGAATAAAACCGAGCTTTAATTTTGATATCCCTGTAAGCAACAAAAGGTATAAGGGAAACAATTACTGAGAAATAACGGTTGATGACTTGTAATCCCAGAAGAAAAACGTCTACTGATCTACCTTATCTTACTGGGAAACAAAGCAGGAGAGTAGCAATTCTCAATCAGTGTTATTCATTCATATTAACTGAGACATTATCTTAACAATGTCTTGTTTCAAGATGTATAAAGAATGAAAAAGCAGAAAAGTATCATTCCTAAAACAATGCGACTAATTCATTTTAACAGAGACATTATCTTAACAATACCTTGGTTAAACATGTAGAAAGAACTACAAAGCAGGATAGTACCATTTGTAAAACACTATAAGTCTGTAACTGATATATAATAACAAAGACATTATCTGAACAATACATTTCTTAAACATGTACTCCGGCCGATCCCTAACAGAAATGGTACTCCTGCCGATCTCTAACAAGTGTTTCCAGTTTTGAACTAAGATTCAGTTCCAGGGTAGAGTCAGTGTAACAACAGTATGTGCTTCCATCTACTTATAAAGGGGGTGATGCAGAGTTTGTTGTAACAAGGCAACAAGCATCATGTCTGGGTTGATTCCATTTTTGTTCACTACTTAATGGGAAAAGACAGCAATACAATAGCTTCAATTCAACATTTATTTAAAACAGTACCAATACACGTAGCACAGCATCTCAAAGCACATTGCACAATCATGTGGATGAAGGCCTGTACTGACTTTTCATGAGACCGACAACGATAAAATACGAATCTGCCAACACGAATAGGAAATCCAATCTTGTTTTTGTGCAGTTGCACTGAAATCAAGCAAAGTGTTTCGCGTAGCGAAGCAAAATGTTGCAATAGCAACAAGTTGAATAGATATCCTTGTATAAACAGAGGCAAAAAAGGAATCAATTATTGGCTAATAAAGGAGGATGAAACATGCGACCACAAAAATGGTAATCCCGCCAATCCCTAACAAGTGTTGTAGTTTTGAAATAAGATTCAGTAGTTAATTCTGAGAGTGGCATCAATTACTGGCTTATAAAGGGGGTGATGCTGAATTTGTTGTAACAAAGCAACAAGCATCATGTCTGGGTTGGTCCCATTTTTGTTCACTGCTTAATGGGAAAAGACAGCAATACAATAGCTTCAATTCATCATTTATTTAAAACAGTACCAATACAAGTAGCACAGCATCTCCAAACACATTGCACGATCATGTGGATTAAGGCAAGTACCAACCTATCATGACGCACACAAGATCACGTACGAATCTGCCAACACGAATAGGAAATCCAATCTCGTTTTGTGGAGTTGCACTGAAATCAAGCAAAGTGTTACGCGTAGTGAAGCAAAATGTCACAATAGCAACAAGTTGAATAGATATCCCTGTATAAACAGAGGCAAAAAAGGAATCGATTACTGGCTAATAAAGGAGAATGAAACATGCGGCCACAAAAATGGTAATCCCGCCAATCCCTAACAAGTGTTGCAGTTTTGAAATAAGATTCAGTAGTTAATTCTGAGAGTGGCATCAATTACTGGCTTATAAAGGGGGTGATGCTGAATTTGTTGTAACAAAGCAACAAGCATCATGTCTGGGTTGGTCCCATTTTTGTTCACTACTTAATGGGAAAAGACAGCAATACAATAGCTTCAATTCATCATTTATTTAAAATAGTACCAATACAAGTAGCACAACATCTCAAAGCACACTGCACAATCATGTGGATGAAGGCCTGTACTGACCTTTCATGAGACGACCAACATAAAATACGAATCTACCAACACGAATAGGAAATCCAATCAAGTTTTGTGCAGTTGCACTGAAATCAAGCCAAGTTGCTGGTGTGACATTTAAGTTTTCTGTAGCAACAAGTTGAATAGATATCCCTGCTTTAAGAGGCAAAAAAGAAAACAATCACTGGCCAATAAAGGAGGATGAAACATGCAGCCACAAAAAGAAGCATCTACCTTATCTTGATGGAAAACAAAGTATAGGATAGTAGCATTTCTAAAACAGTTGCATTGATTCATATTAATAGAGAAATTCTTTTAAAACAGATCAATAGTTAATTCTGAGATTAACAACAGCAAAATAGCTGCATGGGACATGCCAGCACCATGTGCGTCCACACGTATAAATGGGTGATGCAGAGTATGTAGCCAAGAAGCATATATGCGCTGGTCCCATATTTGTTCTCTTTGAACCTTCTTCCTATGTGAGGGCTGCAAATCTAGTCGTGCACAAACTACCCGACCCTCCAGTTTCTTGCCCTTTTCAACAAAGAGATCGGTTCCTTACAGATGTGTGTACTGGATTACCCCCTTTTTCCCTTTTTGACCTACAAAGCGGCTGGATAGCCAGTCTATACTACTTTCCGCCCCTCCTTTCCTCATTGAACCACGTCCTAGATTCTTGCTCCAGCCCACCGCACCCTTCTTTCCTCTTTGAACCAAGACCTAGATTTGACTAGAGATCGAAAAAGATCCACATGCAGCTAGAGCAACGACGGTTTCAAAGAAATTTATACCTTAGGGTCGTCGGGATGTGGCAAGGCGTGCGGCGGGAGGCCGGATCTGCCCACACTACGTACGATAGCGAGGAAGAAGGGGTCGGTGGCCCTCCCGCACAGGCGCTGGGTGAAAGAGAATAGCGCAGCCGGCAGTGGATTGCCTCCCTCGCCGAAGGCGATAGAGTGAACGCTACACCTCCTCCCCTTCCCGGTGCGACGGGATACGGACGCCTCCTTCACCAGTTGTGAGGGTGGTGTAACATCCCAAATTTTCAATTTGGAATGTTATACACTAGATCATCATTGCATATCATATTTATTGCATTTTGGTTGATCCTAGAAATTTCACGCAACTCAAGGACCTTCGGAGAGAGTTGGGGATTTCGTTATTTTCATACATGAGTTGTCTCAAATTTTGAAAATAGGATCATTTGATTTTATTTATTTTATCTTCAATTATTTCTATTACAAAAATATGAGAGAGGGAATAAAATGACTTTCCCAAAATAAAGAAATATTGAGGATTTAATAAAAAATCAAATAAGATTTTATTTTGGTTTTATTTGCTATTTTATTTGAAATTAGGAAAAATGCGCATTTTTCAAAATTGCATTTAGGCCCCAAATAAATGTTCATCTTGTGCGGCTTGATTTTCGAAGCTGGGGAAAATTTATTTCGGGATTTTTGGAGTCCGTTTAGTATTTATTTTGTTTTTTCTAAGCGTAACTATAAAAAAATGCAACCAATCTACGGGCCGTGTCCGACCCGGACACTAGGCCCGTCCAGGCTTTATAAGCCGGGGAGCCCATCCCGGGACCTCCCAAACCCTAGCGCCCAGCCCCCGCCGCCCTAGCGCCGCCGCCGCCTTCGCCGCCGCCGCCGCGCTGCGCCGCCTCTGACCGCCGCCCCGCGTCGCCGCCGACCGCCGCCCGCCGGAGTTGCAGGAGGTAGTTTTTTTTAGTCGCCGGTTTTTCCTGAAAAACCGTTTGGTTTTCCAACGGTTTTGCTCGTTTTTTTAGTTTTGGTTTTTCTTTTAAATAAATCGGTTTTCTGGTTTATTTAAATTGCGAGCATTCGTCCATTCGTTCGTTCTAGCGAACGTTCATCATTTTTCTTTTTCTCGGATTAAATCCGCGATTTTTCTGATCGCGATTTCCGATCCGATTTTCATTTTAGTCTAACTCTTCGCTCGTTTATCAAAATTAGGCGATTCAAGCATCTGGAGTTTCGTCTCGAAACCCTCTTTCCGATTAACCAACTTAAATAGGTTTTTGCCACTGTAAAAATTGCCTTAGATCTAGAATAGTAAACGAAGCATGTTTCTTTTGCCGTTTGTCTTTCGTTGCCTCGTTCGATTTAACTCTTTTTGCCAACCAGAGTTCTTAAGTTGAACTTTCTGGTTAGATCTCTTATTTGAGTTTTACATGTGCATTAGTTGAGTACTTATTGTATGCTTGTTTGTTTGTGATAGAGTACCCAGAGTGCGCCGCTTGCTACTTCGAATCGCTAGGTTTCCCGGATTATCAACAAGGCAAGTAACACTTTGATCATGCTTTCCCACTACCCAATTTTATTGCATTAGATCAATCCTCACACATTGCATGATTAGGATCTAAATAAATTGTGGGTTTTGGGAAGTAGTTGAGGTAGTACCTATTACTTGTTTATTATCAAACCTTTGGGAGTTACTTCTACGTTTGCTTATTATGCCATGCTATGCTAGTAGACGTGGATTGGGTGAGTGTATCCATGACAGATGTGAGATTGTTAATTAATGGTTTACTTAAGGTGGCAACTTAAACACACATCTGGGTGGATTGAGGTACCTGGGTATTCCAGGATTGCCTGTTTTCTTTACGGACCGCCACCCAGACTCAAAGGGATCATGAGATTATTCATGCTAGAAACTTCCGTGTGCAGCCACAAGCTATTATGGGCTCTAGCATAGTTGATTAAGTTGTGCGAACTCTTACAGTGGTAGACTAGCAGATGTAGGGGAAAGTAGGTGTAACGGTCTACCCGATCGTAAGGTGCTAGCGCTTCTGAAAGACTATGTCTCGCTCATCCGTCTTCTCAAACACCATGTAGTGCGAGAAACCAAACGGAGGCGATCGAGTCTTGTGGGGAGAAGTGCGCAAACCTCAGCAGAGTGTATAAACTAATCATGATTAGCCATGTCCCCGGTTATGGACATCTTGAGTATCTAGTACCTGGATTATCATGTGCATCTCAACATGTTACTCTAAAAATTAATTTTGCTGGGTTTGTTTAATGATGATGCTTAATTGGGATTGAGAATGTTGTCAACCATTCTCAATGTTTAACAACTACCATGATAGTTAAATAAAAATTATTCCTTTGTAGTAGGGAAAATTGGCTTTATGCAAAACTGTAACCATAGAGCTTTCCACCAGCCAAATATGCATATAGAATAGTTGTTTCATTCCATTACTCTCTATGTGTTACTTTGCTAGCATATTCCATGTGCTGACCCGTTTCGGGTTGCAAAGTTTATGTTGCAGACTTTTCAGACGATGATTAAGGAGTTTTTAGGTCGTGGTTCTATACTCAGTGATGCCGTTGGAGTTGATGGACTCACTTATCTTCCAAGCCTTCCGCTGTTATCGTTATTAGATGGCCTTAAGCCATATTTATTATAATAGGTTCTCTTTTGAGACACTCGGTGTAATAAGTGTGTGATTGCTAGTCTGTTATAAATCCTTCAAGTACTGTGTGGTGTCAGCATTACTGATCCAGGGATGACACCGGAGCACAGAGATTGGACCGTTTGAGGTCTGGTCGCTACAAGATGGTATCAGAGCACACGCTGACTGTAGGACACGACCACTAAGCTAAAAGACCTAGATCACTACTCACTCTCTTCTCTTTCTGTCTTCTCATCTTTTCTACTCTTTTAGGAATGGCGGATGCAAGGAACAAGTTCACTCAACCGGATGAAGATACACCCTTTGGACGTCATTTGAAGGAAGTCGCTAGATATCTGAACATAGGAGTACCAAGCTTCACCGGAACCTACAACGCCACTTTACCTGAAGAAGAGCGCTGGATGATTCAAGTTCAAGTTCCAGGAAGGACGTTCATGCCAGTCACTGAGCCCATAGAGTTTTCTTTTGATGCACCAACTTGGAGTCTAGGAAAGAGCATGGCGGCTCACATCGCCATGGGACGCATTGGAGAAGTCTACCGCAATGATCTCAAGGATACTATCTACCAGATTTGTGGGCGCCGAGATGAGCACTGGGAGATGATCAGCACCAGGAAGGATAGATCAATTGCAGCTTTTATCCAGGAGTTAAACCAGCACATTCGACGTCAGGAGAACTAGATGTGCGCCGACATGATAGATCTGAAGAAGGCAAAGACAAGAATCAAGGAACTGGAGGAAGAACTAAAGGCTACTTGTGAAGATTATGAAGAGGAAATTGAAGTATTAGTGGATAAGAATGCCGACCTAACAATGAAGATTGGAATATTTATGGGAGTCCCTACACCAGTAGAAGAAGACGAAGAACCCAAGGAGATTCGCCCGGAAGACTACATCATCATCGACGACGCCGACTCGGATCCAGATGAAAGCGATGATGACTATGTTGATGAAGCTGGAGCAGATATTATGGAGTCTGCAACCGAAGAATATTTCTAGTAGACCACCTCATCAGTAGTAGTAGTCCACCATGTAAATATAGTAGTCCGAGCACTTTTGTGATAGTTAGGTCGATTGTATGCCCTTGTTTGATTGATTGAATGAAGTGAATTGTTTGCTTTTGCCTCATGTGCATATGGGTAGTGTTTTCTCTTTAGACCCCCTCTATTCTTAAATCTCATCTTTTCTGAAACCTCAGATGCCTCCGAGACGTGACCCCGGATTTACCTTTCCACCGGAGCTCACCCAGTTGATCCAGCAGCAGAACACATTGATGCAGTTGTTAGTCCAGAATCAGAATCAGGGGAACAACAACAACCCACCACCACCACCACCTGTTGATCACTTAGCCCGTTTTCTTAGGCTGAATCCGCCGGTGTTTTCCAGTAGCACCGAGTCGATAGTAGCAGATGATTGGCTCCGCAAGACAGCTAGAGAGTTGACCACAGCAGGATGCATGGATGCGGAGAAGGTGAAGTTTGCTGCACATCAGCTTGAAGAACCAGCAACATCATGGTGGGAGAATTTCACAGCCACTTTCCCTGTCGACACTGTCACGTGGGACCAGTTCCAGCAGGCTTTTCGAACTGCCCATGTTTCAGCAGGAGCTATGGCCATGAAGAAGCGAGAGTTTCGCAACTTGCGCCAAGGAGGACGGACAGTTGGCCAGTATGTAGAGGATTTTAGTAAGCTAGCACGTTATGCCCCAGATGACGTTGCAACTGATGCAGCAAAGTAGGAGAAGTTTCTAGAAGGACTGAATGATGAGTTGAGCATGCAGTTGATGGTAGCCACCTTCAACAGCTACCAAGAGTTGGTAGATCGTGCTCTCATGGTTGAAGGGAAGCAGCAGCAGATTGAGAATCGCAAGAGGAAGTATGGACAAGGGAAGCACACTTCAGGAGCTCAGCAGAAGCCACGTTTTACCCCTAGACCGGGAGGACATTTCCAGCATACCCATGGAGGAGGTAGCTCGCACAATCACAATGGCACCAAGAATGGTAATGGGAATGCAGGAAGCAACGGCCAGAACCGCACCAACCCATCGACACCAGCCAAGAGAGACCTGAGCCAAGTCACTTGCTTTAAGTGCCAGAAGACCGGACATTATGCCAATGAATGTCCTGAATCACAGAATGGAAATGGCAATGGAAGCTCTGGGAAGAAGCCGAACCCTTTCAATAGGGGACAGGTAAACCACGTTAACATGGAGGAGGTTGAAGAGCAGCCAGATGTAGTAATCGGTAAGTTTTTGGTTAAGTCATTTACTGCACTTGTTCTTTTCGATACTGGTGCATCGCATTCATACATATCAAGGGGATTTGTGGATAAGTATAATCTGCTCACCAAAGTACTTAGAAAACCTATGTTAGTAAGCTCACCAGGAGCGGAGTATATGGCTAGTCAAGGATGTTTTCAAGTGCCATTAAGTATAGGTAGGCATGTGTTCCCCTCAGATTTGATAATATTGGAATCACAAGGTTTGCATGTAATTCTGGGTATGGATTGGTTGTCGATGTATGGAGGAAACATCGAT
Organism: Triticum dicoccoides; assembly: GCF_002162155.2. NCBI lineage: Eukaryota > Viridiplantae > Streptophyta > Magnoliopsida > Poales > Poaceae > Triticum > Triticum dicoccoides. The sequence goes on from NC_041382.1 coordinate 167,577,647, forward strand.
TGCTCCAGTAAGTCAATCTTGCTTACCACCCCAGAAGGGAGAAGGATCAAGTATGTATCCCGGCATGTGCCGAAGAGGATTCAAGTAAATTGTTTAACAGGAGTTGTGCATGAGGAAGTACCAGTAGTGAAGGATTTCCCTGATGTATTTCCAGAGGAATTGCCAGGCACGCCACCGGATAGAGATATTGAGTTTTTGATTGAGCTTTTGCCAGGCACCGGGCCAATATCAAAGAGACCATATAGGATGCCTGCAAAGGATTTAGTGGAAATTAAGAAGCAAATTAAGGACTTACTGGATAAAGGATACATTCACCCAAGTTCATCGCCTTGGGGATCGCCAGTACTTCTAGTGGAGAAGAAGGATGGATCGTTAAGGATGGTTGTTGATTATCGAGGATCGAATGAAGTAACCATCAAGAACAAGTACCCACTACCAATGATCAATGATCCGTTTGATCGATTGCAAGGAGCTAAGGTATTTTCCAAGATCTATCTGCGATCAGGATACCACCAGTTGAAGATTTGAGAACAGGATATACCCAAGACGGCTTTTACCACCAGTTCGTCGTAGTATTCATTGATGATATCCTGGTTTACTCGAAAAATGAAGAGGAGCATAAGGAGCATTAGTGTTTGGTTCTTGGAAAGCTCAGAGAACATCAATTATATGCCAAATTTAGCAAATGTGAGTTTTGGTTGAAAGAAGTTGGATTTCTCGGACACGTTATATCCGGAGAAGGCATAGCAGTAGATCCCACTAAAGTTGATACTGTGACCAAGTGGGAAGCGCCAACAACAGTTGGAGAGATCCGGAGTTTTCTTGGACTCGCAGTATACTACCGGAGGTTTATTGAGAATTTCTCAAAGATTGTGAAGCCTATGACGGAGTTGTTGAAGAAGGATACCAAGTTCAAATGGACTGAGGAATGTGAGGTTAGTTTCCAGGAGTTGAAGAAACGTTTGGTTACCTCACCAGTGTTGATTTTGCCAGACCAGACCAAGGATTATGAGGTGTATTGTGACACTTCATGTCGAGGACTTGGAGCAGTGCTTATGCAGGAAGGAAGAGTTGTTTCATATGCCTCACGACAGCTTAAGCCCCATGAGTTGAATTATGCTACACATGATTTGGAGTTAGCAGCCGTAGTGCATTCACTGAAGACTTGGAGACATTTTCTGATTGGAAACCATTGCGAGGTGTACACGGATCATAAAAGTTTGAAGTATATTTTCACACAGAAGGAGTTGAATATCAGACAAAGGAGATGGTTGGAGCTCATCAAGGATTATGATATGAAATTGCATTATCACCCCGGAAAGACTAATGTAGTAGCTGATGCGTTGAGCCGTAAGAGCCACGTCAACACCTTAATGACGGGAGATTTACCAAGGGAGTTAGCCGAAAATCTTTGAGAGCTTTGTTTGGAAATAGTTTCGAGAGGCTATGTAGCAGCATTGGAGATTCAGTCTATGTTGATGGATAGGATCAGAGAAGCCCAAAATACTGATAAGGAGATTGCCGAGATAAAGGATAAATGAGCAGAGGAAAAGCTAAGGAATTTTGTGAGGATGAGCACGATACCTTATGGTTTGAAGACTGTGTTTATGTGTCAAATGATCTGGAGATCAGGAAGTTAATTTTACGAGAGGCCCATGATTCACCGTATTCGATTCACCCAGGAAATACCAAGATGTATTTGGATTTGAAGGATATTTTCTGGTGGACCGGAATGAAAAAGGATATTGCGGAATATGTAGCAGTTTGTGATGTATGTTAGAGAGTAAAGGCAGAGCATCAGAAGCCAGCCGGATTGCTACAGCCATCGCCGATACCCGAACGGAAGTGTGATAAGTTAGGCATGGATTTTATTACAGGATTGCCCAGAACACGTTCAGGCTATGACTCGATATGGGTTGTAGTCGATCGTTTGACAAAGGTAGCTCATTTCATTCCAGTGAAGACTACCTATACCAGTGCAAAGTTGGCAAAGATATACATGACTAGAATCGTTTGTCTGCCTAGAGTTCCAAGGAGCATAGTATCAGATAGAGGAACCCAGTTTACCTCAAAGTTCTGGAATCAGTTGCATGAAACTTTGGGAACCAGACTAGAGTTTTAGCACAGCTTTCCACCCGTAGACAGATGGATAGACTGAGAGAGTCAATCAGATTTTAGACGATATGCTAAGAGCTTGTGCGCTAGATTACGGATCTAGTTGGGACGAGAATTTGCCGTATGTAGAATTCTCTTACAACAACAGCTATCAATCCAGTTTGAAGATGGCCCCTTTCGAAGCCTTGTACGGAAGGAGGTGCAGGACCCCATTGTCCTGGGATGAAGTTGGAGACCGCCAGTTGTTTGGACCGGATCTGATAAAGGAATCTGAACAGAAAGTGAAATTAATTCGCGACAGGCTGAAGGTAGCTCAATCCAGGCAGAAGAGTTATGCCGATTCTAATCATAAGGAGACAGTTTACGAAGTCGAAGACCGAGTTTACCTTCGAGTATCACCACTTCGAGGAGTTAAGCGCTTTGGAGTTAAGGAAAAATTAGCGCCACGTTTTGTAGGCCCATACAAAGTTTTGGAGCGTATGGGAGAAGTAGCCTACAAGTTGGAATTGCCCGAAGGATTGTCGGGAGTTCACGACGTGTTCCATGTATCCCAGTTGAAGAAGTGCCAAGTAGAGATGGCTGACATACCACTGAGAGATACGGTACCACTGGAAGCAATTCAGTTGGACAGTGATTTGACCTATGAGGAGAAACCAGTAAAGATTCTAGAGTATGCCAGTCGAGTCACCCGTGGCAAGGTTATCAAGTTTTGGAAGGTTCAGTGGAGCCAGCACATGGAGGATGAAGCCACCTGGGAACGAGAGGAAGATTTGCTGAAGGACCACCCTCACCTATTTTCTAGCCAACCCGAATCTCGAGGGCGAGATTCATCTTAAGGGGGGTAGGTTTGTAACATCCCAAATTTTCAATTTAGAATGTTATACACTAGATCATCATTGCATATCATATTTATTGCATTTTGGTTGATCCTAGAAATTTCACGCAACTCAAGGACCCTCGGAGAGAGTTGGGGATTTTGTTATTTTCATATTTGAGTTGTCTCAAATTTTAGAAATAGGATCATTTGATTTTATTTATTTTATCTTCAATTATTTCTATTACAAAAATATGAGAGAGGGAATAAAATGACTTTCCCAAAATAAAGAAATATTGAGGATTTAATAAAAAATCAAATAAGATTTTATTTTGGTTTTATTTGCTATTTTATTTGAATTTAGGAAAAATGCGCGTTTTTCAAAATTGCATTTAGGCCCCAAATAAATGTTCATCTTGTGCGGCTTGATTTTAGAAGCCGGGGAAATTTTATTTCGGGATTTTTGGAGTCCGTTTAGTATTCCTGTTTTTTCTGAGCGTAACTAAAAAAACGCAACCGACCTACGGCTTGTGTCCGACCCGGACACTAGGCCCGTCCAGGCTTTATAAGCCGGGGAGCCCAGCCCGGGACCTCCCAAACCCTAGCGCCCAGCCCCCACCGCCCTAGTGCCGCCGCCGCCTTCGACGCCGCCTAGCGCCGCCGCTGCCGCACTACACCGCCCCGCGCCGCCGCCGACCGCCGCCCACCGGAGTTGCCGGAGGTAGTTTTTTTTAGTCGCCGGTTTTTCCCGAAAAACCGTTCGATTTTCCGACGGTTTTGCTCTATTTTTAGTTTCGGTTTTTCTTTTAAATGAATCAGTTTTCCGGTTTATTTAAATTGCGAGCATTCATCCATTCATTCGTTCTAGCGAACGTTCGTTGTTTTTCTTTTTCTCGGATTAAATCCGCGATTTTTCTGATCGCGATTTCTGATCCGATATTCGTTTTAGTCTAACTCTTCGCTCGTTTATCGGAATCAGGCGATTCAAGCGCCTGGAGTTTCGTCTCGAAACCCTCTTTCCGATTAATCAACTTAAACAAGTTTTTGCCACTATAAAAATTGCCTTAGATCCAGAATAGTAAACGAAGCCTGTTTCTTTTGCCGTTTGTCTTTCATTGCTTCGTTCGATTTGACTCTTTTTTGCCAACCAGAGTTCTTAAGTTGAACTTTCTGGTTAGATCTCTTATTTGAGTTTTACCTGTGCATTAGTTGAGTACTTATTGTATGCTTGTTTGTTTGCGATAGAGTACCCGGAGTGCACCGCTTGCTACTTCGAATCGCTAGGTTTCCCGGATCATCAGCAAGGCAAGTAACACTTTGATCATGCTTTCCCACTACCCATTTTTATTGCATTAGATCAATCCTCACACATTGCATGATTAGGATCTAATTAAAATGTGGGTTTGGGAAGTAGTTGAGGTAGTACCTATTACCTGTTTATTATCAAACCTTTGGGAGTTACTTCTATGTTTGCTTATTATGCCATGCTATGCTAGTAGACGTGGATTGGGTGAGTGTATCCATGACAGATGTGAGATTGTTAATTAATGGTTTACTTAAGGTGGCAACTTAAACACACATCTGGGTGGATTGAGGTACCTGGGTATTCCAGGATTGCCTGTTTTCTTTATGGACCGCCACCCAGGCTCAAAGGGATCATGAGATTATTTATGCTAGAAACTTCCGTGTGCAGCCACAAGCTATTATGGGCTCTAGCATAGTTGATTAAGTTGTGTGAACTCTTACAGTGGTAGACTAGTAGATGTAGGGGAAAGTAGGTGTAACGGTCTACCCGATCGTAAGGTGCTAGCACTTCTGAAAGACTATGTCTCGGTCATCCATCTTCTCAAACAACATGTAGTGTGAGAAACCAAACGGAGGCGATTGAGTCTTGTGGGGAAAAGTTCGCAAACCTCTACAGAGTGTATAAACTAATCATGATTAGCCGTGTCCCCGGTTATGGACATCTTGAGTATCTAGTACCTAGATTATCATGTGCATCTCAACATGTTACTCTAAAAATTAATTTTGCTGGGTTTGTTTAATGATGATGCTTAATTGGGATTGAGAATGCTGTCAACCATTCTCAATGTTTAACAACTACTATGATAGTTAAATAAAAATTATTCCTTTGCAGTAGGGAAAAATTGGCTTTACGCAAAACTATAACCATAGAGCTTTTCACCAGCCAAATATGCATATAGAATAGCTGTTTCATTCCATTACTCTCTATGTGTTACTTTGCCAGCATATTCCATGTTGTAGACTTTTCAGACGACGATTAAGGAGTTTTTAGGTCGTGGTTCTATACTCAGTGATGTCGTTGGAGTTGATGGACTCACTTATCTTCCAAGCCTTCCGTTGTTATCGTTATTAGATGGCCTTAAGCCATATTTATTGTAATAGGTTCTCTTTTGAGACACTCGATGTAATAAGTGTGTGATTTCTATTCTGTTATAAATCCTTCAAGTACTGTGTGGTGTCAGCATTACTGATCCAGAGATGACACCGGAGCACAGAGATTGGACCGTTTGAGGTCGGGTCGCTACAGGGGGAGAGAGAGACAAGAGGCCAACGCAGTCTTGTTTAGATCTTGTGAAGAGAGGGTGAGAGACTATGAATATAGCAAATCCTAGCAAATGAACGTTGAGCCTCCAGCGTGTAACATATATGTAGTGCGGCGAGCGTGTGGAGAGTGCAAACCCTAGCGAACAAGCACTGAGGCTCCCGCTTATATATATATACTACTGTAGTACGGACTGAGCTCCGGTGCCTTCACTACACCTGCTTTTGGCTATATGACAGGTGAGCCAGCCACATCTTAGGCCCACCTGTCATAAAACCCTAGCAAAAATTGCACCAACATGAAAGACGACTACGTCTCCAACGCAACCAAGGTGAACTGACGAAGGATATCATCTTTGTGTGTAACAAGCAAAGAGCACTGATGGAAGACAGCTTGTTTTTCGTCAAAAATCGATCAGCTTCACCAGCCGACGCAACCATGAGGCGAAACCATGAGCATCGATAGGTTATCGTGGTGATGCATCATCCATTTGTCATCAAGTTTGGGAGAGGCACCTAAGAAATTCGACAAATCCTCATTGTGGTCTGTTTCTTCTCAGTAATCAAGCTCGAGGAAGGAAGAACCACGTGGCAGAGGACAGTGAGGCGGAACAACAATGGCCATCCAATTTTGTGCAGTTCCACTAAAATTGAGGAAGACATGCCCGGGTATGGAGACACGCATCGCTGTTTCCAAAAATATAAAAAGGGTTAGCAACGACATCTCAATTGTCAATAAGAATTAATGAAAAGTACACCAACAAACAGAAGCATCATAATTATCTTGATGGGAACTAAACCAAGATACCCGAGAAAAAAAGCATTTCTTCATTTAACCAGTGATAGTACTACCACCATATGGACAATGACCGCACAACCACCATGTACTTTTTGTCGAAACAACATGTATACCTTCACCGAGGCATAAATCAGGACAACTTTTTGAGTGGCATTTCCTCTATAATAGTACTAGTAGGTGATGTTGGACCAACCGACGAACCCTAGCTACTATGCATGGGGAGCTGGGGAGTAGTCGCATAGAAGAAAACCCGCACACAGCAACCTAGGGAGCTGGACCAGTACAAGAAGTTATACCTGGGGAGCTGGCGAGATGTCGTTTAGGTGGGCGGGCGGGATCTGCCCACACGACGGCAGCGAACAAGGGCGCGGAGGATCTTCGTCCGCGCCAGCGCCGGCTCCGCGAGGACGGTGCGCATCGGCTTCCTCCGTCGCCGACGGCGACAACGTCAACGCTGCACCTCCTCACCTCCCGCAGCGGACGGGATTCGGCCGGATCTGTGACCACCGGTGAGGAGAGAGATAGAGTGGACACTGTCATCTTGTTTTGATATGGAGAGGGTGAGAAAGCGAGACGCGAGAAACTCTATCAAATAAGAGGCTATAATGAAGTAAAAAAATCTCCCCATAGCAGTGGTTCTAAATAGAATACGCGCGTTCCCGGAAAAAAGAAACGAAAACTAGCGGACAGTTTTTAAGGGTCTGTCTAGGACACATCTAGATGTGGCATAGTTATGTCACATATAAGTTGATGTCCACTCTGTTTGTGGTCTTTTTCTAGTTTTTTTCTCTTGTTGCTACATTATATACTTGTGAGAGCTTAGATGTGATGTCCTTAAATAACATCTAGATGTGAATTAGACAAACTGATTTTAACATGTCAAGAAAGAAAATTCGATCAAAAACACGCCCCCGCTTCTAGGTCGCGAGAGTCGTCGCGCACACACACATAGACATAGACATGCATGTCCGTGTTTACATAAAATTCCATTTTCATCTTCATCTCCAATCATATTTTTCCAACTGGCACATTATTTACGTTGTTAATTATATACACAGCAATATTAACGTACAACATCTCTTGTTTGCGCACGTCCAGACCGCTGCCACGGCCGGTCCTAAACAACCCGAACCCTCTTCACCACGGCGCGTGCTTCCCGCCCGAAACAGTCAGTGCCGCATTCATGCCCAGCCGGAGCAGACGCGACCTCTCACTGGCGCCGGCATTGAAGTGGCGCGCCGGCCGAGAGAGCGTCGCTCGCGCCGCTTTCGGGTGCACGCGGCTGCTCCGCGTTCAAAGGTCGCAATAGCCGGCTACAATATGCGCGATCTCTTCCAGTAGTAAGTTCTTGGGAGTCCGTGCTATAGTTAGCTGTCCTCCCCCAACTCGTCAATCTCTTCCAGTAGTGCTAGTACTCCATGGCGCGATCCATCGACAAGCAGGCGGGAAAGTTATGGTATACTACTCGGTTTGCGGTGAGTGGCATGCTGAGCGACCGTGTGGGGTCGAGCCGTGGAGGAGGGTGAGACACGAACACGACAGACGTGATTTAAATGTTGGTTTTGCTCGATGGCGCGATCCAACGAAATGAAATGTTGGTTTCTCTATGTTTCCATTTTTTCTCCGGAAAAACGGAAACTTTTCCACTCCATTTTCATTCCTATTCCAAGGTTGCCCCGTTACAGCATTCTATCAAATACAAAGGAAAACTAACACGCATGCTGATGCATCTCAATGATTCACAGATCATAGCCAATATTTACTTCACAACTAAAGAAAAAAGTTATGAGAGCGTGTACGATAGAAAAACTACTGATGGTGTCACTACGACTTAAACCCTAAACCCTAAACATGATTTAATTTCCTGGCTAGGTAGAACCTGTCGAAGGAAAGACAGCTGGCACCCTCGGATCATACGATGCTTTTGTGCAGTTCCACTAAAATCGACCTGAGCATCCCTGATGGCAAAGATATTGAAGAAATGTGATTAGAATAATAGTACTGGCACTAGTTCATGAGACATAAACTCATCACAAGTAGAAGCCGGTAGAAGTAGAGAAAGATCGACATGGAGATGGAGCTACGGCAGTGGAGCACGCCGGCTCCAAAAGAAAGATGGACTACCTGGGACGTCGGGCTGTAGCTAGAAGGGCGGTTGGGACGCGGCATCGGCCCATACCGCGGTGACCCCCGATTGGGACGCACCGACTATGGGTTTTCTCCCTCGCCGATGTCGACCACGTCTACGCAGAACATTGTTCCCTTCCCCCAGCTGTGGGATCAGGCCCGTCATTTTATGCTTGTGAAGAGAGCAACCTAAGCAAGCAGGCTTGTAGCTTAGGCTCCTGCTAGTGTATATATAGTGGTTTTGTTTTTCTCTCCATATCAACCATTTTATATTGCGTACGTGTCATTCAAGAGTGAAATGATGGTTGCTTCTTCCGACTAACTTACTGTGTGATTTGGCTGCTCTTTAGTGGCCCCTACACGTACTCCCCCTACATGTATGCAACAGTCACATGTACACATGGACGCAAAAACGCGCGCGACGCCCTAATGCATGCATGTCCGAGCACACGACGGAACACACACGGTCACGCTCAAATGCTCAACCTACACGTGTACGCACACACATATGCAGTCAGGGTGAGCTAGTGATCGTATGAACACCGGAAAATATATATATTGAGCGCAATGAGCGTATTATGAAGTGCACTGACCGTATTTTTACAAATATACAGTGACAGACAGTGTATTTATCTCATTTAAAATTAAGCCATATTAACCGGAGAGGAGGCAGCATGGACTAGCATTACTTTGTTGTGTCCCGTCAACTTGCCGAACAAGGAGAAGGTTGCAAGACGCGAGAAGCTTGCACGCGGTGGCTCGCAGGACAAGGAGAAACTTTTGACTAATGCAAGCTCTCCCTCGCTCAGGCGGTGGACGTGCAACAGTTAATTCGGTGTCAGATTGCCAGAAGCATACACTATACTACTAGTGCTATTATTGTTCGACTTCCCGAATAGCCAAGTGCAAAGTTTACTAGTACTACGACTATAGTCCATAAAGGTACGTACTATACTAGTACTAGGAACCGTACGACTATAGTCCATAAAGGTACGTACTATACTAGTACTAGGGACCGTATGGAGGAGCGTCTGCACTCTTATTATAATTTTAAAATGTGATAAAGCAATCTTCAACACATTTGGTTCTCTTCGAGGGTTCTCGCATGTGATAATGGAAGTTGATTGCATGGAACACTCGCCACAATTCTCGCTTAATTCTAGCTCATATCCTATTACAAATAGTAGCACTCAGTAATATTTGCTCCCTTTTGTTATTCAGCATGTAAACAGGTCAGCAAACCTTGTGGCGCATCTTCGTGCGAACCGTGCTTGTTGCACTTTGAATGTGGCCGAGAGCTGGCTTGATGAAACACCTCGCTTCCTACTTCTTTTTTGCGGGGTACCTCGCTTCCTAGTGACCAGTGTCTTGGCTGATCGTCCTAAGAATGCTTATATATGAATAAAGCTCTCTCATTTACCCGCAAAAAAGATTAAGCCATATTAACCGGAAAGGAGGGAGTATGGACTAGCACTACTTTTTGGTGTGTCCCGTCAACTCACGGAACGAGGAGAAGCTTGCAGGACAAGGTGAAGCTCGCTTATGCCTTTTGACTAATGCAACCTATTCTCGGTGGACATGCATCAGTCCATTCGGTGTCAGATTGTCAGAGGCATACACTATAGTACCCAACATGCGGAGTACCATCATTGTTTGACTTCACGAAGAGGCGAAGATCCAAGCGCAGTAGTACGCGTACTTGGTTTTGCACCTTCATACTACTCCACCCTCCGTCACAGTTTACAGGGCGCGCTTCATTATGATGCACTTCTCTCAATGCATTTCCACCACCAGAGAGACTTTAGACGCGTTTGGTTTAATGCTCAATTAATTAGGGCGTGGTAACCGCAATCAAGTCCACAATTTTCTCTCCATGTACTGTACCACTATGGAGTGCATGCATGTGTGTACCCGGGGTAGAAGCACTGCATGTATGTGTGTACGCATTATTCCCCCTAGTAATAGACGTCGTGCTATAACTACCAATGCTATTTTTCAGGCCGATCGCTAGTCGCCTTGGTCCCACAGATTTTTTTCTTTTTTCTGAAGCGCGCTGTATAAACAGTGACGGATGGAGTAGTATGAGCCGATTCAAATAAGAGCGTATTGATGGTTGCTTCTTCAGAGCAACTTACAGTGGGAAAGGTGAGGCTTATGATTTGACTGCTCATTACTCACTATTAATGCGGTGCAACGACCAGGCTGAGTCTCCCATGCGGTTGTGCACTACCCCCTCGGTTCTTAAATATACTCCGAAGTATTTGTCTTTCTAGAGATTTCAACGAGTGACTACTCAAATATTTGTCTTTTTAGAGATTTCAAATGGACTGGCACATACGGGTGTATATAGACATATTTTAGAGTGTAGATTCACTCATTTTGCTCCGTATGTAGTCACGTGTTGAAATCTCTGTTAAGACGAATAGAATCCAAAAAGATACATAGTGGGAGGAACCCAGCCTCCTTGGAGTTTAGCGATTCCTGGCCGTCGGATCTCTCATCCGTCCGATCACGAGATGAGTAGATACAGTCCTTTAGATCGAGGCGAGTCACTATAGATCGAAACAGTGTCCAAACCGCGCTGCCACCGCCTGTAAAATCGGTGCCCCCACAAGGGCATTTTCGTCATTTCGCGTCCTGTGGTATAAAAGGGGGCTGCTCTTATGGAGAGGAGACCTAGCCGTCGCTCCTCCCGCACAGATGCACTCGCGCCGCCTTCCTCTTCCTCCCACCTCACCTCTCTCTCCTTCCTCTTCCAAACCCTAGGCCCAAGCCCGCTGTCGCTGCTTCCTCCTTCCCCGCTGGCGCCCAGCCTCCTCCCCTCACGTCCTCCTCCTTCTGCCCCCCTCCGACATGGTGCCGCCCAAACCCTAATCCCCCGCCCCGTCCCCGGCTCACGCGGGAGGGAAGCAGGAATGGCGAGGCGAGGCAAAGGCGGCGGCGTATGGGATGCGGCGCGGGCGGCGTGGCCCAGGGGGTCGGCGTGGCCGCGGCTTCTCGTCGTCTCCGCCGTTGCCTGGGCGCTGGTCCTCCTCGCCTTCCACCTCTGGTCCTGCGACGCGTGGTTGCTCGATGCCACCATGGCGGTGTTCTTCGGCAGTCGGGGTCAACATAGTAGGTATAAAATCGCCCTCTCTTGCACTACCGAATTCCCCTCTCCATCATTCCTTGATTTTCTCTGTTGGACAACTAACCAGGGTCGTTTTTTTGGCTTTCTCGGCTGCACATTGTGATGGCTAGGGTTTCATGCCAGGGTCGTTTCTTGGTACGTGGATGTTATTCCTTGGATGTGGAAAAAGAATGGAGCAGGAGGAAAAGAGGAAGGGGGTTTTGAGAGCATTAGTTTTGAAATGAGCGGACCGTTGGGCGCTTCCCAAGGCGACGGACTGGGCTCCCCGCCTCGGTCGCCTCCGGCCTCGGCCTCAGGGGGCTGGGAGGTGGTCAGGCGCGGCGCATGGCCCTCTCCGGCGGGGACGGGGCAGACCGTGAGGGCTGGCGCGGTGCTGGCTCCGGTGGGCGGTCGGTTTTGGGCGCTGGCTGAGGACGAGTCGGAGGTCGAGGAGGACTTGGATCCGGCGTCTAGGGAGGGGTTCCTGGCGCCGAGGAGGCCGTCACTCAGCGACTTTGTGGCCTGTGCGCTAACGTCGGGGCCTGGAGTCGTGGGAGCGCGTCGCCGCTTCGCTCCGGGAGGCCGGGGTTCGCGCGCGGTCGAGGTCAGAGCTTGGCGACCCTCCACGCCGGCAGGCAGGGGCTCGCCGTCCTCTGGGGGTGCCGCGAGGGACATCCGTGCTAGGACGGCGGCGACGCTGCTCGCTCCGGTGGACTCGGAGGTGGAGTGGCCGTGCCTTACATCGTCGGCGGGGGCCGGCCGGGCGGCGGAGGAGGAGGAGGCGGCGCCGCAGGCTGCGGAGGGTGGCGCGGCGTCTCCGAGGCCTAGGGTTGGCAGCGTCGGTCCCGGGGCCGAGGTGGGCCAGCGGGGTCGTGGGCCGGCCCATGAGTCAGGTTCGGCAGGCGGTGAAGGCCCACGCTCTGGAGGAGACAGCGAGTCCCGGGGGAAGGGAGGCCTGGCGATCAGTGGGCCGGTGGGTTCCGTCCAGCCCATGGCGGGCCTGCCTCGGCCTTGGCCCAACACCGGCTCCTATTTATGGGTGCGCCGCGGCTGCCTTGACCCCTCTCTAGGGTTTCCCGCATCTAGATCGGAGGTGCGGCGCTGGGCTCGCCGTGCCAGATCCATCCAACCCATTTCCCCACCTCCCCCTCTCTCCATTTCTTTTGCGGCGGCGGTGATGAATGGGCGGCGCGCGGAGAAGAGGCCTATGGAGCCCCCGATCTTAGATGGGGAGCGGCGCCGGGAGCGCGAGCTGCGGGAAAAGGCGAAGAAGGAGCAGCGAGCAAGAAATGGTGGCAGATCTGAGAGGAGCTATGAGCCGGAGGGGCGCGAGGGGGAGTGGGGTCCCCCTCCCCCATGGTGGATCCAGCAGCAGGAAAGAAGAAAGAAGAAGAAGGAGATGGCTCGGCGTCGGGAGCTGGAACGCAAGCCCGCGGATCTCCCCAGATATGGTGGTGGCCACGGAGATCCGCTGGCCAAGAAGGCCCGGGCGTCGTCCGACCCCTTGGTTGTGTCCCTCCCCCCTGGCGCGAAGGGCACCGTGGGCGAGCCCATTCCGGTGGAGGACGGGTCGGAGGCTATGGAAGTGGAATGTTTCAAGTGCGGGAGACTTGGCCATTTCCAGTCCAAATGCAAATTCTAGCCTTTGTGCGTGCTCTGCAAGGAGGAGGGACATGCTTCCGCTCATTGCCCGACGAGGGGTCGGCAGCCTAGCCTGCAGATTATGGGCAGTGCAATTTCAGGGGAGGGTTTCTTCTGTTTGCAGTTTGAAGAGGAGGAAGAGCTGGAGGGCCCTCGGCTCCCCTCGGTGGGAAACGCGGCAATCCTTTCCGCGGAGCCAGGCAGCCTTAACCTGCGGGTTCTCATTCAGGAGCTCAAACACATGGTCAAGGGGGACTGGGACTGGCAAGTCACGCAAGTAGGAGAAGACGATTTCATGGTGGTGTTTCCCTCCGCGGACCTTCTTCACATGGCCCGGACCAGTGGCAAACTCTTCCTCTCCAATAACGACATCACTGCTAGGGTGCGGGATGTGGTTCATGAGGTGCTTCCACCAATGGTGATGCCAGAAGCTTGGGTGCGGCTCCATGGGATTCCTGAGAAGCATCGCAAGATTGAGCGCATCAAGGAGGCCTTTAAGATGCTGGGCCGACCGATTCTGGTTGATGAACTTTCCCTCATTAAGTTGGGTCCGGTGAGGATGAAATTGGCTTGCAAGTCGCCGGCCAAGCTGAATGGCACGGTGGAGGTCTGGTTTAATCACGAAGGATATCAGATCAAGGTGGAGCTAGAACGGATGCCCAGAAGGTTGGGTGATGGTGGTGGAGCCTCGGGGGTGGGCCCATCCGCTCCCCCGCTAGACAGCCAGCAGGGAAAGGGCGACCCTAGCAAGCAAGGGCCTTCCGCGGGCAACGCCCCCAAGGCAGCTGCCATTGGGGCGCCCAAATCTGGGACGGGGGCGTCTCAGAAGGAGGCAGCCGGCTCCGGCGCGAAGGTGGGGGGCCAAGATGTGGTGATGGGCGAGAAGGCGAACGACCCCGAAGACAGCATCCAAGACACTTCTATCGACACCGAGACATGGGAAAAACTGGGTGTGATCGCGACTCAAGACACGGCTGTCAGCCTTCCCCCCCTCGCCCGCTCTCTGGATCCGTCTTTCGAGGTCCTAGGCTCCAGCCTGACAGCTCCGTGTGCGCCTCTCCCTCTGGTGGCAAGGGGGTACGGGGCCATGCCGGGCTCCCCACCCCGAGGGGGGGGAGGGCTCGGGGCTGGACTGCGTCCTCATGGACTCGAACCCAACTCCGGCCTCAGACAGGCGCCTGTCGAGTGGCTCTGGCCGACAGGCCAAGAAGACTGCGGGGAGGAAGGCGGGGAGCAAGACGGTGGTCTCGGAGGCTGCGGGGGCGGTTTCGGCGCTGGGAGGCGATTTGGGTGCGGCTCTGGTGGCGTCAGGGCCGGCAGTCAAGGCCAAGCATACTAGGGCAACTCCGGTGTCGTCTCGGGCTCCTAGCGCTCGCGCCAAGGCCAAGCTCGGAGACATGACCTCTCTGGAAAGTGCAAAGCTTCGTGCTGCTGACAAGAACATGGACACGACAGGTAACCCTCTCCCCTCCTTTAAGATTCTGAGCGCTTTCTCTGATGAGCATCTCGCCGAGATTCTGCATGATAGTGGCGTAGCGCTAGACTCCTCGTCTCTGGATTTGATTTCTTTATTGCGTGCGCGCGAAGAGGCCCAGGCTGCCCTCGCGGAAGCAGCCGCCAGGTGTGTGGCTGCCCAGGCGGTCGAAGCCACGGACGCAGCATCAGTAGGGGCTGATGCTGTCGACATGCCCATTGAGGGAGCTGAGGCCGTGGCGGCCTCGGTCTTGCCTTCTTCCAGTCGAAAGCCGGCTAGGAAGCGTGTGGCCAAGGTGGTCTCCTCCCGTGGAGTCCGCTTGCGTAACAGGATTATCTAATGCGTTATTTCTTCTGGAATATCCGCGGATGCGGGCACGGGGGGCGTCGCACGCAGCTCCGCGAGTACATGTCCAAAGAACACATTGACTTTGTGGCGCTCCAGGAGACAATTAAGGCCGACTTCTCCTTTAGAGACCTTTTGGCGTACGATCCGCTCCAGCGCTTTGATTGGTTCTGGATTCCGTCCGTCGGCCTCTCTGGGGGTCAAGTGATGGGTTGCAACAAGGATGTGTGTGAGGTTATATCGTGGGAGGGCGGCACGTTCTATATAGCTGCCACTATCCGGCACCGGGTCTCCCAAGCTTCTTGGGTGATCGCGAGTGTTTATGGGCCGGCGGATCACGCGAGGTCCGCTATTTTCTTAGATGAAATCACAGCTATGGTGGGGGCCAAACAATCGTCCAACCTACCAGTGGTGGTAGGAGGTGATTTCAACTTGATCCGCTCGGGGGCGCACAAAAGCAACAACAATATTGACTGGGCTAGGGTGTCCATGTTCAATAATGCCATTGCGTCCGCTGCCCTTCGGGAGATCGCGCGTACTGGGGCCAGATACACTTGGACTAACAAGCAACGTGAGCCAATCAGATGTGTCCTTGACCGTGTTTTTTGCTCTAGTGACTGGGAGGCGCTGTTTCCTCTCTGTACTTTAGTGGCGGAAACGCGCATAGGATCTGATCACGTCCCGTTGATTTTGTCCTCAGGGGAGGACAACGTGCGGCGTAGCCATAGATTCTTCTTTGAGACAGCTTGGTTCGAACATGAGGGTTTCAGCCAGCTAGTCACAAATCGCTGGTCCCAGATCGGCAACCAGTTGGGGCGTCAACGAGGACCAGTTGAGTTCTGGTCCTCAGCGGCTGCGGCTTTGCGTGCTTTCCTTAGGGGCTGGGGGGCTAACCATGGTAGCGAGTCCAAAAGGGAGAGGGAGCGCATTACGGCAGATATAGCCCTCCTCGACTCGCAGGCCGATATTAGAACCTTCTCTGGTGACGAATGGGAGCTAAGATACTCTCTTGAACATCAGGTCCTGGCTATTCTCAGGGCGGAGGAGGAATACTGGCGCCGTAGGGGTGGTGTCAAGTGGGTAGTGAAAGGCGATGCTAACAGAGGATACTTTCACGCTTACGCTAACGGTCGCAAACGGAAGAGCACTATCCTTAGGCTCCAATCAGAACGTGGGACGCTGATATCTCAGAACGAAATAGCGAAATACATCTATAACTTCTTCATTGAGCTGTTGGGAACAACTGAGGTGAAAAACCTAAGTCTTAGGGCAGACTTCTGGGGCATGCACGAACGAGTCTCGCAGCAGGAAAACGACGCCCTTATGGTGTCCTTTTCGGCCCAGGAGATTGATTGCGCGCTTGCGGGTATGAAGAACGACACGGCCCCAGGGCCTGACGGCTGGCCGGTGGAGTTTTTCAAGCGCTTTTGGTCGCTGCTTAGGGACTTATTCCAAGCGATCATAAACGGCTTCGCCCTAGGTACGGTTGACCTGTCTCGTCTAAATTACGGGGCCATCTGCCTAATCCCCAAGGTCAAAGGGGCAGAATCTATCAAACAGTTTCGGCCGATTACGCTCATCAATGTACCCTTTAAATTGTGCGCCAAAGCTTATGCTTCTAGGCTAGCGACGGTCGCCCAACAAGTCATTAGTTCGAGCCAAACTGCTTTCCTTAAGGGTAGGAGCATCCTGGAAGGGCCCATTGCTCTTACGGAGATTGTCCACGAGTTAAAACGATCACAGGAGCAGGGTGTTATCATTAAGTTAGATTTCGAAAAAGCCTATGACCGCGTAAATTGGGAGTTTATTCGCGAGGTCTTCCTCAAAAAGGGTTTTGAGGCAGGGTTTGTTCACCGGATCATGAGTCTGATCTCGAGTGGCAACACCTCGGTCATTGTCAATGGCGAGATGGGGAAATACTTCCGTAACAGGAAAGGGCTAAGACAGGGCGATCCCATATCCCCACTTGTCTTTAATTTTGTGGCTGATGCCATGGCAGCCATGCTGACCAAGGCCAGGGAGGCCGGTCACATCAAGGGGCTAGTCTCACACCTCATCCCGGGTGGAGTGACTCACTTACAATACGCAGACGACACCCTGCTGTTGTTTAAGCCAGATGATCACAGTATTGCTTCGACTAAACTTTTGCTACTAGCCTTCGAGCTCCTCTCCGGACTCAAAATCAACTTTAACAAGAGCGAGGTCATAACCATGGGGATGGACGACCAGCAAAGCTTACGTACCGCAAACCTCCTTAATTGCAAGCTAGGGAGCTTCCCAATTAAGTACCTAGGGCTTCCAATCTCCAACCGCAAACTTTCGATACTAGAATGGGAGCCCCTGTACGGGAAAGTGGCCAATAGGGTAAGCCCGTGGCGAGGGTGTTTCATGTCCTCCGCTGCAAGGCTCATTCTCACAAACTCGAGCCTCTCTTCCCTTCCCCTCTTCACTATGGGGATGTTTTTGCTTGCCGATGGGGTACATGCCAAGCTAGACACTCCTAGATCCAGGTTCTTTTGGGAAGGAACTGGCATCAAAAGGAAGTACCACCTCGTCAAGTGGGCGGCGGTTTGTAGGCCTAAGAAATTTGGGGGATTGGGAATCCTAAATTCCAAACTTATGAATGTTGCCCTTCTAGCCAAATGGTGGTGGCGGCTGACCCAAGATGAGTCGGGGCTCTGGGCAAAGTTGCTTAAAGCCAAGTACTTCCCGCATGGGAACCCATTCACAGCCTCGGCCAACGGATCCGAGTTTTGGAGAGGGATCCAAGCGGTGCGGCCTGCTTTCGATTTAGGGGCCAATTTCCAGACCAACAACGGACTATCCACTAGGTTTTGGCTTGATCATTGGCTGGGCGATTCCCCCCTTTGGCAAAGCCATCCCTCCTTATTCAGGATCGCCACAGATACTAACATCCTAGTTGGGGAGGCGTTACATGTAGACCCGCCGGCGATCCACTTTATGAGGGCCCTAACAAACGAAGAGCGCATTTCTTGGGACGGGCTGTCCCAGCAATTAGGCTCCCATCGCCTTCGGGCGGGGGCTGACACTGTCAAGTGGAGTTTGACAGCGTCCGGGAAATTTACAGTGAAGTCCTTATATAACAAGCTAACTGGAGGGCCAGTGCTTGACATAGCAAAGGGTCTGTGGAAGGCAGGCCTGCCCTTGAAGATCAAGATCTTTATGTGGCAAATGCTCAGGAATAGGCTGCCTACTTCGGACAACATAGCTAAACGGAACGGTCCGACCGACGGCTCATGCGTGATCTGTGGGCAAGGGGAAGACGCGAATCATGTTTTCTTCCGGTGCCACCTGGCCAGGTTTATGTGGAGTGCAGTTCGGGAGGCCTTTCACACAGACTGGAACCCCGTTTCGGGGACACAATTGGTCTCGATTCTAAAATCCACTAAAGGGACCTCTAGCAGAATCGCCTGGCGTTGCGTAGGGGCGTTACTATGGGCACTTTGGACGACGCGAAACAAAATTACGATTGAAAAGAAATTTCCTAACCACCCTGCAGACATGATCTTCAAATGCCACCTATTTTTGCAGATGTGGACACCGCTGGGGAAGGAGCGCGATGCTGAGCGCATGACAGAAGCCATGGAGCGTATCAAGTCAATTCAGACGAGGGCAAGACAAAACATGACGAGTTGATGATGCTTTTGGAGCCTTCCGCGGTGTTTAGTCGTTTAGGTCATTGCTCTTGCTGGTCCGTCATGGTGATTTTGTAGCGATGAACCTTGCTTTTGCTGCCCTGAGGGGTGTGTTGCTGAACCTTTATTGTGTAACCGTTAAACCTGGATGCCTTTCGGGCTTTATTAATTTAAAGCCGGACGCTTCTAGCGTCTTCGTTCCAAAAAAAAAAAGGAAAAGAGGAAGGAGAAGCTCTACCACCTCCATGCCCGTGCACTGCTTCCTGTTTGCCTGTAGTAGGTATGAATCAAGTTCCTAATTAATTCTACAAGACATGGGGCAAGTAGCATCTTGATGTTATTGTTTTTGGTAAAAAAATCCCCTATTGTTTCACTGCTGGCCTATGTTGAAGTTTGTTATAGCTTGTTGTTGATTTGATCCATGTGCTGAAAGCAGTTGATCTTATTTTTCATATGTAGATGCAATATTTCTTTTCGTGTATGGGAAAAAGCAATAGCTAGAACTGACATCTCTCTCTCATGAGGTGTGCTTGTGTTATGTCCAAGCAGCATCATCCCCTTTTGGATGTTCAGTTTACTGTACAAGTCAATATGGCTTTGATTTTTAAATCAGCTTCAAAAGGTTGCTTTCACAATCCTTTGATGTTCAGTTTACTGCGCGAGTCACTGATGGATTGCTGTTAATTTGCCCCACGATTCTGTTGCTAGGTACAGTTCAATTTTCTTGAATTTTGTTGTCATGTATGTGTTACTTGGAAATTTAGCCCTAGAGCATGTGCTTGGGCATTGTTCAGCATTGCAGAATAATTGTTTGATGTATGTGATGTTCTCTATTTTGTGGACAGAAGGGAAGAGTAATATGCATATGGGCAGTTGTTGAATCGAGATCCAATCCACCGACAATGAGAGTTGACACGGCAACGAAGCCCAACCCCCGAGAAAATAAGATGTGAGCAAGAACAGAAGAGAGATGTAGTGCTTTTGTACTAATATTGGTTTGCATCTGTACTGACTAGAAAATGAGAGAGAGAGAGCTTTGGTACTGATATTGGGTGAGAGAGTATAGAATTCAGGTCTGGGTTATTAACTAGAGTGAACAGAATAACCACAGAAGTTTGGTATACAACTACAGTACATTATAACAGACAAGTTTTTGAATCTATCAAGCATCAAGGTAAGCTTTCATGATCATAGAAATGTAGGTGTTTGTATTAGCGCAATGCTTTAATCAGTAGGGTCTTTCCCATCTATGATCAAGGTTGATTGCGTCAGCTCTGTTGTGGCGTTCATGTATATGACAATGGAATGATGTGAAATTATGGTATCGAGGCTTTTTTTGAAGCATGCCTAGGGTTTTGTTCCTGTTTGTGTTGATCTAAACATGTGCTCTGTTCATGTAGAAGAACTCATATGAATCTGCCTTAGGGCAATAATTGAGAACATGTGATCAGTATGTTAGCCAAAACTGAACATTTGATCTCTATTGAACTGAAAGGATTGTATATTTGATCTCGGTTTAACTGAAAAGATTGAACCTTTACTTCTGATCTCTGTTTAAGTTTAAAAATTCAGCTGTTTCACAAACTTTCTATAGTTCAGAAACTGAATCTTTAGATGTACTCTGTTTTAGTGCAGAAAATGAATTTTAGTGCACAAACTGAATTAGTACATAAACTGAAAAGACTGAACCTTTACTTCTGATCTTAGTTTAAGTTTAAAAATTCAGCTGTTCCACATGTTGGATAATTCTATATTTTCTAGAAAGAATAAAAAGATTTTATGGATCTCTACATTGTAATGGATTTTATTGTGCTGCTACTCTTCAGTTGCATTGCACCCCCGCATCCAGAATTCGAAGTTGGTTCAGTTTAGACTTTGCAGATCATCAAAAATAGGTTTCTTTTGCTGATAATTTTTCTTTACTGAGAACCAAAAACTACACCTGGACCATCATTTACTAAGACTGGATCTCATCATGGCTATATTACAACTCGGTAGTGTCTCATTCTAACTGGCATGTTATTATTTTACCATGCTAATGCAGGCGATCTGAAGCAAGGAAATGCTCATGCCTATAGACCCAAGTGGCACTATTATCATGGTGAGCCTGAAATCCCATCACTTAATCTGTTCTTTGTTTCTTTTGGGGCGGTCTTGTGATGCTGCTCTGTAGTAGGTGGAGGTGTTCCTCTGCTCGCCAACTGCAGGAGGCGAGCAAAGCTACAACGGAGCGGCAGATTAGGGACTTGGGTCGCTAACCAACAAATCAACTCAATGGCATTCTTCTCACTTACCGGTCAAATCCTGAACCTAGATTCTGCAGTTTGCCTGATAGAGTGAATTCCATTATAAAATGAAGTTCCTTCTATCAATTATATAGCTTTTATTAATTTAATTTTTCTACTTTGTACTCCCTCCGTCCCAAAATAAGTGACTGAACTTTGTACTAAGAGGGAGTATATACGTATTGGTTCTTTGGATGCTTTCGTTTAAAGATTTGCAGAGATCAATGAGGATTTGGGTGGCATGAAGGGGACTGGTGATAGGAAACATGGGTCCAAGAAGAAATCAAACAGCATGGTGAGTTGTTCTTCCTTTTCAACCGTGTTCTATAAAGTGCTTGTGTGTTGGTCTGATGTATATAAGTGAAAGAAAATAAAAAATGGATGGAGGAAGGGAACTTCTTGCTTTTCTTTTCCTTTTGTTTCTCTGTTTGATAATTACTCCCTACGATGAGAACGTCTACGAATAGAAATGTCCTACTCCTTGATCCCTTTTAGTGTGAACGGCTCGACGGCAAGCATGACCGTCTGCTCCACGCATTATTGGTTGTGTCTCTGGCTCCGTGTGCGCTGCGCCACACGCGTGTTTGTTGCTTGCGTGCTGCTACTGCGTGTATGGTGTGTTGGCTTGATGTGTGTGTGTGTGTGTGTGCACGCACTAGCTAGGTGAGGATCACTGGCTCATTGCTCTCTCTCTCTGTAGCTTCTTAGAGAAAAATACTTTGCCGTTGGTCTGCATCATGCTTCTAGCATCTTTCCAGGCAGGTAGATGTTTCCAACATCAAGAGAGAAAAGGTCATTGCATGCATATACTTTTAGATGACACATGACCAGAAGTCTTTCCTATGAAAATCATGTGGCCTTGTGACACCCCGACCCTTTTCTTCAGAAATTTGTGATGTGTTTATGCATGTCTGTTGTGATGTGCATAGGAGCATGATTTGTTCTGCCACTTTAGGCATTAGCACACCTATAATATAGGTCTTGAGTCTACAAAGCGCACGTGTGAATTGGCAATGTCTGCATAAATATGATGTATTAAATTATGTTTTGAGAGGGATTTGTTCATTTTCAAAACTAAGGAAGTTGGGTGAGCTTAAAACACCCATTCATCATTTTCAGTGAACTTTTCTAATTGTATTTTAAATCCACAAGAGGGAAAAATCATTGCTCTTTCCCAGATCATCTAAATCGGATGGGCGGGCTCCAAACTCCCAGCGCCATTTGTCATTTTTGTGTTTTGATTTGTACTTGAGTGCCTTTGGACCGATGGTACTATGGAGAGGTGACATTAACACCATTGATGGTTGCTTCTCTCCTGTAGACTACATCTCCTTCTTCTATATGTCAATATATCAACAAAACAAGAGATCTATAATATCATTGTTTATGGAGTTCACAGATTATTGAAGATTTTTGCTGCCATGGAATTGTGAGTTTGTGACTATACATTCTTGTGTCCTACATGTGAATTGAAGATATATTGTCTCTGTATGTGAATGTAAATATCCAGGTATGTAGGCAAGTCCTAACTTTTCTACTGACTGTATTTTCTTGACAGCTTTAAGAGAAGAACGAGTACTGTTAGTCATTCTCTGTCATGTATAATAGTACAATACTGGAGATGTGAATGGATAATGTTCATTTAATACAGTATCAGTAGATGATGATTTGTTTCCTTCGCAATCAACTCGTGTATATCCTGATATGTTCGGTCTATTCCCAAATTAATGCATAAAGTAGCCTTAACAATTATATAGTCTCTCTATGTATTAGTACTCTGTTTTCTCTGGTTTTTTGTCAGATGGAAGAAATCAGTTTGTCATAACATGTGAAAATCAGTTTATTTACCTATCTCTCTATGTATTAGTACTCTGTTTTCTCTGGTTTTTTGTCAGCTAGAAGAAATCAGTTTGTCATAACATGTGAAAATCAGTTTATTTACCTACGTTGTTGCTTTTATCAGTTAGCAAAGATGTTTGTCAAGTAGTAAGTTAGTCATCACATGATGCTTGGCAAAGGGACTTCTGCTGAGGCCTGTAAGGCTAGAAGCACTATATGTAAGGTGGTACCCTCTGATGGATATTCATTTTTCAACTAATACATGACCACACTAGAGAATATCAGGTTCTAAATATGTACGTGGATGAACTTTAAATACATGGATGATTATTCCGCATAAACAAAGTCATATTGTCATTTTTAACACAAAAACAAAGCAGTGTCCCATAACACAAATAGCTACTGTTTGTTTTGAGTAGCAAATTCATTCATTGGTTATGGGGCATCAAGAAGAGCAAACGCCAATGCGGTGAGACATACATGTTCGAATATAAACGTGCGGAAAGTAGTAAATCATTTCACCTTGGCGAGGCACTGTGATCAACGGCCTAGCCCAAGCATGCCATAGCTCCTTGTATAATGCGTCGCTAGAACTCCCTGCACAAAGGATTCATTATGTGAACTAACATGGCAAGTTTACTTTGTAGCATGGTAAATTTAGTTTTGTAGCATGGTTAAAATGCTATGTCAGGTATATATAGAACATTAACACATCATGTGAGGTATGTGATGTCAAAGGGTCTAAAAAGACTGGACCCCGTAACTGTAGCTTCAGAGCTCCAGTAATTACATAGCATCAGTCTAATTGGTGGAGGAAGCTCATGAACAGCTTCAGAGATCATCCCCTGAAAATTCAATCCAATGCTCGCATAAAACGATGAGGTATGAAATGATACCGTCCTCCATCTCAAGCACACACTTTGTGAAAAGAAACTTGCGCGATTCCTCGAGCACCACCCTCCTGCGCCGTCGACGAGGAGGTCCCCGGACACCACAAACCTGCCCCGTCCGCTCAACTTGCCAGTGACCAGCACATACCTGTCAAGTTCAACACCGGCGGCAATGCTACAACCTACATCACAGTCGCTGCAACATGGGTAAGGGAGAGACCACATCAGGGCTGGGGGTCTAAAAATTGGGTGCGTCTCCTCTGCTGTACAGTTGTTACGGTACAGGTGCTCTAGCAGGCATAATCTACCGTCTGTTATAATCCAATGGTCCTCCTTTCTCTCCCTTAATAATTCTATTAATAACTACAAACAGCCTAATAATAGTCCAAAGGAAAATCCTCTACGCCTATAGAATTGGCACCAAACTCCTCCTGTCCGTCTTCCTCGTTCCTCCTGATACATGACCACTTGTTTACTGAATCAGAAATTCTAACATGACACAGAGTAAGCACTTCTTTTGTTCTTGGCAAGATAAGCACAATGCACGGAACAACACCTTATCTGAAGGTCACCAATGGCATGGCTGCCAAGTTCCTCCTATTTCGGAAACTTTTTGAATAGAAATCATATGAGCATTCCAAACTCCATGGGCAAAGACCGACAAAGAAAGTGACCACTAAGTCAAACTATAACTGAAATTAAACTCAACACACGTGCATGTACCACTAATGGCTATTGACGAACCACATTGCCACGAAGAATTAACAGATCATCAAATAACCATATGGTGTAGCTTCTGTAATAGGATAATGAAGAAAGGAGAAAGCAGTTCTAAGTAATAGCAAGTAATTCACCTGCTCCTTCCGTTGGGGAACCATGGCACTAGCTGGCAGGACGTTTCTTGGATTGGATCCGTGAGCTGCAGCTTGTGGAGTTTGGCTGGGCAGGCTGGCGGGGAGGTCCAGCTGCCGCGCCGCCGTCGTCCTGAAGTCATGGGGCGCCGGCTGTGTCGTCAGAGGACAGCACGGTGACTCCGGCGTGATTTTAACCCTCATCTAGCTGCCACCCTCCTCCTCGTTAAGGTTGCCCGAAGGAGCCTCAAGCTTGTCGTCGTCATCGTGCTCTTGGAGTACATGCTCGCCTTGCTCCTAGAGGAGCTTGTCGTCACGGAGCTTCTCCCCGGATCTTGGTCGCGAGCCTCCGTCCTTCCAGCGACACACACGACAAATCTGAACGATTTTCAGACGTTCGGCATTATCTTTTTCGTTATTGTAGTAGATTCTAAGAGTTGATTATGAGTTAATTTACTGATATTGCATACAGGGATCCACCACTTGCGTGGTAGCACCAATTCAATATAATATAACTATAAGATTTTATTTCTTGAAATATAGGAGCTCGCCACCCTGTACTATTTCATCAATGAAACATGACTTTTACAACATGTAAGATGTCAGGGTGTACATAACTATGAGAAGTTGAAGATAAAAATACATTGTGTTAGTTTAACACCTAATTTGAAAATTTGAAGTGAGGTGACTAAATTAAGTATTTGTTTCCCCATTGGGAAGGTCGAAATTCACAGACATCCAAAAGGAAAGAAAAGGATAATGTATCAGCGAAACTATCAAAATTAGAATTTCTCTGTTTTTATACATCAAGGCATCACAAAAGCTCCAACACATCAACCTACATAACAATATTGAAATAATGTCGAGTCGTCTCGAATTAAACCCAAGCCCACGTCTATACTTCCTTAGCATCCACCCAGAAACTCATTCGTCTCTAGCGATGAAACACACGACAACCAGAAACAGAAAGCGAAGCAAAGGAACCGAACCCGAGGCGCAAAAATTCGTCATCTCCGCCGCCCAATTGAAACGACGCCCAGACAGGATTGAGCAGCGTGGGCCGATATGCTCGCCCCATGCGCAGCTCCACAGTGTTTGATCGGCACCTAAAGCGGGTAGCTAGTGCACTTCCTATTATTATTATCATACGCATATACTAAATTTGGATTCATGTACCTGTTTGACCAAAATGTTGGGACCGGCACCCTCGCGCCAAGGCGCGGTCCCGATCTAGTATTTAGGAACGGAGGGAGTACACATACAAAGCAAAATGAGTGAATCTACACTCTAAAATATGCCCGTTTGAAATTTGTAAAAAGACAAATATTTAGGAACGAAGGAGTATAATTTTGTGCATGGCACATGGACCCGGATGATGAAGAGGCTTCTGGCAATGCTATCAAGCTTCCATCATTTGTTTACATAATTGACGTACTATACAAATAATTTTCCAGCGACATGAAATTGTACAATGGTGTGAGCTTTCAGCTTTTGTTTCGCGTGTCTTGCCATCGATGCTCTTTCGGAAACAATAAAAAACTAACTTCCTTTCTAATGCATGTCAATTTATTAGCAGATCAGAGCTAATAATTACATCACAACTGAAGACAAAATTATGAGAAGGTGTTAAATTAAAATTGATCCATGCTTTCATTGACTGCAACGTCCCCCCAGCTCTGTCTAAATCAACAAGGCATGTTGGGAAAAAAAGTAGCTGTCTGGAGCATGCAACATTCCGATCATTTTGTGCAGTTCCACTAAAATAGAGCTGAGCGTCCCTGTTCCAAAGATATCAAGTGTGATTACGATAATAGAGGACTGCTAATGAAACAACAAACACACAAATAGAAGCCGGTCACCTTTGCAGTCTCTCTTAAGACTAACTAGTTGGAGAAGATTAGGCTCGGAGTTGGATGAGGAGGATAGAGCAAAACCAATCTCCCTTTGTGCAGTCGCACTGAAATGTAGAGACGTTGCCCGTGTGACATTTTAGTACAACTGCACAAAACACTCTTAAGAAAAAAGTGATTTGTGCAGTTCACCAAAAGGTCGCAATAGCAACGAGGTGAAATGGATAGCCCTGTTTGCAAAAAAGAGGTAGAAAGGAAACAATTACTGGCCAATAACAGTTGATGACACATGCGACGACAAAAAAAGCATGTTCCTTGTCCTAAGGGAAGATAACAACACAGTTGTGTTTGTCTAAAACGGTGTGAGGACGAGAATGCAATATGGAAAGTACGCTGGACGAGCTACATTTTGGGCAAAGAACTATGGAAGATCCACATGCAGTGACGTGGGAAAACGGGCAGTGGAGCAAGGCTGGAGGGGATACCTGGAGGTCATCGGGATGTAACTAGGTGAGCGGCGGCGGGCGGAATCTGCGAGCAGGTGGCGTAGGCCCTGCCGCGCCGGAGCTTGGTCAAAGAGAACAACATGTACCGCAGATCGGGACGTGTTGCCTCGGCGCCGTCGAACAGAGAAACGATGCACTTCCTCTCTTTCCCCCGGCGGACGGGATGCGGCCGGATCAATGACCAACGGTGAGAGAGAGAGAGGCCACCGCACTCCCTTTCCCCCAGCGGACGGGATGCGGTTGGATCAGTGACCAACGGTGAGAGAGAGGGAGGCCACCGCACTCACTTTCCCCCGGTGGACGGGATGTGGTCGGATCAGTGACCAACGGTGAGAGAGAGAGAGAGGCCACCGGAGCCTTGTGTGAGATACTCTGAAGAGCGGACTACCTTTTCCTCCATAAAAATTATTTTATATTCTGTGTACATGCCATTGAGCGCTATAACTTTATTTAAAAATAACGCAGCAACGCGTCAAGTCGAACTTTGTTTCATGCACGCGCGGTACACGACCACCCTAGGTAAACAACCGCTACAGGCGTTCAAATTAGCACGTGGGCTGCCATTTCGTAAAGAAATGAGCTCCACTGTGTACCCGCGCGGGTGTGGCTGGGCACGAAGCGTGAGTACGTGCACGATGCACCTATTCTCTTCTTGTATACGTACACCACCTACGTGGGGTTGTGTGAGAGAGATACAAACCTAGAGAGATATAGTCTGTGGGTTCTTGAGAG
>NC_041382.1:167605702-167745005 GCF_002162155.2 Triticum dicoccoides
ATGTGTGTGAAATAGAGCCCTGGATATAACATATATATAGAGGGGGCGATCCACGAGAAGAGAGTGGAGGTATCATCGGCTTGAGATGTCCATAGAATCGAAGAGAGGGATGATGTGTGTGTGTGTGTGCGCGCGTGCGATCGATAAAGAGTGCCATTGAATTTGTGTGTGCCCACGTCAAAGATATAGAGTGGCTGGCCTACTGGAACATGAGATGGGACATGTGCAGTTTGTCTCTGTGGCATGGATACCTACCTGCAGCGCTCGACTATCGATGTGTGGTGGGGGAAGAGGGAGGCCCAATTAACTATAGAGGTACAATGGCTGGTATATGTGTGGAGGAGGAGAAAGGCCTACCTCATGTATTAAGGAGATCGATCTGTCTCATGTATTAAGGGAGATCGATCGGCATCCATGCATATGTGCAGGAGATGAATAAGGTTGGGAGAGAGATAGAGCTAGAGTGTTGGAGGGGGTGGTAGTGGAGTTGCTTCTAACAAATGGTGGGATAGGCTTGCTAGACAAACGGAGGGCACGCCCGCAATATCAATAAGAGAGGAGATGGTTGCTTGTTGTCCGTGCACGTGCATGAGAGAGACGGGTTAGGAGGCATGCACGAATGATGAGGGGGGGCAATGTGGCTGTGGTAAGCAGACGTAACTACATAGGAAGTGTTGGGTTTCATAGTAATTTCAAAAAATTTCCTACGCTCACGCAAGATCATAGTGATGCATAGCAACGAGAGGGGGAGAGTGTGATCTACATACCTTTGTAGATCGACAACGGAAGTGTTTGGTTGATGTAGTCGTACGTCTCCACGGCCCGACCGATCAAGCACCGAAACTACGGCACCTCCGAGTTCTAGCACACGTTCAGCTCGATGACGATCCCCGGACTCCGATCCAGCAAAGTGTCGGGGAAGAGTTCCGTCAGCACGACGGCGTGGTGATGATCTTGATGTACTACTGCCGCAGGGCTTCGCCTAAGCACCGCTACAATATTATCGAGGACTATGGTGGAAGGGGGCACCGCACACGGCTAAGAATATGATCACGTGGATCAACTTGTGTTTCTCTGGGGTGCTCCTGCCTCCGTATATAAAGGCTCAAGGGGGGGTGCGGCCAGCCTAGGAGAGGCGCACCAGGAGGAGTCCTACTCCCTCTGGGAGTAGGATTCCCCCCCAATCCTAGTTGGAATAGGATTCGCGGAGGGGGGAAAAGAGAGAGGGGGGCCGGCCCCCCTCTCATTGTCCTATTCGGACCAAGGGAGGGCAGGGGCGCGCGGCCCATCTTGGGCTGCCCCTTCTCTTTTCCACTAAGGCCCACTTAGGCCCATATAGCTCCCGGGGGGTTCCGGTAACCTCCCGGTACTCCGGTAAAATCCCGATTTCACCCGGAACACTTCCGATATCCAAACATAGGCTTCCAATATATCAATCTTTATGTCTCGACCATTTCGAGACTCCTCGTCATGTCCGTGATCACATCCGGGAGTCCGAACAACCTTCGGTACATCAAAATGCATAAACTCATAATATAACTATCATCGTAACCTTAAGCGTGCGGACCCTACGGGTTCGAGAACAATGTAGACATGACCGAGACACGTCTCCGGTCAATAACCAATAGCGGAACCTGGATGCTCATATTGGCTCCTACATATTCTACGAAGATCTTTTATCGGTCAGACCGCATAACAACATACGTTGTTCCCTTTGTCATCGGTATGTTACTTGCCCGAGATTCGATCGTCGGTATCACATACCTAGTTCAATCTCGTCACCGGCAAGTCTCTTTACTCGTTCTGTAATACATCATCCCGCAACTAACTCATTAGTTGCAATGCTTGCAAGGCTTTAAGTGATGTGCATTACCGAGAGGGCCCAGAGATACCTCTCCAACAATCGGAGTGACAAATCCTAATCTCGAAATACGCCAACCCAACATGTACCTTTGGAGACACCTGTAGAGCTCCTTTATAATCACCCAGTTACGTTGTGACGTTTGCTAGCATACAAAGTGTTCCTCTGGCAAACGGGAGTTGCATAATCTCATAGTCATAGGAACATGTATAAGTCATGAAGAAAGCAATAGCAACATACTAAACGATCGGGTGCTAAGCTAATGGAATGGGTCATGTCAATCAGATCATTCAACTAATGATGTGATCCTGTTAATTAAATGACAACTCTTTGTCCATGGTTAGGAAACATAACCATCTTTGATTAACAAGCTAGTCTAGTAGAGGCATACTAGTGACACTCTGTTTGTCTATGTATTCACACATGTATTATGTTTCCGGTTAATACAATTCTAGCATGAATAATAAACTTTTATCATGATATAAGGAAATAAATAATAACTTTATTATTGCCTCTAGGGCATATTTCCTTTAGTCTCCCACTTGCACTAGAGTCAATAATCTAGATTACACAGTAATGATTCTAACACCCATGGAGCCTTGGTGCTGATCATGTTTTGCTCGTGGAAGAGGCTTAGTCAACGGGTCTGCAACATTCAGATCCGTATGTATCTTGCAAATCTCTATGTCTCCCACCTGGACTAGATCCCGGATGGAATTGAAGCGTCTCTTGATGTGCTTGGTTCTCTTGTGAAATCTGGATTCCTTCGCCAAGGCAATTGCACCAGTATTGTCACAAAAGATTTTCATTGGACCTGATGCACTAGGTATGACACCTAGATCGGATATGAACTCCTTTATCCAGACTCCTTCATTTGCTGCTTCCGAAGCAGCTATGTATTCCGCTTCACACGTAGATCCCACCACGACGCTTTGTTTAGAACTGCACCAACTGACAGCTCCACCGTTTAATGTAAACACGTATCCGGTTTGCGATTTAGAATCGTCCGGATCAGTGTCAAAGCTTGCATCAACGTAACCGTTTACGATGAGCTCTTTGTCACCTCCATATAAGAGAAACATATCCTTAGTCCTTTTCAGGTACTTCAGGATGTTCTTGACCGCTGTCCAGTGATCCACTCCTAGATTACTTTGGTACCTCCCTGCTAGACTTATAGCAAGGCACACATCAGGTCTGGTACACAGCATTGCATACATGATAGAGCCTATGGCTGAAGCATAGGGAACATCTTTCATCTTCTCTCTATCTTCTGCAGTGGTCGGGCATTGAGTCCGACTCAACTTCACACCTTGTAACACAGGCAAGAACCCTTTCTTTGCTTGATCCATTTTGAACTTCTTCAAAATCTTGTCAAGGTATGTGCTTTGTGAAAGTCCAATTAAACGTCTCGATCTATCTCTATAGATCTTTATGCCTAATATGTAAGCAGCTTCACCGAGGTCTTTCATTGAAAAACTCTTATTCAAGTATCCCTTTATGCTATCCAAAAATTCTATATCATTTCCAATCAGTAATATGTCATCCACATATAATATCAGAAATGCTACAGAGCTCCCACTCACTTTCTTGTAAATATAGGCTTCTCCAAAAGTCTGTATAAAACCAAATGCTTTGATCACACTATTAAAGCGTTTATTCCAACTCCGAGAGGCTTGCACCAGTCCATAAATGGATCGCTGGAGCTTGCACACTTTCTTAGCTCCCTTTGGATCGACAAAACCTTCTGGTTGCATCATATACAACTCTTCTTCTAGAAATCCATTCAGGAATGCAGTTTTGACATCCATCTGCCAAATTTCATAATCATAAAATGCGGCAATTGCTAACATGATTCGGACAGACTTAAGCATCGCTATGGGTGAGAAGGTCTCATCGTAGTCAATCCCTTGAACTAGCCGAAACCCTTTTGCGACAAGTCGAGCTTTGTAGACAGTAATATTACCGTCGGCGTCAGTCTTCTTCTTGAAGATCCATTTATTCTCAATTGCTTGCCGATCATTGGGCAAGTCAACCAAAGTCCATACTTTGTTCTCATACATGGATCCCATCTCAGATTTCATGGCTTCAAGCCATTTTACGGAATCCGGGCTCACCATCGCTTCTTCATAGTTCGTAGGTTCATCATGATCTAGTAGCATGACTTCCAGAACAGGATTACCGTACCACTCTGGTGCGGATCTTACTCTGGTTGATCTACGAGGTTTAGTAGTATCTTGTTCTGAAGTTTCATGATCATCATTAGCTTCCTCACTAATTGGTGTAGGTGTCACAGAAACAATTTTCTGTGATGTACTACTTTCCAATAAGGGAGAAGGTACAGTTACCTCGTCAAGTTCTACTTTCCTCCCACTCACTTCTTTCGAGAGAAACTCCTTCTCTAGAAAGTTTCCGAACTTAGCAACAAAAGTCCTGCCTTCGGATCTGTGATAGAAGGTGTATCCAATAGTCTCCTTTGGATATCCTATGAAGACACATTTCTCCGATTTGGGTCCGAGCTTATCAGGTTGAAGCTTTTTCACATAAGCATCGCAGCCCCAAACTTTTAGAAACGACAACTTTGGTTTCTTGCCAAACCAAAGTTCATAAGGCGTCGTCTCAACGGATTTTGATGGTGCCCTATTTAACGTGAATGCGGCCGTCTCCAAAGCATAACCCCAAAATGACAGCGGTAAATCAGTAAGAGACATCATAGATCGCACCATATCTAGTAAAGTATGATTACGACGTTCGGACACACCATTACGCTGTGGTGTTCCGGGTGGCGTGAGTTGCGAAACTATTCCGCATTGTTTCAAATGTACACCAAACTCGTAACTCAAATATTCTCCTCCACGATCAGATCGTAGAAACTTTATTTTCTTGTTACGATGATTTTCAACTTCACTCTGAAATTCTTTGAACTTTTCAAATGTTTCAGACTTATGTTTCATTAAGTAGATATACCCATATCTGCTTAAATCATCTATGAAGGTGAGAAAATAACGATATCCGCCACGAGCCTCAATATTCATCGGACCACATACATCAGTATGTATGATTTCCAACAAATCTATTGCTCTCTCCACAGTACCGGAGAACGGCGTTTTAGTCATCTTGCCCATGAGGCACGGTTCGCAAGTACCAATTGATTCATAATCAAGTGGTTCCAAAAGTCTATCAGTATGGAGTTTCTTCATGCGCTTTACACCGATATGACCTAAACGGCAGTGCCACAAATAAGTTGCAATATCATTATCAACTCTGCATCTTTTGGCTTCAACATTATGAATATGTGTGTTACTACTATCGAGATTCAATAAGAATAGACCACTCTTCAAGGGTGCATGACCATAAAAGATATTACTCATATAAATAGAACAACCATTATTCTCTGATTTAAATGAATAACCGTCTCGCATCAAACAAGATTCAGATATAATGTTCATGCTTAATGCTGGCACCAAATAACAATTATTTAGGTCTAATATTAATCCCGAAGGTAGATGTAGAGGTAGCGTGCCGACCGCAATCACATCGACTTTGGAACCGTTTCCCACGCGCATCGTCACCTCGTCCTTAGCCAATCTTCGCTTAATCCGTAGTCCCTGTTTCGAGTTGCAAATATTAGCAAAAGAACCAGTATCAAATACCTAGGTGCTACTGCGAGCATTAGTGAGGTACACATCAATAACATGTATATCACATATACCTTTGTTCACCTTGCCATCCTTCTTATCCGCCAAATACTTGGGGCAGTTCCGCTTCCAGTGACCAGTCTGCTTGCAGTAGAAGCACTCAGTTTCAGGCTTAGGTCCAGACTTGGGTTTCTTCTCTTGAGCAGCAACTTGCTTGCTGTTCTTCTTGAAGTTCCCCTTCTTCTTCCCTTTGCCCTTTTTCTTGAAACTAGTGGTCTTGTTGACCATCAACACTTGATGCTCCTTTTTGATTTCTACCTTCGCAGCTTTCAGCATTGCGAAGAGCTCGGGAATAGTCTTATTCATCCCTTGCATATTATAGTTCATCACAAAGCTCTTGTAGCTTGGTGGCAGTGATTTGAGAATTCTGTCAATGACGCAATCATCTGGAAGATTAACTCCCATTTGAATCAAGTGATTATTATACCCAGACATTTTGAGTATATGCTCACTGACAGAACTGTTCTCCTCCATCTTGCAGCTATAGAACTTATTGGAGACTTCATATCTCTCAATCTGGGCATTTGCTTGAAATATTAACTTCAACTCCTGGAACATCTCATATGCTCCATGACGTTCAAAACGTCGTTGAAGTCCCGGTTCTAAGCCGTAAAGCATGGCACACTGAACTATCGAGTAGTCATCAGCTTTGCTCTGCCAGACGTTCACAACATCTGGTGTTGCTCCAGCAGCAGGCCTGGCACCCAGCGGTGCTTCCAGGACGTAATTCTTCTGTGCAGCAATGAGGATAATCCTCAAGTTACGGACCCAGTCCGTGTAATTGCTACCATCATCTTTCAACTTTGCTTTCTCAAGGAACGCATTAAAATTCAAGGGAACAACAGCACGGGCCATTTATCTACAATCATACATAAACAAGCAAGATACTATCAGGTACTAAGTTCATGATAAATTTAGGTTCAATTAATCATATTACTTAAAGAACTCCCACTTAGATAGATATCCCTCTAATCCTCTAAGTGATTACGTGATCCAAATCAACTAAACCATGTCCGATCATCACGTGAGATGGAGTAGTTTCATTGGTGAACATCACTATGTTGATCATATCTACTATATGATTCACGCTCGACCTTTCGGTCTCCGTGTTCCGAGGCCATATCTGTATATGCTTGGCTCGTCAAGTATAACCTGAGTATTCCGCGTGTGCAACTATTTTGCACCCGTTGTATTTGAACGTAGAGCCTATCACACCCGATCATCACGTGGTGTCTCAGCACGAAGAACTTTCGCAACGGTGCATACTCAGGGAGAACATTTCTTGATAATTTAGTGAGAGATCATCTTATAATGCTACCGTCAATCAAAGCAAGATAAGATGCATAAAAGATAAACATCACATGTAATCAATAAAAGTGATATGATATGGCCATCATCATCTTGTGCTTGTGATCTCCATCTTCGAAGCACCGTCATGACCACCATCGTCACCGGCGCGACACCTTGATCTCCATCGTAGCATCGTTGTCGTCTCGCCAATCTTATGCTTCCACGACTATCACTACCGCTTAGTGATAAAGTAAAGCATTACAGCGCGATTGCATTGCATACAATAAAGCGACAACCATATGGCTCCTGCCAGTTGCTGATAACTCGGTTACAAAACATGATCATCTCATACAATAAAATTTAGCATCATGTCTTGACCATATCACATCACAACATGCCCTGCAAAAACAAGTTAGACGTCCTCTACTTTGTTGTTGCATGTTTTATGTGGCTGCTACGGGCTTAAGCAAGAACCAATCATACCTACGCATCAAAAACCACAACGATAGTTTGTCAAGTTGGTGCTGTTTTAACCTTCGCAAGGACCGGGCGTAGCCACACTCAGTTCGACTAAAGTTGGAGAAACTGTCACCCGCAAGCCACCTATGTGCAAAGCACGTTGGGAGAACCGGTCTCGCATAAGCGTACGCGTAATGTCGCTCCGGGCCGCTTCGTCCAACAATACCGCCGAACCAAAGTATGACATGCTGGTAAGCAGTATGACTTATATCGCCCACAACTCACTTGTGTTCTACTCGTGCATATAACATTAACATATAAAACCTAGGCTCGGATGCCACTGTTGGGTTTCGTATTAATTTCAAAAAAATTCCTACGCTCACGCAAGATCATAGTGATGCATAGCAACAAGAGGGGGAGAGTGTGATCTACATACCCTTGTAGATCGACAACGGAAGCGTTTGGTTGATGTAGTCGTACGTCTCCATGGCCCGACCGATCAAGCACTGAAACTATGGCACCTCCGAGTTCTAGCACACGTTCAGCTCGATGACGATCCCCGGACTCCGATCCAGCAAAGTGTCGGGGAAGATTTCTGTCAGCACGACGGCGTGGTGACGATCTTGATGTACTACTGCCGCAGGGCTTCGCCTAAGCACCGCTACAATATTATCGAGGACTATGGTGGAAGGGGGCACCGCACACGGCTAAGAATATGATCACGTGGATCAACTTGTGTTTCTCTGGGGTGCTCCTGCCTCCGTATATAAAGGCTCAAGGGGGGGGGGTGCGGCCGGCCTAGGAGAGGCGCGCCAGGAGGAGTCCTACTCCCTCTGGGAGTAGGATCCCCCCCCCAATCCTAGTTGGAATAGGATTCACGGAGGGGGGAAAAGAGAGAGGGGGGCCGGCCCCTCTCCTTGTCCTATTCGGACCAAGGGAGGGGAGGGGCACGCGGCCCATCTTGGGCTGCCCCTTCTCTTTTCCACTAAGGCCCACTTAGGCCCATATAGCTCCCGGGGGGTTCCGGTAACCTCCCGGTACTCCGGTAAAATCCCGATTTCACCCAGAACACTTCCGATATCCAAACATAGGCTTCCAATATATCAATATTTATGTCTCGACCATTTCGAGACTCCTCGTCATGTCCGTGATCACATCCGGGAGTCCGAACAACCTTCGGTACATCAAAATGCATAAACTCATAATATAACTGTCATCGTAACCTTAAGCGTGCGGACCCTACGGGTTCGAGAACAATGTAGACATGACCGAGACACGTCTCCGGTCAATAACCAATAGCGGAACCTGGATGCTCATATTGGCTCCTACATATTCTACGAAGATCTTTTATCGGTCAGACCGCATAACAACATACGTTGTTCCCTTTGTCATCGGTATGTTACTTGCCCGAGATTCGATCGTCGGTATCCCATACCTAGTTCAATCTCATCACCGGCAAGTCTCTTTACTCGTTTTGTAATACATCATCCCGCAACTAACTCATTAGTTGCAATGCTTTAAGTGATGTGCATTACCGAGAGGGCCCAGAGATACCTCTCCGACAATCGGAGTGACAAATCCTAATCTCGAAATACGCCAACCCAATATGTACCTTTGGAGACACCTGTAGAGCTCCATTATAATCACCCAGTTACGTTGTGACGTTTGGTAGCACACAAAGTGTTCCTCTGGCAAACGGGAGTTGCATAATCTCATAGTCATAGGAACATGTATAAGTCATGAAGAAAGCAATAGCAACATACTAAACGATCGGGTGCTAAGCTAATGGAATGGTTCATGTCAATTAGATCATTTAACTAATGATGTGATCATGTTAATCAAATGACAACTCTTTGTCCATGGTTAGGAAACATAACCATCTTTGATTAACAAGCTAGTCTAGTAGAGGCATACTAGTGACACTCTGTTTGTCTATGTATTCACACATGTATTATGTTTCCGGTTAATACAATTCTAGCATGAATAATAAACTTTTATCATGATATAAGGAAATAAATAATAACTTTATTATTGCCTCTAGGGCATATTTCCTTCAGGAAGATCAATCGCCCTTTGTAAGAGAAAGGAGAGAGATAACTTGTGAGGTACGTCGATTGATGGGGGGTAGTTAAATTCGATCTAGGTATATGTTGGGAGATCGATCGGTATACATGCATGTGTGTGTTAGAAGCAAATGAGGCATGAGGAGAAGGATAGAGAGAGAGGGATGCATGTGGGAGGTGGTATGAGAGGAATACTATATCGAGGGGGAGGAGTGTGCGAGTACGAGAACGATGAAAAGAGTGGTGGG
Organism: Triticum dicoccoides; assembly: GCF_002162155.2. Classification (NCBI taxonomy): domain Eukaryota; kingdom Viridiplantae; phylum Streptophyta; class Magnoliopsida; order Poales; family Poaceae; genus Triticum; species Triticum dicoccoides. The sequence continues at coordinate 167,615,319 of NC_041382.1, forward strand.
AGTGAGGCATGGACGGTGACAAGAGAAGAGGTAAGCTTGTGTTTGTGCTAGGCACACCTGGCTAGAGAGGCATATCGATCGATGTGTGTCATAAAGAAGGAGCTGGGGGGCCTACACACACCGTGGGTGAACGACCTAAAGTGAAAAGACGAATTTGCGTGATGGAGCTAGATAATGCTGAGGGAGGGTGAGAGGAATGCGGGCGTGTGCATACACAAGAGAAAGTTAGCGCTAGCTACAAAGATAAGAGGGTTGTGTGGGTGTAAAAGACGAATATAGATCATATATACTTCATTATAAAAAGCGAATTCGAATATTTGAAGAATTTATCATAGTGTTTCAAACCGACGGATGTGTGAATATATATAACGGTGATACACATGGTGTGGTTATGAACATGGCATACTACATTTAATATATTTTATCTCCACTCTTATAAAAAACGGAGTTGTTGATGATGGTGTGCCTACCATCCTGCATTATAGGCCGTCTGATTTATATCTGACAGATAGCAAAGAAACTATGATGGTTGAAGTTGGCAACAATCATGATTGTAGATTCTTATTGAAATAGAGAAACGAATTCAAATCTAGTTCGAATTGCAGCGGTAGTATAGACATTTGGAATGCACTAAAATGTTCATATGAGTAGGTTACATGCATTATACAGCAAGCGAAAAAATTTAATCGGACATAACATGGATTCATACTCCCTCCTTCCATCTATATAGGGCGTAATGAGATTTTTAAGACCGCCTTTGACTATTAACAAGATTAATAGTACATGACATGCACAATGTGAAAATTATATCATTGAAAGAACCTTTCACAGACGAATTTAACGGTGTGCTTTGTGTAAGTTGCATGTCATATATCATTGCTCTAATATTTGGTCAAAGTTAGCATCGAAAAACGCATTAGGCCCTATATAGATGGAAGGAGGGAGTAGCTTTGAATAGCATTTGTATAGTAAAATGGGGCAAGACTCTCTTTGTGTGGTGTGAATAGTTTTATTTTTTTCTTTTTTTGGTTGAGGGAAGTGTGAATTGATTTGGTACGTACAAGTACAATATTACTACACGTTAGGCTGGTCCCTAAAATTCAACCCGCGTCTTGTTATATCTCAAAAATTCAGATATCGTGCTCCCAAAACTGGTGCCTTCACAACCCGCGCCTTGCTATCCCGAAATTACAACGCGCGCGAAAACTCCCTCTAGCTGCCAAATCCCGACACACGAAATCCCCCTTCTAACCCTGAGCCGAAAGGGCCGCTAGTTCAAATCGGAGGGGGTACTTTTGTAACATACCCTACATTTTGGACAAGCGCGTTTCTAAGTCATGCTTCACCCCCTCCCATCGCCCCCTTTTCGCCATTCGAAATCCCAGGCTGCCATAACCTCTCTGCTCCAGCCGCGAAACCCCACCCTCCTCCGTCCGCCACATCACCGCTGCCCAGCCGGAGCCTCTTCCCCAACGATGTCGTCCATCGCAACAGCTCGACGTCCCTCGTCCACCTCCCCGGATGAGGATCCGTCGTCCATCTCGTCGTCCCGCTGGTTCAGCCGCCCCGTCCTCCACCTCCAAGGAGCTGCTCCGACGATCGCCTCGTCTATCGCGGCTGCTCCATCCCCACAGCGCCGCCTTAACCTGCTTCACCGGAACCACAGCAACCTCACTGACTCCTCGGACAAAGCCTAGGCCTACTCGGTGCCACCAAAGAGGTTGTACACTCATCGCATCGCACCTTCTCCTTAACTCGACCTCCCGGCGCCGACGGTGCTCCATCCCGCACCCCCATGGAGCGGCTACCTTGAAGCCGGCGCCGCGGGCGACATCTCCACGGCGGCTCTCCCCTAGTGCGAGGCCCCTTCGGCGGCGGCGGCCATACCAACCGGATCTGCTGCTGCTGCTCCGGCTCTCGCTCGATCGCTCACTCGCCCAGCTGCTGCTGCTGCTGCTCTCCCCCTCGCTCGTGCTGCTGCTCTGCTCCGATTAAACCACACTGCAGTTGACTGAATCGACTTTTGGGTAAGTCAATTTTCAGGGGTTGGGGGGGCTCGCCGGAGTTAAGGAAGAACCACCCGCAGCGGGGACGGAGGCTCGCCGGAGAGGTACCCCACTATCTATCTTAGGGTTCAGGGTGGGGGCGGGGGGCCTAGAGGGCTGGCTGGGCGGCGGTGGCGAGTTGTTTCGGGGCGGCGAGGCGGTGCTGGGGCCGGCGGTTCGGCCGGTGGTGGCTGGCGGCTCAGGGAGGTGCAGATTGAAGATGAACTGCAGGCCCTCCCTAAACTACATGTCAAGTGCCTCTCTGCTACCATTGCGTTCAGTTTCGACAGTAGCATTCAGATTCCATGGTAAATTTCAGTTTCGACAGTTAAGTTCAGAGTCAACAGTTTTTACCTCATCTGTTGTAGTCAGGTGGTTTTTGGTGATGTTAAACATCCATTTTACATCATCTATTGGAGATGCTATTACAATCCCACTTGAGATTGACGATGTCTGTCTTGTGCTGCTTCAGCCTTGATGTCTTACGGCTCACCGGAGCTGCTCCAACGACAGAACGATCCATCACAACAGAGCAGTGCCCTGGATGCCGTCTACAGATTCCTCAGATCTTCCTCCACACCTCCGACAGCCACCTCTGCCTCAACTGCTTCAGCGACCAACCCAATAATGTTGAGGTCGACACGGCTACGGCAAAGAGGTTGTACACTTGTTGCATCACTTATTGCTATACATTCACGTCGATCCATTAGGGCTATTTTGGTTCAACGGAAAAACATCGATCCACTGGTTGTTACCATCACTCTAAATTTCTGCATGCTCTCCTTACATAATCTCACCATATTTTTTTCGTATGCATGTCAGATATTGTACACAGTCATGCTGAACATGTAGAGAAAAAGAGAAGAGTTTTGCACGGCAATACAATGTCATGCAGACATCGCTCCATGGTGGGTTCAATGGCAAACCCTCCCCACCCCTCTCTAGATTGTAATCCAGAGGAAGATATCTGTTCTGAGGTGGATTCGAACGCCGCTGACCACTCCTATTTACCCCCCAAGGTGTTTGCTCTACCTTGGCATGATGATGTTAGTCATATCATGCATATGTTGCCTTGCAGTGCCTACTTTTGACATCATATATGTCATCTTCTTAGTTTAGACATGTTCTGTAATGCCACCTGTTTAGTTTCTATATCATATACGGGAATTATGCAGTCTCATGTCTTTTAGCCAGCCATAATATATGTGAAATGTGCAATGCCATCCTGTTTAACCAGGCATCATATATTTGAATGATATCTTGCCCATCCTTTTCTTCATTACATTTCCATTTGTCGACAATGTTTGTACATTAAACTACTCTTCCTGTGAATCAGCTATTTGGGTGGGAGATGGAAAAATCTGGAGTGAAAACAAGGCCTTCATAGCAGACAGTGCTACCTGTCAAAGCAGATCTCTTGTTGGGTCCCGATAGCTCCTCGGAGATGGATTCGGAGACAGATGACCAGTCCTATTCCCCCACTGAGGTGTATGCTCTAACTTGGCATGGTTATACTGCTCATATCATGCATACGGTGTCTTGCATTGCATAGTTTAGACATCATATACACAATATTCAACACCATGTTCTTAGTTCAAACATCATATCCAATGCCCTCTGTTTAGCATATAAATCACATATGTGAATTAAATGATGCAATCCTGATTACTTAGATAACATGTAGCTAAATTATGTCATGCGATCCTGTTTAGTTATTCATCATATCTTCGAATTATGTTATGCTATGCTATCCAGTTTAGATAGACATCATATATGTGAAATTATGTCATGCTATCCATTTTAGTTAAACAATATACATGTCAACTATTTCATGCCCTCTTTTTCCACACCATCTATTGCATCTGTCTCTCATACAATGTATGTACATTCAACTATGTTTCCTGTTTATCAGTCATTTGAATTGGAGCGGGTGATGTCAGTATCTAGCGGACTAAAAACTCGGTCTTCAAACAAAACAGTGCTACCTCTTGGTGGAGATAGCACCCCAGTTGTACATGCACAAGAACTAGCCCTACCACACACAACCCAAACTATCGCAGATTGTACCCCTACTACGATGGACAGAGAACCAGCTTCTCCCAATCTAACCCCAACCCCAGCCGATAGTAACCCAGTTCCTGTTGACACAACACCATCTCCACCACAGAGCTCCCAAACAAGAGCAGTAAGTAAGGCAGCTCCAGTGCCCAAAGGGCCAGTACTATCACGGCGAACCCCAACTCCACCAGTTAGTACGCCTATTCCTGTGGAGGAAGCACAACCAGCTAGTCATAGTTTAGCATCTATCGCAGTTGATGTTGTTAAATCGTATGTGCGTATCTTCCCATCTTGGAAATATTATACTGAAGATGAAGGAAAATGCCAGTTGCAGGTGTTTGTCCAGGAGTTATGTGTAAGTAATGTTATTCATGGCAATTACTTTGCTTCGTCCCATACATCCTACCTCCATGATGGTTATAATACAACAAATTTTCCCATTTTTCTCTATAGAGAAGGACCGATTTGGAAACTCAGGATGAGGTAACCTGTGCTAATACCTCTGCTATCTTCAAGAATGCTTGGTGGCAGTAACAGAATTACCTGAAGAAAACGTACTTCACCGGCAAAGAAACTCATCAAATTCCCTTACGTTCTCCTGAGACACATTTACTGGACGATGACTGGGAATGCCTTGTTCTGTACTGGTCCCGAACCAAGAATGTGGTAAGGTCTATGAGCTCATTTTCTATTTTTAAGTATTATATTCTTGCGTCTTACTGTACTCTGTTCATGTAGAAGAAGTGCCTAAACCTGAAGAACAACTGTTCTAATTTAAGATTCCATTGCTACCATAGGACATAGATATATGTTTGTTTGATGCTTTTATTATGTACTAGTACTTGGCAATAGAAGACTTGGTAGTTTAATCCTGTCCACCTTACTAATGAACTGGTTCACCGAAATGAGTTTCATATACTAGTACATGCTAAACTTGTTATGTGTCTGCTTGTTTCTTCTTTTAGAATGCTGACAGAATATTAGGGAAGAGTGCCTTATTAAGCAACGGTAAAGGAAGTAATGCAGATAAGGTTCAGGATAGTGACACATCATGTCTTGGTTTAGTGTTGGAGTTACTGGCCACTACCGCTTGCACAAGCTATTCAAACTCACTGTCTGAATCAGTTCGATTTCTTGAGTCTCAACTACAAGCTGAAAGGCATTGATCAGTTGTGCTGCGACAAGAAGCGGAAGGACTGCGGAAGTCCCTGGAGCATTCAGATGCATACTTTCTGGTGCAACAGCAAGCGTTGGAGGATTTTAGCGCCAAACAGGACAAAGCTAATCAGCTTGCTAAGCTTATTGCCAGCATGGTGGATACCCAGGATAACGTTTCTTGAGCTCTTCTGAAGTTGTTTCAGTTATGCTCTTGTTTTGCTGCAGCGTTTATTTGCACTGGTGGCCAATTTTGACGGCCAGTGTATATGATATGCTGCTTTGTTCCCTATATTTGCACTGGTGGCAAACTTTGATGCCCAGTGGATGTAATATGTGTAATAGCCGTGATAGCCTAGCGTTAGTTGCTTGCTTATTTATTTCCTTGTTGTCTTGTTTATTTGTTTGCTTGTAGTCATTGCAGTTCTTTTTCCGCGGTTAACTAGTGGCTGCAATAACCTATTTTTTAAAACTAGGCCACAATAACCATGGGCTAATATTTACTGTAGTGACACTGGGCCTCCTACGGGCCGTAGGAACAGTGGGCCTTCTACGGGTCGTAGAAACAGTAGGCCTTCTACGGGTCGTAGAAACAATGGGCCTTCTACGGGCTGTATCATCAATGGGCCTTATACGGGCCGTATGATCGATTGGCCAAACATGGGCCAATAACAGGCCGCATTATGGCTATAAACAGGCTACAGTTGGAATCGTCCATTCATGGGCCGACCGTAACGGGCCATCCTTAATAGGCCGTATTTGATGACCCTATGAAAATGGCCCAACGTATTAACGGACCACAAACGGGCCGACTGTAACCACGGGCTGAATTTGGCCCACAAGCAGAAAATGACAGTAACGGGCCGTAAGTAAACGAATGTTGGAAATGAGCCCAAGAATAAATGGGCTCTGAGAAGGCCGAAAGATAACATGGGCTGGAAACGGCCCAACGGAATAACAGGCCGTTAATGGGTATAAAGTGATACACTATTCATTACGGGCCGGTTTCACCACGGGCTGTTAATGGGTGTAAAGTGATACACTGTTCATTACGGGCCAGTTTCACCATGGGCCGTTAATAGGCCAAGAGTTACATAGGGCCTCATATGGGCCGAAAGACGTCATGGGCCATACATGGGCCAGAAGTGAAAACGGGCTGGAATCATATTGGATGGCCCAAATGATGCTACTGGGCCTAATTCGGATAGGGCGTAACAGGCCTTGGGTTAGCGGGCTGTAAATGGGCTATATGCGAAGAGGCCATTAACAGGCTTTCCATGGGCCGACCCGCCACCTTTTGACCAAGTCAAACGGGTCGGCCTTTTCACAAGAATGGGCCTCTGTTGGGCTGTGCCACATGTCGATGTATCATAGGCGCCCATCTGACCCACTGACGAGCTGACACATGTTTCGTCCGGCCAATAAGAATTTTACACGTGGAAATTTCCCATTGGTCGGGGCTGTTAACGGGTTATCGGATCCAAAATCCGACCCGATAGCTTAACGGCGTTCCGTTACAGTGGATGCCACGTGTCGGTCACCCTTGACGAAAGCACTTCTGTGACGCGCGATTTATCGTCACGGAAGTGGACACTTCCGTGATGATAATTTTGGTCATGTCATGGAACACTTCTACGACAGCACAGGTATGACTATCCTGATTCTGTCATAAATTTGTCATGGATGTACATGCATGACAAAACGAGCGACCTACTGTGACAAACACGTATCATCACGGAAGTGTATTTTTTTTGTAGTGAGCGTCGGGCACAATGGGCGGCAGCGACACAACAACGGGGGAGCGGGGCAGCGCATAGCTGCGGGCACGGCGCGGGACGCGGGCCTGGGCGCCGCAGGCGTGAGCAGGGGCGCGCAATGCACAACCAACGGCCACAGGCGATGGGGCGGGCGCGGGGAGTACGGGAGCCGGCGGCTGCGGTGAGCATGGCGGGCAGCGGGTTCCATCCATGGTGGCAGATATGACTAGGGGACGTGCGTGAGCAAAAAGGAGTGGGGGGGGGACAGCGGAAGCTCACGGCGAGGTCAACTCGAGCTCGAGGAAGACGATGCGGGTCGAAGCAGTGCAGATCGAGTGGATGAGCACGGCCACCATAGTCGAGGCAGACGACCCGATTGCGGCGATTCCCAGCGATCCAGCCCATGAGGTACCGTGTAGAGGATGAAGGCGACGAGACGGACCTCCTAGACATGTTTCAGCGGCGAGGAGAGGCTTCAGTGGGCGGTGACGATGAAGACGCGACGACGGCAATGGTTGCGGGCGGGTGTGCTCGGGGAAGAGCGAAGCGAGGGAACGAAGGAGATGGGGGATTTGGGGCTAGGGTTTCGGGGCGCGTCGACGGGGTCTTGTAGTCAGGGTAGGGGTCGCCGATGGCCGCCAGTGCGGCCAAAACGCCATGGATGGCTGCCACGCCCCCCCTCCGCCTCCTATAGCGAGGGAAAAGGGGGTGATAGGGGTGGGTTGGTCGTTTTCCTGGCTAATGGGCCACATGGCCTAGTAGATTAGTTTGTGTTTATTTTTCTTTTGTCTCTTTTCTATACATTTGTTTTTCTATTTGATTTTCTACTTATTAGCTTTATAAAATACCTAATCAGCAACTAAATTAATGTTACTAATTATACCACTGGCACATTTAGTTTGAGGTTTGAATAAGATAGTTTAGTATTTATTATTTAAAAAGCATTTAATAATTGTTTCTAGCCACTGTATATTCACAAAAGGGCATTTAAATACTTTACAAAAGTGTTGGGTCACCACCATAATTAGTTAAGAAATATTTCTCATCTACCGGAGCAGGACTTCCATCTACCGCCGCGCCCCGCATCGACTGAAGCCGCTCCATGTCTCGCCTCCTCTGCGTGCTTCCTCTTCTTCGAGGACGAGCAACGCCCGTGCCCGTTGAATCTGTATCGAGCACGACCCCCACCTCCTCTGCTTCACGCGTAGCGCAGCGCTCTTGCCCAGCTCTAGCGATCGCGTGGGCCACAAGCAGGCCGGCCCAGCATGCCCCGTGCCGGCCTCCCTCTCCACCGAACCGGGCCGAGGCCCAATGTGAGCAGCTCCCACCGGCCCAGATCCATCAGTTTCGGCCCGTTTTTTTCTTTGTCCAGGGAATTTGCCTATTTAACTAGAGAATGCAGTTTTGCAGAAACACCCTTATAGATCATGCATTTAATAACTCACCAACCATGCATCATATTAAAATAAGTTATATATGTAATATGCTTAGAATTTTGTGTAGATTAATAATTTCCAACTTTCATCCATGTTTAACATGTTTAAAATGTTGTTTGTTTAATTTTTCCCATATTGCCATGCTAAAATGATTTGTCATAACTAAATAACCGCAGCTCCAAACTTAACAAACTTTATATGTAAATGGGGTAGAAAAATGCCTAGTTGAACATGGTGCATTCATCTTTCATGTTTAACAACTCTAAAATATGGTTTAGGACAGAATAGTACCTAATCAAAAAATGTGCACATGAGGATTTTCCGGACTTGTTGCTTGTTGTTCTGGCCTCATTTGAACTTGCCTAGATAGGTAGTTTTCCTATTATGCTTCACCCCTTGCCATGCTAACCAACATTTAGTATTGTTGGGTACATAAACGAGATCGAACTAAATAACTTGAATGTGGTGTTCCGTCAATATGCAACTCGTTGCATATTGTGCTCCACTTAACTTGTAGTTTTGCTTGTGCACTTTTCCATGCCATGCCTCATTAAACCGCATCATACTTGGTTGTGCATCATTCCACGTTTATGTGATGGTTGTTTACTTTGTTGCTTGCTTCTTTCTGGTGTTGCTTCTTCGGCTTAGTTCCGATAACGTCGCGTTTGTGAGGATTCGTTCGACTACGTCTATTTGTCTTCTTCATGGACTCGTTCTTCTTCCTTGCGGGATCTCAGGCATGATGACCATACCCTCGAAATCACTTCTATCTTTGCTTGCTAGTTGTTCGCCCTATTGCTATGCCGTGATACCTACAACGAGGGAGCGGGGCAGCGCATAGCTGCGGGCACGGCGCGGGACACGGGCCTGGGCACTGCAGGCGTGAGCAGGGGCACGCAGTGCGCAACCAACGGCCACAAGCGACGGGGCAGGCGTGGGAAGTACGGGAGCCGGCGGCTGCCGTAAGCGCGGCGGGCAGAGGGTTCCATCCATGGTGGCAGATACGACTAGGGGACGCGCGTGAGCAAAAAGGAGTGGGGGGGAAACAGTGGAAGCTCACGGCGAGGTCAACGCGAGCTCGAGGAAGACGATGTGGGTCGAAGCAGTGCAGATCGAGTGGATGAGCACCCGGCCACCATAGTCGAGGAAGACGACCCGATTGCGGCGATTCCCGGCGAGCCAGCCCATGGGGTACCGTGTAGAGGATGAAGGCAACGAGACGGACCTCCTAGACATGTTTCAGCGGCGAGGAGAGGCTTCAATGGGCGGTGACGACGAAGACGCGACGGCGGCAATGGTTGCGGGCGGGTGTGCTCGGGGAAGAGCGAAGCGAGGGAACGAAGGAGATGGGGGATTTGGGGCTAGGGTTTCAGGGCGCGTCGACGGGGTCTTGTAGTCAGGGCAGGGGTCGCCGATGGCCGCCACTGTGGCCAAAATGCCGTGGATGGCTACCACCCCCCCTCCGCCTCCTCTAGCGAGGGAAAAGGGGGTGACAGGGGTGGGCTGGCCATTTTCCTGGCTAATGGGCCACAGGGCCTAGTAGATTAGTTTTGTGTTTATTTTTCTTTTGTCTCTTTTCTATACATTTGTTTTTCTGTTTGATTGTCTATTTATTAGCTTTATAAAATACCTAATCAGCGACTAAATTAATGTTACTAATTATATCGCTACCACATTTAGTTTGAGGTTCGAATAAGATAGTTTAGTATTTATTATTTAAAAAGCATTTAATAATTGTTTCTAGCCACTGTATATTCACAAAAGGGCATTTAAATACTTTACAAAAGTGTTGGGTCACCACCATAATTAGTTAACAAATATTTCTCATACTTTGAACATTTTATTTTCCATGTTTGAGAAATTTGAATTTTTGCCTTTAATTTGAATTTGATTTTGAACTAAGATTTGGATCAAGCGAGGATTAGCAACAGTAATGTGATGACATGGCACCATTAACGGGGGATTACTATAGCTTAATTATCTGGGCATGACATTATGTTGTTGTAATGCCCCGAGACCGATGCGCCAGGTGTCTTCCAGTTATTCGTTGTTGTTGCCTTGTCATTTGCTTGCATGTTGCATCTTTCCATGTCATCGTGTGCATTGCATCTGCATGTTTTCAAAACTTGCATCTGTCTCGGTCTCCTCATTCTTTCCATTGTCCGTTCTAAGCCCATACACACTTGCACGCGCCCGTGGCATGTCCGAAATATTATTTTACAAGTAGCCGGAAAAATGTACTCGGAATAGGTTGAAAGTTGGCATGCGATGTTGTTTTGTTGTAGGTAGGCCACATGCCAAGTTTCATCGCGTTCGGAGTCCGTTTGACGCCCCAACGGAATAACTATAGCAACGATATAGTCGGTCTATCGTCGGACGTTTCCGGGTTGCTTTCCTCCTCTATCTTCTCAGTCCAACCGCACACTCGACCTTGTCCGTCTAACCCTCTCTACATAGTGCATTGACCCCCTCGCGCGTCCGAAAGCTGTCCCGAACCCGACCCGGACTATGGCTACCGTTTGGTCCGGATCATCCCCAAACATCTGTAAAACATCTCCGTTTTGTTATTTGATCTCCCTAGCCTATTTATCCGGGACCGTCCGATTAAGATCGGAGGGACCAAATGCCCCTAAACTTAGCCCTTTTGCTATATATAGACCAACCAATAGCCTATTTTGGACAAACCCTAAAATCTAGGGACTTGTCCCTGCCGCCGCCGCCGCACTCATCTTCCAAATCCCCATCGGGATCCACCCCGATCCACCAGCCAACCAGCGCCATGCCCCGCTTCCTTTTCTCCTCCTCCCTGTCTTCCTCCGCCCCTACCTTCGTTCCCCGCTGCAGCTAGCAACCCCGAGCACCCCATCACCGGTAGTAGATGACCCCACGCCGGAGTCCCTCGTGCCCGGGCGTCTCCATCAACCCTGTCGTCGAACGGCGACCTCGTCAGCCAGAGCTCGCCTTCGCCAGAAGTAGCAGCAATAGGTCACCGCGCCTCATTCCCTGCCCTCCTATGTCTTAGCCGTCTCCTTCGGTCTCTCTCGTTCTCTCAAATTGTCTCTCTCTCTCGCCAGGTACAGGAGCAACAGGAGGTCGCCCCTGCTGCCATGGGCACCATTCCGTCGCCGTCTCAGGACCCGCCATGGATGCCTTCCCGAACTCCAGTTCACCTCACCGCCGTCGGGAACCGGTGTCCCGCGGCCGGATTCGTCAAGTCCGCGACCCCGTCGCCTCCATCTTCGTCGGAGCACCACCGGGCCAGCAGCACCGCCGTGCCCAGGCTCCACCGTCCAAGTCCGCCGCCCCTGCCCATGTCGCCACTGCCGTTGACCCACAGATATTCCGTCGCCATGGATGCCAGCCGCTGCATTGAGCGCCGCTCGACCCCGCGTTCACCCGACGCCCCGCCAAGTCCATGGAGCCATTTTGCATGCTGCTTCTGCTGCATCCTGCATCGTTCGCTGCCTCTGCCCCGGTGCACCTTGCCTCTGCCGTCTCCAGCTCCACGCCGGCGAGCGCCACCGCCGAAGCTGCTTCGTCCCTTCACCATCGAGCACCAGCTCGACGAGCCCAGTCACCGAGCTCAAGCTTCCTCGCCGGGTCCTAGGTGGATCCATCCGTCCCCGCGACCTGAATCCACCGCCGCCTGCCGTTTCCTGCCTCTGCCTCCCGCCGCCGTGTCACCGGAGCAGGACTTCCATCTACCGCCGTGCCCCGCATCGACTGAAGCCGCCCCATGTCTCGCCTCCTCTGCCTGCTTCCTCTGCTTCAAGGACGAGCAGCGCCCGTGCCCGTTGACTCTGCATCGAGCACGACCCCCACCTCCTCTGCTTCACGCGTAGCGCAGCGCTCTAGCCCAGCTCTAGCGATCGTGTGGGCCACAAGCAGGCCGACCCAGCATGCCCCCTGCTGGCCTCCCTCTCCACCGAACCGGGCCGAGGCCCACTGTGAGCAGCTCCCACCAGCCCAGATCCATCAGTTTCGGCCCGTTTTTTTTCTTTGTCCAAGGAATTTGCCTATTTAACCAGAGAACGCAGTTTTGCAGAAACACCCTTGTACATCATGTATTTAATAACTCACCAACCATGCATCATATTAAAATAAGTTATATATGTAATATGCTTAGAATTTTGTGTAGATTAATAATTTCCAACTTTCATCCATGTTTAAAATGTTGTTTGTTTAATTTTGCCCATATTGCCATGCTAAAATGATTTATTTCATGACTTAATAATTATAGCTCCAAACTTAACAAACTTTATATGTAAATGGGGTAGAAAAATGCCTAGTTTAACATGGTGCATTCATCTTGCATGTTTAACAACTCTAAAATATGGTTTAGGACAGAACAGTACCTAATCCAAAAATATGCACATGAGGATTTTCTGGACTTGTTGCTTGTTGTTCCGGCCTCATTTAAACTTGCCTAGATAGGTAGTTTTCTTATTATGCTTCACCCCTTGCCATGCTAACCAACATTTAATATTGTTGGGTACATAAACGAGATCGAACTAAATAACTTGAATGTGGTGTTCCATCAATATGCAACTCGTTGCATATTGAGCTCCACTTAACTTGTAGTATTGCTTGTGCACTTTACCATGCCATGCCTCATTAAACCGGACATGCATCATACTTGGTTGTGCATCATGCCACATTTATGTGATGGTTGTTTACTTTGTTGCTTGCTTCTTTCTGGTGTTGCTTCTTCGGGTTAGTTCCGATAACATCGCGTTTGTGAGGATTCGTTCGACTACATCTGTTTGTCTTCTTCATGGACTCATTCTTCTTCCTTGCGGGATCTCAGGCAAGATGACCATACCCTCGAAATCACTTATATATGTGCTTGCTAGTTGTTCGCCCTGAGAACGAGATATGTGCAGCTCCTATCGGGATTTGTCGGCACATTCGGGCGGCTTTGCTGGTCTTGTTTTACCATTGTCGGCATGTCTTGTAACTGGGTTTCCGAGTCTTATCAGGTCTTCTTGGGAGAAGGAATATCCTTCGTTGACCGTGAGAGCTTGTGATGGGCTAAGTTGGGACAGCCCTGCAAGGTTTGAACTTTCAAAAGCCGTGCCCACGTTTATGGGCAGATGGGAATTTGTTAATATCCGGTTGTAGAGAATTTAACACTTAACTTAATTAAAATGAATCAACCGCATGTGTAGCCATGATGGTCTCTTCTCGGTGAGTCCGGGAAGTGAACACGGTCTTGTGTTATGCTTGAATGTAAGTAGCTTCAGGATCACTTCTTGATCACTTTTAGCTTCTCGACTCGCTCTTATTTGCGTAAGTTAGCCATCATATATGCTTAGTGCTTGTTGTATCTCCACCTTACTACCTTTCCTACCCATAAGGTTAAATAGTCTTGATCTCGTGGGTGTGAGATTGTTGAGTCCTCGTGGCTCACAGATACTTCCAAACAGTTGCAGGTGCCGATGATACCAGTGCAGATGACGCAACTGAGCTCAAGTGGGAGCTTGATGAAGATCTTGATCGTTGTTCTGTTTCGTTTCCTGTTGATCAGTAGTGGAGCCCAGTTGGGACGATCGGGGATCTAGCATTTGGGGTTGTCTTCTTTTATTTCGGTTCCATAGTCGGACCTTGATTGTATTCTGGATGATGTATGTTTAACTTGTATTTGTGTGGAGTGGCGATTGTAAGCCAACTCTTTATCCCTTTCTTATTCAGTACATGGGATTGTGTGAAGATTACCCCTCTTGCGACAAACCTACCATGCGTCTATGCCTCTAAGTCATGCCCCGGCACGTGGGAGATATAGCCGCATTGTGGGTGTTACAAGTTGGTAATCAGAGCCTTCCCCGACTTAGGAGCCCCCTGGTTGGTCGAATCGCTGACGTTGTTGAGTCTAGAACAAAATGTTTTGAGTCTTTGGATTATATATATCGCAGAGTAGGATTCTTTTTACTCCTCAGTCCCTTCGTCGCTCTGGTGAGGCCTCCTGGCGTAGAAGTTTTGACTTCTCTCTCCTCAGATTTCACGAAAAAAAATTAGGATCACGCGGGTATCTTGGGATCGTGTCGATATTCTTGTGACGAGAACATTGTTCTTGGTGCCTCCAGACATTTAGGGGTTGTGGCAGTGTCCCGGGGAGTTGAGCTCCGAGGTGTTGTCGTCACAATTTTATCGTTGCATTTCTGGAATACCTAAGTTTGCCGACATCGAAAATCTGTTTTATGCTGTTGTTGGTGAGATAACTCCCAGTACTGGGGCGGGAGTTCGGGAGTATTGCCATAACTCGTATAACGGATGCTTTTCGAAGGTTGAGGTAAATGATTTCTGAAGGTTTCTTGGTTATGTGTTGAAGGATGGATACAGCTGGATGTAGGTATTGTTAGTTTGGGTGAGATGTTATGCTTCCCCTGTATCCCCAACACCTGATTGCATAACTAGAAAGTTTCGGGAGTTTATAAGTGGGAGTTCAAGTATATCGTAGGATATCCTTCCAACAGACACATGATACGACATGGGGTCTATCTTATGTTTGTTTCCGGCTTATTTTGCAAGCCAATACTTTGTTTTGTTTTGTTTTGAGTTGTGGAATTCGAGTTGCTTCAATGTCAAGTGTTAATTCCATACCTTTCCTAAGCGGTGTTCTCATATTTCTATGTGAATGCTAATCCTCCATGATAATCAAGATTTTCATGTCAATCCTTTTCAACCGGCGTGTTTCCCTTCAAGTGGATCCGATCATTTCAACATTTGCAAGATCACCCCTCAGTTTTCCCAACGTTTTTTTGTTTCATCTGCCCCCAAGTTGCCTTTGTTTTCCCGCCCTCCCACCCCTTTTTCTTCCAGGACTCAGATTCCTGAACCAAGTATCCATCTTATGGATGTGAAGACTCTTCATTCTTGTCTTTCAATGTTTTACCCGGCGGTTCCCATGAAGATGCTCTACAAGTTCATCATTCTTCATTCTCTTTCTTCTCCGGTGGTTTCAATTCAAGCTTTGTTGATCACAACCTTTTCCTCGTTTCAAATGTTTTTCCCATGCCATTGCACCTCATAATCATTCCCCGCTTGCTATTCAATTGTTCTGGAGTGCTGAAGATATCTCGAAGATTCATGTTTCCACTCTGCATTCGTTCAAACTTCTTGCCATTTAATTCAACCGATGCATTCTCTTGTTTAAATCGTTCAGCGGTGTATCCTTTGAGTGGGCCCTAACCCACAGGTTTTTCCCAGGATCTTACCCGACTCTTCTAATTTTTCCGGAGTGATTCTCAAATCCTCTTCAATGTTTGACGTAAGAATGAATTATCATGAGTCATATGTATTTCTCCATGATCTTTCAAATTCTTTTCATCGTTGGCTCAACCTTTCCAATTTTCATTCCAGAGTGCCTCAACGATTCATGGTGGTGTTTCTCATCGTCATTCTCAGATTTTGAAGACCGAAGAAGAGTTTCTCTTAAATCTTGCTCCATTCTCTTCAAGATTCATGGTTCAAGCTTGATACCATCCTCTCATAATTGTTTTCGATTGTGAGAGTTCTTTTCAACCATTCGGAGCTATTAAGGAGTCTTTTCAGTTTGACTCTCCGGAGCCCATCATCTCAGAATTATTCATTCTCAGCTTTCAACTCTCATCCTCCAAATCATACCGGTGCATCATTCAAGTATTATCTAATCAGCTCGTGATCTCTTCATTCTCTTGTATCTAAATTTCCCAAGTATCTTTGTTTGTTTTCGAATTCTTACCGGTGATTCATCCCTTTACTTTGTTCGTTGTTCAATTCTTATGGTGGTTCGTTCAAGAGTTCTCTTCCTTGGTTATCATATCAATTCATTTCGTTGTTTCAATCCTACCGGTGGTTCGTTGAAGACCTTCTTCAAGTTTGCTCCATGTCTCTCTTAATCCTTCTACGAGAATAAGTTGCATGCCAAATCCATCTTGTCATCAATTTAATTGATGAAGGATAAACATAATGTAATTCTTATTCTTTCTTCATCCAAACGATGGATTCTTTCTTCCAGAGTTTGTTCATGATGAGTAAATTGTCGGTTCAAGTGCTTCATACTTTCCCGGAGTTCCAAGATCTCTCAATTATATCACCACGAAGATTCATCTAAATCATTGCAAGGTTTCACCTTGTGTTTTCAACTTCTCTTTCTTTCTATCATTCTTTTGTTACCGGAGTTCTTCATGGAGGCTCTACATCGTGGTTCATCAAGGATTCGTTTCATTCTTCAAGTTTTCTCTCGGAGCTAAGATCCACCAAGCTATACTTCATTTATTCTTCATCTTGCATTCCAAAGTGCAATTCTTTCTACCTTATCTTTTGGGATGGTGATATGTCATTCTTAACAATTTTCTTTCATATTTTCATGATTCACAAGTTGTTAAGAATGAGATATTTTAAACCCATCATTTTCTATTTGTTCAGGAGATGCTTCGCAACCCGTCAACCTCTTCATTGGAGTATCTTGGGTTATATTTCACCTAAAGCCTTCCCTAAGGAATTTTGCTATTGTGGTGCTTATCGATGATCCAAGTTTTTCTCCTATCCTCTCAGTGGAAGAAGTTTTTTTTTTCATCTCCTCGTCGATCTAAAGCAAGCAATTGTTTCCGTTTGTGGTAGGATTTCACCTCAAGTTTTTGAGATGTTTTCCATAAGCCCTCAACAAGCCTGTTATTTTTGTTGTTGATTTCACAACAACTCTGTTCAATCCTTCTTTTTAAGGATGCTTTTCAAATTCAATTATGGTAGAAGATGTCATTTTCTTCTCAATTATTTCCTTTCCAATGATCCAACTTCTATTCTTCCGTTCCGGAGGCATTGTGATGTTTCTCTGTTCACTCATCATCTCGGATTGTGAGGACCATGTTCTTTTCGTGCTTATCCATTCAACCGGAGCGTCGTGTCCTCTTTTCAAGTATCCTCTCATCTTGTCAAGATATTGTTCAATTCCTTCCATTTACAGTCGGAGTGTTGTCCAAATTATATCATTCTTATTCCATCTCTATCTTGTTTTAACCGGAGTGTTGTGGCTATCAGTCTTCTTCTAACCAGAGTCTCATCCAAGTGCTTTCATTTTGCCAATTCCATATTATTGCCTTCCATTTCCAACCGGAGTGTTGTCGTATTGATCTTTATCGTTCCTTGTGCATCTCGTTCTACCGGAGTGCTTGCATGTACTTCTTGTCCAGTGCAATCCTTTTCTTTTCTCTTTCAACCTACAAGGTTCTCGTAATGTTCCTTGTTCCTCTTTTCTAACGGAGTGTTTTCAACTTTATTCATCTTCGTTGTTTTCTTCTTTAAATGTGTTCAACCTCGCAAGGTTATTTGGTTACACTCATTTGTCAAAGAAGCAATTAGTTTTACCTCTGCTCTTCCTCTTCCGCTTCCCTTCGGTGCCATCCTAGATCTCGGACGAGATCCTCTTGTAGTGGTGGAGTGTTGTAACGCCCCGAGACCGATGCGCCGGGTGTCTTCCAGTTATTCGATGTTGTTTCTTTGTCATTTGCTTGCGTGTTTCATCTTGCCATGTCATCATGTGCATTGCATCTGCATGTTTTCAAAACTTGCATCCATCCCGGTCTCCTCATTCTTTCCGTTGTCCGTTCTGAGCCCGGACACACTTGCACACGCCCGTGGCATGTCCGAAATATTATTTTATAAGTGGCCAGAAAAATGTTCTCGGAATGGGTTGAAAGTTGGCATGCGGTGTTGTTTTGTTGTAGATAGGCCGCCTACCAAGTTTCATCGCGTTCAGAGTCCGTTTGACGCCCCAACAGATAACTATAGCGACAATATAGTCGGTCTATCGTCGGACGTTTCCGGTCTCCGGAAACGGTTGCCGGGTTGCTTTCCTCCTCTCTCTTCTCAGTCCAACCACACACTTGACCTTGTCCGTCTAACCCTCTCTGCACAGTGCATCGACCCCCTCGCGCGTCCGAAATCTGTCCCGAACCCGACCCGAACTATCGCTACTGTTGGGTCCGGATCATCCCCAAACATCTATAAAACATCTCTGTTTTGTTATTTGATCTCCCTAGCCTATTTATCCAGGACCGTCCGATTAAGATCGAAGGGACCAAATGCCCCTAAACTTAGCCATTTTGCTATATATAGACCAACCAATTGCCTATTTTGGACAAACCCTAAAATCTAAGGACTTGTCCCTGCCGCCGCCGCCGCACTCATCTCCCAAATCCCCATCGGGATCCACCCCGATCCACCAGCCAACCAGCGCCATGCCCCGCGTCCTTTTCGCATCCTCCCTGTCTCCCTCTGCCCCTGCCTTCATTCCTCGCTGCAGCCAGCAACCCCGAGCACCCCATCGCCGGTAGCAGACGACCCCGCGCCAGAGTCCCTCGTGCCCGGGCGTCTCCATCGACCCTGCCTTCGGCCGGCGACCTCGTCAGCCGGAGCTCGCCTTCACCGGCAGTAGCAGCAACAGGTCACCGCGCCTCCTTCCCTGCCCTCCTATCTCTTTGTCGTCTCCTTCGGACTCTCTTGCTCTCTCAAATTGTCTCTCTCTCTCTCGCCAGGTACATGAGAAACAGGAGGTCGCCCCTGCTGCCATGGCCACCGTCCGTCGCCATCTCAGGACCCGCCATGGATGCCTCCCCGAGCTCCAGTTCACCTCGCCGTCGTCGGGAACCGGTGTCCCGCGGCCGGATTCGTCAAGTCCGCGACCCCGTCGCCTCCATCTTCGTCGGAGCACCACCGGGCTAGTAGCGCCGCCGCACCCAGGCTCCACCATCCAAGTCCGCCGCCCCCTGCCCATGTCGCCACTGCCGTTAACCCGCAGATACTCCGTCGCCATGGATGCCAGCCGCTATATCAAGCGTCGCTTGACCCCGCATTCACCCGATGCCCCGCCAAGTCCATGGAGCCGTTTTGCTTGCTGCTTTTGCTGCATCCTGCACCGTTCGCTGCCTCTGCCCCGGTGCACCTTGCCTCTGCCGTCTCCAGCTCTGCGCCGGTGAGCGCCACCGCCAAAGCTGCTTCGTCCCTTCGCCATCAAGCACCAGCTGGACGAGCCCAGTCATCGAGCTCAAGCTTCCTCGCTGGGTCCGAGGTGGATCCATCCGTCCCTGCCGTTTCTCGCGACCCGGATCCACCGCTGCCTGCCGTTTCCTGCCTCTGCCTCGCATCGTCGCGTCGCCGGAGCAGGACTTCCATCCGCCGCCGCGCCCCGCATCGACTGAAGCTGCACCACGTCTCGCCTCCTCTGCCTGCTTCCTCTGCTTCGAGGACGAGCAGCGCCCGTGCCCATTGACTCTGCGTCGAGCACGACCCCCACCTCCTCTGCTTCACGCGTAGCGCAGCGCTCTGGCCCAGCTCTAGCAATCGCGTGGGCCACAAGCAGGCCGGCCCAACATGCCCCATGCCAGCTTCCCTCTCCACCGAACCGGGCCGAGGCCCAATGTGAGCAGCTCCCACCAGCCCAGAACCATCAGTTTCGGCCCGTTTTTTTCTTTGTCCAGGGAATTTTCCTATTTAACCAGAGAACGCAGTTTTGCAGAAACACCCTTGTACATCATGCATTTAATAACTCACCAACCGTGCATCATATTAAAATAAGTTATATATGTAATATGCTTAGAATTTTGTGTAGATTAATAATTTCCAACTTTCATCCATGTTTAACATGTTTAAAATGTTGTTTGTTTAATTTTGCCCATATTGCCATGCTAAAATGATTTGTTTCATAACTAAATAACCGTAGCTCCAAACTTAACAAACTTTATATGTAAATGGGGTAGAAAAATGCCTAGTTTAACATGGTGCATTCATCTTGCATGTTTAACAACTCTAAAATATGGTTTAGGATAGAACAATACCTAATCCAAAAATGTGCACATGAGGATTTTCCGGTCTTGTAGCTTGTTGTTCCGGCCTCATTTAAACTTGCCTAGATAGGTAGTTTTCTTATTATGCTTCACCCCCTTGCCATGCTAACCAACATTTAATATTGTTGGGTACATAAACGAGATCGAACTAAATAACTTGAATGTGGTGTTCCGTCAATATGCAACTCGTTGCATATTGAGCTCCACTTAACTTGTAGTTTTGCTTGTGCACTTTGCCATGCCATGCCTCATTAAACCGGACATGCATCATACTTGGTTGTGCATCATGCCACGTTTATGTGATGGTTGTTTACTTTGTTGCTTGCTTCTTTCTGGTGTTGCTTCTTCATGTTAGTTTCGATAACATCGCGTTTGTGAGGATTCATTTGACTATGTCCGTTTGTCTTCTTCATGGACTCGTTCTTTTTCCTTGCGGGATCTCAGGCAAGATGACCATACCCTCGAAATCACTTCTATGTTTGCTTTCTAGTTGTTCGCTCTATTGCTATGCCGTGATACCTACCACTTGCTATATCATGCCTCCCATATTGCCTTGTCAAGCCTCTAACCCACCTTTCCTAGCAAACCCTTGTATGGCTATGTCACCGCTTTTGCTCAGCCCCTCTTATAGCGTTGATAGTTGCAGGTGAAGATGAAGTTTGTTCCATGTTGGAACATGGATATTGTTGGGATATCATTATTATCTCTTATTTACTTTAATGCATCTATACACTTGGTAAAGGGTGGAAGGCTCGGCCTTATGCCTGGTGTTTTGTTCCACTCTTGCCACCCTAGTTTCCGTCATACCGGTGTTATGTTCCTTGACTTTGCGTTCCTTACGCGGTTGGGTGTTATGGGAACCCCTTGACAGTTCGCTTTGAATAAAACTCCTCCAGCAAGGCCCAACCTTGGTTTTACATTTGCCTAACAACCTATAACCTTCCCTTGGGTTTTCGCGAGCCCGAGGGTCATCTTTATTATACCCCCCCTGGGCCAGTGCTTCTCTAAGTGTTGGTCCAAACTAGAGCCCCTTGCAGTGCCACCTCAGGGAAACTTGAGGGTTGGGTTTAGTTGTATGGATTGCTCATCCGGTGTGCCCTGAGAACGAGATATGTGCAGCTCCTATCGGGATTTGTCGGCACATTCGGGCGGCTTTGCTGGTCTTGTTTTACCATTGTTGACATGTCTTGTAACTGGGATTCCTAGTCTGATCGGGTCTTCCTGGAGAAGGAATATCCTTCGTTGACCGTGAGAGCTTGTGATGGGCTAAGTTGGGACACCCCTGCAGGGTTTGAACTTTCAGAAGTCGTGCCCGCGGTTATGGGCAGATGGGAATTTGTTAATATTCAGTTGTAGAGAACTTGACACTTAACTTAATTAAAATGAATCAACCGCGTGTGTAGCCGTGATGGTCTCTTCTCGGCAGAGTCCGGGAAGTGAACACGGTCTTGTGTTATGCTTGAACGTAAGTAGCTTCAGGATCACTTCTTGATCACTTATAGCTTCTCGACCGTGCGTTGCTTCTCTTCTCGCTCTTATTTGCGTAAGTTAGCCATCATATATGCTTAGTGCTTGCTGCAGCTCCACCTTACTACCTTTCCAACCCATAAGCTTAAATAGTCTTGATCTCGCAGGGTGAGATTGCTGAGTCCTCATGGCTCACAGATACTTCCAAACAGTTGCAGGTGCCGATGATACCGATGCAGATGACGCAACTGAGCTCGAGTGGGAGCTTGATGAAGGTCTTGATTGTTGTTTTGTTTCGTTTCCTGTTGATCAGTAGTGGAGCCCAGTTGGGACGATCGGGGATCTAGCATTTGGGGTTGTATTCTTTTATTTTGGTTCCGTAGTCGGACCTTGATTGTATTCTGGATGATGTATGTTTAACTTGTATTTGTGTGAAGTGGCGATTGTAAGCCAACTCTTTATCCCTTTCTTATTCAGTACATGGGATTGTGTGAAGATTACCCCTCTTGCGACAAACCTACCATGCGGCTATGCCTCTAAGTCGTTCCCGGACACGTGGGAGATATAGCCACATTGTGGGTGTTACAGTTGTTGTCCTTTGGTGCCCATCATATGAGCGCGCGCATGGATCACACCATAGGGTTAGTTGTATGTTAACAGGACTATGTATTGGAGGGCAAGAGTGACAGAAGCTTCAACCTAGCATAGAAATTGATGCATACGGGATTGAAGAGGGACCAATATATCTTAATGCTATGGTTGGGTTTTACCTTAGTGAACGTTAGTAGCTGCGGATGCTTGCTAACAGTTCCAATCATAAGTGGATAGAATTTCAAGTCAGGGATGACATGCTAGCAGTGGCCTCTCCCACATAAAACTTGCTATTGGTCTAGTAACGTAGTCAATTGCTTAGGGACAATTTCGCAATTCCTACCACCACTTTTCCACACTCGCTATATTAACTTTATTTCTTCTTTACCTAAAACAACCCCTAGTTTTTACTTACGTGCTCTTTATATTCTTGCAAACCTATCCTTTACACATACAAAGTATTTCTAGTTTTATACTTGTTCTAGGTAAAGCGAACGTCAAGCGTGCGTAGAGTTGTATCGGTGGTCGATAAAACTTGAGGCAATATTTGTTCTACCTTTAGCTCCTCGTTGGGTTCGACACTCTTACTTATCGAAAGAGGCTACAATTGATCCCCAATACTTGTGGGCTATCAAGACCTTTTTCTGGCGCCGTTGCCAGGGAGTTATAGCGTGGGGTGAATATTCTCGTGTGTGCTTGTTTGCTTTATCACTAAGTAGTTTTTATTTTGTGCTCTTGTTTTCTATCTTTACTTATGGGTAGGAAACGCAAAATACCAAAAACATTAGTGGTACCTACTGAACCAATGGTTGAAGAACCACTCAAAATATATCACACTACTGAAGCTTTTTACTTGGATCATCTTCGATCCCTATGTGCTTGGGCCGAAACCCCAACTAGCTTAGTTGAGGGCAAATCTTTAGATGAGCATGCTTGTTATGTGCGACACCGCATATCTGAAAAAGGGAAACTTTTACTTGATCAAATTCATCGTTTGCAGTGCTGTGCTTTGAATTTATGTGGAATATATGATTGTACTTGTTGTTCTAAAGACCCTAAGAAACACCTTCCTTACCAATGTGAGTTTAGTGATAATGGAATCGTATCTTCGTATACTAAGGGTGTTTATAATTACTATGATGTTCAACAAATTGAAGAATTTTTTGCTTTTATGGGTACTTGTGAAATTGCTTCTTTTATTGAAGAGTGTGATACTACTCTCTACAAATCTGAAATTTTGGCCATACTTAAATATTGTTATGACAATTATGCTTATAATCCTTATATTAAACCATATATTGAGGCCTCCTCCGCTGTCCAAGAAGAGGCTAATATTTTGCAGGAGACTATGGAAGAAGAAATTAATGACATTGTGAGCTCATTGGATGAAAAAGATGAGGAGGAGAGCGAAGAACCGAAGGAGGAAGAGCATATTGATCACCCATTCCCACCATCTAATGAGAGTAACTCTTTATCCCATACATTGTTTAATTTCCCTTCGAATTTACCAAAGGATGAATGCTATGATGATTGTTATGATCCCGTTGATTCTTTTGAAATATCCCTTTTTGATGATGATTTCTATGCTTGTGGCCAAGATGCCAATATGAATTATGCTTATGGAGATGAACTTGCTATAGTTCCTTATGTTAAACATGAAATTGTTGCTATTGCGCCCACGCATGATAGTCCTATTATCTTTTTGAATTCTCTCGACTACACTATATCGGAGAAGTTTGCCCTTATTAAGGATTATATTGATGGGTTGCATTTTACTACTACACATGATGATTTTGATAGATATAATATGCATGTGCTTGCTGCTCCTACTTGCAATTATTATGAGAGAGGAACTACATCTCCGCCTCTCCATGTTTCCAATATGATAAAATTGCAAGAAACTGTTTATACTATGCATTGGCCTTTACTATGTGTGCATGAATTGTTCTTTTATGACATGCCGATGCATAGGAAGAGAGTTAGACTTTGTTGTTGCATGATATATGTTACTTTGTGCTCACTACTAGATCACAAATCATTGTTAATTAAAATTGGATTTGATATAACTTGGGATTCGGGTGGATCCATTACTTGAGCACTATATGCCTAGCTTAATGGCTTTAAAGAAAGTGCTGCCAGGGAGACAACCCGGAAGTTTTAGACAGTCATCTATTTCTGTTGTGTGCTTTTATAAAGTTTAAAACAAAAAAATAAAGAGGGGAACCTAAAACTTCTTCAAAAAGAAAAGAGAAAGTGAGAAAGACGAGCATTGTTAAAGTGGGAGCTAGCCTTGAACTTTGTTCATGCCCATGGAAACTTTGTGACCCTTGATTACAGAAAATTTTCAACAAAAATAATTATCCCCTTGTACAAATCCATTGTATCATAAAAATAATGTGCCAAGATTTGCCTTTAGGATGTTTACATTGCTTGTTGGTTTGTGCGGTGCAAAACAGAAACTTTGGCTGTAGTGCGCGATTTTACATTTTTACTGGAATGTCAAACGGTTCTGAAACTATTTGCACTGTCTTTCTATACAAATTGTTTATGTTTCCTAATTGTTACAGAATTTTTGGAGTACCAGAAGTATGGTGAATTTTCAAATTACTAGAGACTGTCCTATTTAAGACAGATTCTGTTTTTGATGCATTATTTGCTTGTTTTGATGAAACTATCAATTTCTATCAGTGGATTAAGCCATGGAAAAGTTATATTACAGTAGCTACAGTGAAAAAACAAAATATGAATTGGTTTGCAACAGTACTTAGAGTAGTGATTTGCTTTATTATACTAACGGATCTTACCGAGCTTTCTGTTGAGTTTTGTGTGGATGAAGTGATCAAAGATCGAGGAGATCTCAATATGAGGAGAAGGAGGAGAGGCAAGAGCTCAAGCTTGGGGATTCCCAAGGCACCCCAAGTAAATATTTAAGGAGACTCAAGCGTCTAAGCTTGGGGATGCCCCGGAAGGCATCCCATCTTTCTTCAACAAGTATCGATATGTTTTCGTATTCGTTTCGTTCATGCGATATGTGCAAATCTTGGAGCGTCTTTTGCATTTAGTTTTCACTTTTCTTTGATGCACCATGCTGGTATGAGATAGTCCATGGTTGATTTATAGAATGCTCTTTGCACTTCACTTATATCTTTTGAGTATGGCTTTATAGAATGCTTCATGTGCTTCGCTTATATCATTTGAAGTTTGGAATGCCTGTTTCCCTACACATAGAAAACCACCATTTGTAGAATGCTCTTTTGCTTCACTTATATTTGTTAGAGTGTCGGTGTCAAAACCGGCGGATCTCGGGTAGGGGGTCCCGAACTGTGCGTCTAAGGCGGATGGTAACAGGAGGCAGGGGACACGATGTTTACCCAAGTTCGGGCCCTCTTGATGGAGGTAATACCCTATGTCCTGCTTGATTATTCTTGATGATATGAGTATTACAAGAGTTGATCTACCACAAGATCAGAGATGCTAAACCCTAGAAGCTAGCCTATGGTATGATTGTATGTTGTCCTACGGACTAAAACCCTCCGGTTTATATAGACACCGGAGGGGGCTAGGGTTACAAAGGTCGGTTACAAAGGAGGAGATATACATATTCGTATTTCCTAGCTTGCCTTCCACGCCAAGTAAAGTCCCATCCGGACATGAGACGAAGTCTTCAATCTTGTATCTTCATAGTCCAACAGTCCAGCCAAAGGATATAGTCCAGCTGTCCGGAGACCCCCTAATCCAGGACTCCCTCAATAGCCCCCGAACCGGGCTTCAATGATGTCGAGTCTGGCGCGCAGTATTGTCTTCGGCATTGCAAGGCAGGTTCTTCTCCAAATTTTGAATGTCTGTTAAATAGTGTCTCGTCCCATAAATGTTGGACTTCTTGGCTTCTGTGCTCAATAAGGGCTATCTTCCACGCGTCGAACGAATAC
The DNA here is from genome assembly GCF_002162155.2 of Triticum dicoccoides. Lineage (NCBI taxonomy): Eukaryota > Viridiplantae > Streptophyta > Magnoliopsida > Poales > Poaceae > Triticum > Triticum dicoccoides. The sequence goes on from NC_041382.1 coordinate 167,641,579, forward strand.
GAGGAGCCAGGGCGTTTTTACATTCGCCCCCCTAGCCAGATAAATAAATTGTCTATTAAAGGGATGGGGATTCTTAGATCCAACCCATACCATCCTCTCACAGCGAGAATCCATCGGAGTGCGCTTCGGAAAAATCCACTCCAACATGGCCGACCACCGCAGCTCCTCCTCCCGCCCCAGTAGCCCTAAGCCCGGTGATTGGGAGAGGTGTTCCATCCCACACAATCGATTAGTAGAGTTGCAGACTCAGGGATTTCTCCCTCCAGCGTATATGGTCCCCATCCAAGCCGGGCTCGCCACCTATAATGGCAGGGAGCAAGCGGAGAGCTTCCCCAACCCCTCTAAGGGGGAGCGGGTGTGCCTTGTTCCTTACTTACTAAGGGGGCTCGGATTTCCAATTCATCCGTTCCTCCGCAGGCTCCTGGAGTTTTACGGCCTCCAACTGCATAATTTCACCCCTGCTTCCATATTACATATTGCCAGCTACGTAGCCCTTTGCGAGCTATTTCTGGGCTGCGAGGCTCATTTCGAGCTATGGAAAAGGTTATTTTGCCTTGTGACCCGCACACAGAAGGGGTCACTTTATCAAGTGGGCGGAGCCGAAATATGGCGCATCGCCGAAACCGGATACCTGTCTGGTACTCCGAAGAAGACGTCCGAGGACTGGCCTTCGGAGTGATTTTATATGGAGGACGTCCCCCTTCCAGACCCTGTTCGGCGGGGTGTTCCTGAGTTCAACAATGCTCCTCTGAAGAAATGCCGAAGCTGGCGCCCACGGAGCCCCCAGGAGGAAGACAACGGAGAAGTCCTTTACCTGATAAACCGGATTAAAGCGCTGGCTCAATCAGGATTGACAATAATTGAGGTTATGTCAATATGCATAATGCGGGGAGTGCAGCCACTTCAATATCGAGGGCACCCCCTGTGGTGTTTAACGGGGAAGATGATGTCACCCGTTGCGGGCGTAGGGGACCGGACTCTTCTGCCGCTTTAGAAAAAATTATGCCCGAGTTGTTCAAGGGAGAGGAAGAGTAGTTCATCCGTATTAGGCCACGAGATGGATTCTCTATGTACAACCCTCCAAGCTGGGTGAGTTATACCTATTTACTCCCATTATTCCCGCATTCTTCGTTGTAGGTACTCACCTTGCCACTGTACGGCAGGAACTGCGAAAAGCTGTAAGGGAGGTCAACAGCCCATCTCCACAACCAGAGGACCCTGGCCAGGCCCTCGGTCCTGGACTCGAAGAGGATCCGGACATATTCATGGAGCTGATAGACAGGCAATTCTACCAACTGAGCTGCGATGACGCCATGGTGGCCATAACGGCCGATTATTCCGGACTTCTCCCTGCGTCGCACGTAAGAAAAACCAAAAATCCCAACTCCAAAACTAGGATCCCCTTTTAGACACTTCAGCTACCGTACACATATGGTGTTTTACAGGGAAGGCATTCGGGACGCCAAGCCGAACCCGCAGCAACTCGCCAACAAGAGGCACCGAAGCCGGGTAGGCCAAAAAGGAAGGCGGTCAGGACGGAGACACCGGCACAGAGGTATGCCACAAAACCTGGCTCCATGGTTGTCGTCTTTCTTAAAATGTAATGACGTCCATGCTTCTTCAATAGAAAAAGCGCTCGCCGGAGTATATCCGGAGAGGCTGCCGATCACGCCTCCACCAGTCGGGCTCCAGGGCCGGACATAGAGGCGGAAACCAACATGGGGCGGACGCCGGATGCTCCTCCTACAGAGGATGCAGATAGACTATCCGCTACAAATTCAGAAGTGGAGAGCGCCATGAATCATAGGCATCGCCGGGCCGTACTCCGTGACGCTTGCTTCTCTCCAGAGGCATTTGATGCCTTCAATTCTGGAGACGCGTACCTCCGTGCTGCTCAAAATGGTCTAGCCAGAGCCACGGATCAGTATGTAAGGGATGTACGGGTAAGCAAATCTGACGATTATATGCATCAGTAGCCCCTGAGACTTGAAACAGTTGACGCAACTAATTTAAGGATCATTATTTGTGTACGTTCTTACGGAGAAGAATTCCCAACTGTCTCAAGAGCTGGACGAGTGCAAGGCCCAGCTTGAAGCCGCTGTTGCCGCATTGAAGGAATCCAAAAAGGGTCCCCCTAGTAACTCTTTTGTCTATTGCAAAGAATATCGGTACCAGGTAGTATGCGGCATGTATGCACACCTAACAATAGATGTTGCAGGTGGCGCCGGAGTGAATCCGGAGGCCGTGGAGGCGGATACGGCACGTGATGATCGGCAGCGAAATGCTGGCGAGCGTGTGCTGACGCGAGTCAGGCAGGAGAAAAATGATCTCCAAGATGCCAATATCCGGCTGGGCGTGGAACTGAAGGATGTCCGAGCCCAGCTTGCGGACTCCGTGAAGGAGAATAAACGGCTTCAGCGCGGCATTTTTAGTAAGTGCTTGAACGAACTTTTTAAAGGAGTTCGGCAAAGAAGCCTGCTAACAGCGTTATGTCTGTAGGTATGCTGACGGGTCGTCCCGCAGAGGAGATGCCCGGGTCGTCGGGCGATCTTCTACCAGAGCTCTCACAACTGCACGAACAAGTTCGGCAGGTGATGCAGAGTATTGCCCAAGCCTTGTGGCCCTCCGTGTCCCCGCCAGGAAGCATGGGGGAGCTTATAGAGAACCTCAAGCGAGCGCGGCGGCGCTTCCGATTATAGAAGATATCAGCCTGCCGACAAGGTGCAAGGGAAGCCTGGGCTATGGTGAAAACACGATATACCAAGGCTGACCCAAACCATATGGCCGAGGTCGGACCTGTGGGGCCCGATGGGAAAGAGATCCCCGTCAGTTTAGTGTATGATCAAGTATAATTAGCCGCAAAGTATTCCCCACAGGATTGTAGGCTAGACAGCCTGTTGGATGGTATAGAAGAAGAATTTCATCAGTCTTAGTGACTGTGTACTTCAAGTGACATATGTAATGTCCCTAGCCGGATTGTAAATCATTTGTCATGGCAGACCTTTTCGCTTCAACCTCTGGACCCGATAGTCCGGAGTGTATCCGAATACCCACTCGGTTATATAAAAACCGGGGTATGCATGGAAACCAGGCGTAGGGGTCATAAATGCTTGAACAGACAAGTACCCAACTAGCTATGTTATATTACATGGATAGTAAGAAACATCTTCTAGGGAGAATAGTTCCGTTAAGGGTTCCTTTCCCTGGGTACGCATGCCCTAATGTGCATGTACGAGCTACGAGACGCGGGTTAAAAACATCTGGGGGCGTGTAGTAATTTAAATGAAAGTCATCTTTTATTCGCCGACCGAATATTCCCTTAAGAATGCTAGCTTTTGGCTTCACCCAGTCTGAGGTACACATCCGGCTGACCCGGCAGTAACAATCACAGAGGTGCTCCCCTTACGCCCTAGCCGAATTAACGGGAATGTAGGGCATAAATACAAGAGCCAGGAAACCCAGCTTGGCCAAAACTTAAGTCATATCGATGCATATAATGGCGAAAAAGGTACATGCGGAAGAATAACACATGTGCGGGGCATAAAGCCCGGAAAGGTAATTATATTAAGCTTCTATATAGGAAGCCCCCAAGTATATTGAGCGCGGATAGCGCGTCAAGATTGTGTGACCAAGACACAAGTGTAGCCCTTTAGGGCCTTGAAGAGAAAAGAGAGAAAGAAAGAGAGAGAAAACAAATGTGCAAAAAATTCACGAAGGTAAGGAGACGAACATAGAGTCCGGCGCTAGGCGTAGAATCTTCGGAGTCTGGCTGCGTTCCATGGGTTTGGCTCAAGTCGATTATTCGATGCATCTCGCAGACGGTACGCTCCACCGGTCAGAACCTGGTCGATAATGAAGGGACCTTCCCATTTGGGCTTGAGCTTGTTCTTTTTCTTCTCCGGTAGGCGTAGAACTAGTTCGCCAACGTTATAGGTTTTGGCCCGCACATCTCTGCTTTGATACCTTCGACCTTGTTGCTGATAGAATGCGGAACGAGCTTTTGCCACGTCGCGCTCCTCCTCAAGGGCATCCAAACTGTCCTGCCGATCGAGCTCGGCCTCTCTTTCTTCGTACATGCGCACTCGAGGTGAGTCATGAATTATGTCGCAAGGAAGCACCACCTCGACGCCGTACACCATAAAAAACAGTGTGTATCTAGTAGTGCGATTCGGCATGGTCCACAACCCCCAAAGTACGGAGTCGAGCTCCTCTACCCAATGAGTGTCTGATTCCTTTAAAGATCGTACTAATCTGGGTTTAATTCCACTCATGATAAGACCATTCGCTCGTTCGACTTGACCGTTAGTTTGCAGATGATAGACAGAAGCATAATCGAGCTTGATGCCCATGTTGCTGCACCAAAGTTTCACCTCGTCGGCTGTAAAGTTCGTGCCATTGTCAGTGATGATGCTGTGGGGGATGCCATAATGGTGTACAACCCCGGATATGAAGTCTATCACCGGTCCGGATTCAGCCGTTTTGACAGGTTTGACTTCTATCCATTTGGTGAATTTATCCACCATGACCAGTAAGTATTTTCTCTTATGGGTTCCCCCTTTGAGGGGTCCGACCATATTGAGCCCCTAGACCGCAAAGGGCCAAGTAATGGGGATTGTTTGGAGGGCGGTAGGTGGCATGTGGCTTTGGTTTGCAAAAAGCTCGCAACCGACACAATGTTGTACCAGATGTTGTGCATCTGGCCGGGCCGTCGGCCAATAAAAACCTGTACGGAAGGCCTTGCTTACAAGGGCCCGGGCTGCGGCGTGGTGGCCGCCGAGTCTGGCATGGATTTCTGCCAAAAGCTTCTGCCCTTCCTCTTTGGAGATGCTCCTTTGAAGGACTCTGGTTGTGCTTTTCTTATAAAGCTCTCCCTCATGGACCTTGTAGGCTTTAGATTGGCGCACTATGCAGTGGGCCTCGTTTTGGTCCTCGGGTAATTCCTGTCTGGTTAGGTAGGCCAGGAATGGTTCTGTCCACGGGGCGTTGACGGCCATTATCACGTGGGCTGAAGGTGTTATTTCGGTGGTAGAGCCTCCGATTGTGTCAGAGTGTTCGGCATCTGGGGTTGTGGCCGGGTCCGGACTATTTTTGCCGGTGTCCCCTTCCCATACTATGGACGGTTTAAACAGTCTTTCCAGGAAGATGTTCGGTGGGACAGGGTCGCGTTTAGCGCCGATACGGGCTAGGATGTCCGCCGCCTGGTTGTTTTCTCGAGCCACATGGTGGAATTCAAGCCCCTCGAACCGAGCTGACATTTTGAGGACGACGTTGTGATATGCCGTCATTTTCGGATCCTTGGCTTCGAAGTCTCCATTTATTTGGGTTATTGCGAGGTTCGCATCCCCACGCACCTCTAGGCGTTGGATGCCCATGGAGACTGCCATCCGTAGGCCATGTAATAGGGCCTCGTATTCGGCTGCGTTATTGGAGTCTGTGTATAGTATTTGGAGCACGTATTGCACAATATCTCCGGTGGGGGACGTCAAGACGACGCCAGCCCCTAGACCAGCCAGCATTTTAGAGTCGTCAAAGTGCATGATCCAATTGGAGTATGCACCGTACTCTTTAGGGAGTTCGGCTTCTATCCATTCGGCTATGAAATCGGCCAGTACTTGCGACTTAATGCCTCGTCGTGGCTTATATGTTATGTCGAATGGGAGGAGCTCGATGGCCCATTTGGCAATCCGGCCCGTGGCATCGCGGTTGTTTATTATGTCATTGAGTGGTACTTCGAAGGCCACCGTAATCGAACACTCTTGAAAGTAGTGTCGTAATTTCCGGGATGCCATAAATACTGCGTATGCTATCTTTTGGTAATGTGGGTACCGTGATTTGCATGGAGTGAGGACGGTGGATACATAATATACGGGCTTTGGAAGTGGGAATTTATGTTCATCCATCTCTCATTCGACGACGAGCACTGCGCTTACAACTTGGTGAGTTGCCACTATATATAATAGCATTGGTTCGTCAACAGTTGGCGCGGCCAGGATTGGGTTGGTGGCTAGGATGGCTTTTATTTCTTCTAGTCCGGCCGTGGCTGTGTCTGTCCACTCAAAGTGTTCGGTGCGCCGAAGAAGGCGGTAAAGGGGAGGTGCCTTTTCTCCTAATCGGGAGATAAAGCGGCTTAAAGCCGCCACACATCCAGTCAATTTCTTGATTTGCTTGAGGTCAGCTGGGATAGCTAGCTGTGACAGAGCTCGGATTTTAGCCGGATTTGCTTCAATTCCTCTACTGGAGACGATGAAGCCCAGGAGCTTTCTAGCGGAAACGCTGAAAACGCATTTTTCTGGATAGAGCTTAATGTCGTATGTTCGGAGATTGGTGAACGTGAGCCTCAAGTCGTCTATTAAAGAGTCGACATGTTTGGTTTTAATGACTACATCGTCTACATATGCCTCCACAGTCTTACCGATCTGCTTTTCCAGACATGTCTGGATCAAGCGCTGATATGTTGCACCGGTGTTTTTGAGCCCAAAGGGCATTGTGTTAAAGCAGAAGGGGCCGTATGGCGTTATAAATGCCATTGCGGCTCGATCAGACTCCGCCATCTTAATCTAGTGGTAACCGGAGTATGCATCGAGGAAGCACAATGATTCGTGTCCTGCGGTAGCGTCGATGATTTGATCGATGTGAGGGAGTGGGAAGGGGTCCTTTGGGCAAGCCTTATTAAGGTCTTTGAAGTCGGCACATAGGCGCCAGGATTTGTCCTTCTTTGGTACCATCACCAGGTTTGCTAGCCAATCCGGATGTTCTATTTCTTTAATGAATCCGGCTTCCAGTAGCTTGGCCAGCTCCTCTCCCATGGCTTGTCGCTTAGATTTAGAGAAATGCCGAAGAGTCTGCTTGACCGGCTTGAATCCTTTTAGAATATTAAGGCTATGCTCGGCCAATCTGCGTGGGATTCCTGGCATGTCTGAAGGATGCCAGGCGAATATGTCCCAATTCTCGCGCAGAAACTCCCGTAGTGCAGCGTCGACAGCGGGGTCTAACTGTGCCCCAATGGATGCTGTTTTTGTAGGGTCTGTTGGATGCATTTGGAATTTAACTATTTCGTCCGCTGGTTTAAACGAGGTGGACGTGGATCTTTTGTCTAATATCACGTCGTCCCTATCCACCGTGGAGCGCAGCGCGGTTAACTCCTCCGCCACAAGGGCTCCGGATAGTGCCTCGAGGGCTAGTGCAGCTGTTTTGTTCTCGGTGCGGAGTGCTATGTCCGGATCACTAGCTAGAGTGATAATTCCCTCGGGTCCGGGCATTTTGAGCTTCATGTACCCGTAATGGGGTATGGCTTGAAAAATCGTGAATGCCTCCCGCCCTAGAAGGGCGTGGTATCCACTAGTGAACGGGGCCACTTGGAATATAATTTCTTTGGACCTGTAATTCTCCGGAGTGTCGAATACCACATCAAGTGTGATTTTCCCAGCACAATGTACCTCCCGACTAGCGATGATTCCTCGGAAGGTCGTTCTGCTTTGCTCAATACGGTTGCTATCTATTTCCATTTTTGGAGAGTTTCCTCATAAATGAGGTTTAATCCGCTGCCACCATCCATGGGCACCTTAGTGAGCCGAAAGCCGTCCACAATTGGACTGAGGACCAAAGCGGCTGGTGCTCGGGCTGTTCAGAATTTAGGCTCGTCACTGGCATTGAAGGCGATGGCCGTGTTGCTCCATGGATTTATTGCTGCCACGTGGCAGACTTCGACAAGGCTGCGGAATGCTCGCTTACGCCTAATATTTGAGGCGAAGGTCTCAAAGACCGTTAATATTGTGTTGTTATCCGTGGGGAGGTGCTCTGAGGTATTTTGGGTGAGAAGATCCTCACTGCTTTTGGCCACCTGCCGGAGTACCCAACATGCTCTAAGGCTGTGTGTTGATATGGTATCCGCTATACTATAGATTTTGCAGGGCCTGTTGAGCCATCCCTCCAATACGGTTCCACGCCCTGTAGTGGGCTTTTGCTTCTTTGTAATTGAGTCGGGCGACTTATGAGAGTGCACCCTTTTAGTTCGGACTAGGGGTTTTGTCAGAGCCGGATTATCCCAAAATTGCGTTTGGGTTTTCTAGGCACTTTCCATCGCACAGTATTTCCGTACTATGGCCGCCAAGTCAGCGAAGTGTGCTACGTCACGGCAACTTATGGTGTTGAGGACTCCCTTGTCCGTGCAATTGTTGCAAAAGAACGAAATTGCATCTTCCTCATGGCAGTCCTTGACCTTGTTCATTACAAGGAGGAATCTGGCCCAATAGTGATGTATTGTTTCTTGGGGCGCTTGCCTAATGTGGGAAAGATCATTTGTATCTGGGTGGGTGGGTGGATTTAAGTCCAGACCTTGACCCAATCTGTGATCCCGGGGTAGGGGAGTTTCAGATCTTGGAAGTTCGGGCTCCGGGATGTTGCCCTGTGGGTTTGGTATGCGGCCAGATTCTGGATTCAGGGTTAAGGCGGTGTCCTCCCGTGAGTGAGTATCATGTTCGGAGAGCTCGGAAATCCGGACATAGTTCGTCCTCAGGATAGAGGGATAATCGCCACATTGCTCCTCCACCACCGCTATCTGATGGGTGACCGGCGGAGAGTTAATATCCCTTTGGTCGGGTTTAAGCCCGATCCGATCGTAGTCCGTAGTGACTCCCAGAGCAGCAATGCGATCCAAGAGCTCGTTCAAAGAGGAGGGCTCCATTGGATCCATCTGCTCGGCAAATTTTGAGCCGATGTGGAGGCTATTTTTGATGACCCAAGAGGTCATCGCCGGCGCAGCGGCCGAGCGAGCGGTCATGACGAAGCCGCCTAGTCGGAGAGTTTGGCCTACTGCCAGGGCTCCCCCAGAGGTGATGTTGTCCTTGACAACGAGGCGAGCCATCTTCCTTATGATGACGACATAGTGGAACTCTCAATGAAAGCACCAATGTCGGTGTCAAAACCGGCGGATCTCGAGTTGGGGGTCCCGAACTATGCATCTAAGGAGGATGGTAACAGGAAGCAGGGGACACGATGTTTACCCAGGTTCGGGCCCTCTTGATGGAGGTAATACCCTATGTCCTGCTTGATTGTTCTTGATGATATGAGCATTACAAGAGTTGATCTACCACGAGATCAGAGAGGCTAAACCCTAGAAGCTAGCCTATGGTATGATTGTATGTTGTCCTACGGACTAAAACCCTCCGGTTTATATAGACATCGGAGGGGGCTAGGGTTACACAAGGTCGGTTACAAAGGAGGATATATACATATCCGTATTGCCTAGCTTGCCTTCCACACCAAGTAAAGTCCCATCCGGACACGAGACTAAGTCTTCAATCTTGTATCTTCATAGTCCAACAGTCCGGCCAAAGGATATAGTCCGGCTGTCCGGAGACCCCCTAATCCAGGACTCCCTCATAGAGCATGGGCATATATTTTGTAGAAAGAATTAAACTCTCTTGCTTCACTTATATCTATTTAGAGAGATGACAGGAATTGGTCATTCACATGGTTAGTCATAAAATCCTACATAAAACTTGTAGGTCACTGAATATGATATGTTTGATTCCTTGCAATAGTTTTGCGATATAAAGATGGTGATATTAGAGTCATGCTAGTGGGTAGTTGTGAATTGTAGAAATACTTGTGTTGAAGTTTGTGATTCCCGTAGCATGCACGTATGGTGAACCATTATGTAATGAAGTTGGAGCATGAGGTATTTATTGATTGTCTTCCTTATGAGTGGCGGTCGGGGACGAGCGATGGTCTTTTCCTACCAATCTATCCCCCTAGGAGCATGCGCGTAGTACTTTGTTTTGATGACTAATAGATTTTTGCAATAAGTATGTGAGTTCTTTATGACTAGTGTTGAGTCCATGGATTATACGCACTCTCACCCTTCCATCATTGCTAGCCTCTTCGGTACCATGCATTGCCCTTTCTCACCTTGAGAGTTGGTGCAAACTTTGCCGGTGCATCCAAACCCCGTGATATGATATGCTCTATCACACATAAGCCTCCTTATATCTTCCTAAAAATAGCCACCATACCTACCTATCATGACATTTCTATATCCATTTCGAGATATATTGCCATGCAACTCCCATCATCATCATATACATGACTTGAGCATTTATTGTCGTATTGCTTTGCATGATCGTAAGATAGCTAGCATGATGTTTTCATGGCTTGTCCGTTTTTTGATGTCATTGCTATGCTAGATCATTGCAAATCCCGGTACACCACCGGAGGCATTCATATAGAGTCATATCTTTGTTCTAGTATTGAGTTGTAATATTTAGTTGTAAGTAAATAAAAGTGTGATGATCATTATTAGAACATTGTCCCATGTGAGGTTATCAAAATAAAAGTGGCCAAAGAAGCCCCCCCCCCCCAAAAAAAGAGAGAGTGAGGACAAAGAAGCCTAAAAAAGAAAAAAATGAGAAAAATGAGAGAAAAGAGAGAAGGGACAATGTTACTATCCTTTTACCACACTTGTGCTTCAGAGTAGCACCATGTTCTTCATATAGAGAGTCTCTTGAGTTATCACTTTAATATACTAGTGGGAATTTTCATTATAGAACTTGGCTTGTATATTCCAACGATGGGCTTCCTCAAATGCCCTAGGTCTTCATGAGCATGCAAGCAAGTTGGATGCACACCCACTTAGTTTCAGTTTGAGCTTTCATACACTTATAGCTCTAGTGCATCTGTTGCATGGCAATCCCTACTCCTCGCATTGACATCAATTGATGGGCATCTCCATAGCTCGTTGATTAGCCGCGTCGATGTGAGACTTTCTCCATTTTTTGTCTTCTCCACACAACCTCCATCATCATATTCTATTCCACCTATAGTGCTATATCCATGGCTCACGCTCATCTATTGCGTGAAATTTGAAAAGGTTTGAGAACATCAAAAGTATGAAACAATTTCTTGGCTTGTCATTGGAGGTTGTGCATGATTTGAATATTTTGTGTGATGAAGATGGAGCGTAGCCAGACCATATGATTTTGTAGGGATAACTTTCTTTGGCCATGTTATTTTGAAAAGACATGATTGCTTTATTAGTATGCTTGAAGTATTATTGTCTTAATGTCAAATGATAGACTATTTCTTTGAATCACTCGTGTCTTAATATTCATGCCATGATTAGATTACATGATCAAGATTATGCTAGGTAGCATTCCACATCAAAAAATATCTTTTTTATCATTTACCTACTCCAGGATGAGCAGGAATTAAGCTTGGGGATGCTGATACGTCTCCGTCGTATCTATAATTTTGTATTGTTCCATGCCAATATTATACAACTTTCATATACTTTTGGCAACTTTTTATACTATTTTTGGGACTAACGTATTGATCCAGTGCCCAGTGCCAATTCCTGTTTGTTGCATGTTTTTTGTTTCACAGAAAATCCATATCAAACGGAGTCCAAACGGGATAAAAACTTATGGAGATTTTTTTTGGAATATATGTGATTTTTGGGAAGAAGAATCAACGCGAGACGATGCACGAGGGGCCCACGAGGCAGGGGGGCGCCCCCCCGGCCCTCGTGGGCACCCCGTAAGGCGGTTTGTGCCCTTATTCCGCCGCAAGAAAGCGAATATCCGGATACAAATCGTGTTAAAATTTCAGCCCAATCGGAGTTACGGATCTTCGGGAATATAAGAAACGGTGAAAGTGGAAAATCAAGAATGCAGAAACAGAGAGAGACAGAGAGACATATCCAATCTTGGAAGGGGCTCTTGCCCCTCTGCCGCCATGGAAGCCATGGACCAGGGGGTAAACCCTTCTCCCATCTAGGGATAAGGTCAAGGAAGAAGAAGAAGAAGGGGGCCTCTCTCCCCCTCTCTCCCGGTGGCGCCGGAACACCGCCAGGGCCATCATCGTGTGACGGCGATCTACACCAACACCTCCGTCATCTTCACCAACATCTTCATAACCTTCCCCCATCTATCTATAGCGGTCCACTCTCCCACAACTCGCTTTACCCTCTACTTGAACATGGTGCTTTATGCTTCATATTATTATCCAATGATGTGTTGCCATCCTAAGATGTCTAAGTAGATTTTCGTTTTCCTATCGGTAATTGGTGAATTGCTATGATTGGTTCAATTTGCTTGTGGTTATGTTGCTGTCCTTTAGTGCCCATCATATGAGCGCGCGCATGGATCACACCATAGGGTTAGTTGTATGTTGATAGGACATGTATTGGAGGGCAAGAGTGACAGAAGCTTCAACCAAGCATAGAAATTGATGCATACGGGATTGAAGGGGGACCAATATATCTTAATGCTATGGTTGGATTTTACCTTAATGAACGTTAGTTGTTGTAGATGCTTGCTAATAGTTCCAATCATAAGTATATAGAATTCCAAGTTAGGGATGACATGCTAGCAGTGGCCTCTCCCACATAAAACTTGCTATCGGTCTAGTAACGTAGTCAATTGCTTAGGGACAATTTCGCAACTCCTACCACCACTTTTTCACACTCGCTATACTAACTTTATTGCTTCTTTACCTAAAACAGCCCCTAGTTTTTATTTGCGTGCTCTTTATATTCTTGCAAACCTATCCCGTTACACCTACAAAGTACTTCTAGTTTTATACTTGTTCCAGGTAATGTGAATGTCAAGCATGCGTAGAGTTGTATCGATGGTTGATAAATCTTGACGGAATATTTGTTCTACCTTTAGCTCCTCGTTGGGTTCGACACTCTTACTTATCGAAAGAGGCTACAGTTGATCCCCTATACTTGTGGGTTATCAGTCCCCGAGGCTCACCTCCTCCTCGGAGGGTGGAAGATAATTACTATCCTCCGAGTCTTCATTTATAGCCTGGCCATCAGGGCTAATTTGCCCATCTTCCCTATATATCGTCCTATTCGGAGGTTGGCTCGACGGGGTATTCTTGGTCTTTGGCGTCGTCCAGAATGTTGTTCTCTCCAGTGCCAGTATTGTTGTCTTTTCCACGACGTGATTTAGAGCGGCGCCGCTGACGTTGGCGCTTTGGTTGAGTCTCAGGATGTATATCCTCAACTGGATTTTTCTCATTATCACTGTTACCCTCTTTGGGTGTATCCACCATATACACGTCATACGAAGATGTGGCCGTCTATCGTCCGGTAAACAGCATGTTTTGGGCCTACTCTTCTCTGGCATCCTCGTCCATACCATCGATGTCTTCGGAGCCGTAATCGAGCATGTCGGTTAAGTCCTCGACAGTGGCTATGAAGTGGGTGGTGGGTGGGACGTAAAATTCCCCGCTCTCAGCCCTAGTCCGGGCTGGGCGTAGTTCGGATGTTGCTTCTCTGTAATGCTGAGGGATCGCATTAAGTCCAGAGCGTCGCTTAAAGGCGAGGTTCGGTCATAGAGAAAAGAGTTCATGGAGTGCCGCGAGAAGAGAACTCTTGGGCCGAGCTCAGACGATGATGACTCCTAGGGTGCGGGATCAGTGTTCGGAGAGGAGTTCGGCTTCATGATGATTGTCGGTGATACTGCTTCCTCTGGCTCTCCCGTACTAGGCTTAATAGCCGCAGAGAGTCCGGCGGGCTCGGGAATCCCGTCTTCGGACCTGGAGATGTGCTCCGGATTTAAGGCCAGAGCGGAGGTTTGGGTCACGAACCCTTTGAAGATCAAGTCTCCTCGGATATCAGCAACATAATCCAGATTTCCAAAAATAATCTGGTGACCTGGGGCATAGCTGTCGATCTGCTCTAGATGGCCAAGCGAGTTGGCCCGAAGTGCGAAGCCACCGAACACAAAGATCTGGTCGGGGAGAAAGACCTCCCTCGGGGCAGCTTTGTTGTAGATGACTGATAGAGCCATCGAACCTTCTGGCGATGACACGGCGGAACTCTCAATGAAAGCACCAATGTCGGTGTCAAAACCGGCAGATCTCGGGTAGGGGGTCTCGAACTGTGCGTCTAAGGATCGATGATAATAGGAGACAAGGGACACGATGTTTTACCCAGGTTCGGGCCCTCTTGATGGAGGTAATACCCTATGTTCTGCTTGATTGACTTTGATGAGTATAGGTGACGGTGTCCTCGACTAGGGGGTACTCACCACGTCATCTCCCGATCTGTTAGATTGGGCCGAGGACCCCCATGGCCGTATACTCATGGGCCAGTTCGGACAGTTGCCGCATACATGGAAGATTCCACAAGACTTGGTGATCAAGACAAGGACTCCTCCCCACCGGCGTATTCGGCTAGGACTCTTGTTATCCTAGGCCTCTGGTGCATTATATAAACCGAGGCTAGTCTAGTCGATAGATCATATACAACAATCATACCATAGGCTAGCTTCTAGGGTTTAGCCTCTCTGATCTTGTGGTAGATCTACTCTTGTACTACCCATATCATCAATATTAATCAAGCAGGACGTAGGATTTTACCTCCATCAAGAGGGCCCGAACCTGGGTAAAACATTGTGTCCCCTGCCTCCTATTACCATCCGCCTAGACGCATAGTTCGGGACCCCCTACCCGAGATCCGCCGGTTTTGACACCGACATTGGTGCTTTCATTGAGAGTTCCACTGTGTGTTCGACAAAAGGTTGATGGCTCGCCTGCAGATCAACTGCGACTTCGGCATCTTCGTCACCAGCTCGACTGGTCACCTTGGTTTGACCAAGGACTGCGCCCTACCTCCGATCGTCATGTTCAGATGAGGGCCTTTATAAACATCAACTCCGATCTCTATCAAGATCATGGAGGAATCATCCAGGGAGCCCGGGGGCTCAACATCAACATTGCCCTCGGGCGACCGTGCTGTTTTTCTAGATAGCAAACTTGTGTCCGCCGCCACCGCCTCCTCAAGTGTCTTTTTAACGATCGCTTTGGTGGAATTGTGAGGAATTGAGTCTACAACAACCCTGGAAAATTTTGTCGAGTTCCAATGGAGGAATCTCTGGCAATCCATGATATACCGGAGCCCTGTCAAATCTGGACGGGAATCTGGATGAGTTTAGGGCGTGGTGTCCAGCTTCTAGCTCGGACGTCCTTTGGAAGATCCAACAGTTGATCGGCTGCGGAATTCCTATATCTACCGCCTCTCAAAATTTTAGCTCGATCCGACCATCCAAACTCCAGCAACCTTCCAATTAGTGCATCACTTTTTGGATATGTTTTCTGCGCGAAAACGAATCCGACCTGAGTTCGTCTTTTTATGAATGGGATTTCGGATATCCCTTTTGAAGGAAGTTTTGTATGGGGTATTGTGTTTTGTTCCGAACACATCCCACTAACTTTAAGATCTTTTGAACATTATCTTCAACATCATGTTGGTGTCAAACCAGTCCCGCAATATTGCTCCACGGCTGCCGACTTGCGCTAGACATGTTGTCGCTTTATTGAGCCGAGCTCAATTTCTTTAATCATCATCTCGGCAAGCCGAATAAGAGTTCAGCATCGCGAAGGATAAATCATCACCAACATCGCCACCCCACGGATTGCACGGAGCGGGCATTCCGGCATCGCCGCACGGTTACTTCATCAAGCCGGCATCGACCACGTCACGACCTGCATCGGCAGGGCCGCACTATTGCTTCTTCAAGCTGGCGTCCATCATGCCGACCTACTTCAACTCATCGGCTGACATCGAGGCTTCGACATCTCGGCTGGACCGGGGGCTTCGCCATCTCTTCATCAACCTACTCCGGACACTCCGCCGTCACTAGCCGACCAGCTCCATCACGTTAGCTGGACCGAGGGCTTTGCCTCGGCGAGCCAACCTTTGCCAGCATTGCCATGCCGTCGTTTTATCGCCCATCAGGCAATGGGTGAGCAGATCGAGTCCCAATTTTGGGAATCACCTTCCTTCGGATTGCTACAACAAATAAACCAGGTGCTATTAATCCTAGTATTTTTTGCTTGTTTGGGTTCATTTTCCCAAGGAATTATTACTCTGGCTTGTCCATCATATGTACACAGGTCTATCAAATGGTGGCCGCATTAACGACGGTCGCATGGTGGTTCAGTCAGTCTCCGTACATAGTCCGGTGAATGCCGCATCCGGAACTCGGACCGACCTGTGAATTCAGGCTCTGCCACACCTTTACCGCATCACGCCGACACCCTGCATCGACATTGACTTTGGTGCCAGGCCATATTTCTTTTATTACTCACTTTGCATAAATTATTTATTATGCAACGATTTTTTTATTATCATTATTACTATTGTCTCCGGTTTGCACTATTTTTTGTGCACAGGAAAATGATCCGGGGACTTCGGCGTCACTTTGCCGGTCTGCATTGACCGTGCTATGTCACCACTTCGGTGTGTCGAGCTCTCCGCTCCGCCACCTCGGGACCGGCTTGGGGGATGGAACCTTGCCCCGCATCAAGCTCGGACCACGTCATCAATACCGAACACATTAACCAGCTAAGTCGCTTTCATGCTCAAAGCTTTAATTTCTAACTTGTGTTCGGTTCGACCAAGCATTATACTTTTTTGGAAAAAAGTTTCTTGTAAAAAATTTCCTTGTCCAAACTTTGTTCGTGACGCATAAATTCAAATACCCCGTTTACTTGGGGGCTTCCTTTATGAAGCTTTTCCTCTTGCATATGATTATACTTGTACGGCTACGTTCCTTGTTCGTATATTACGCCATAATATGCACCATATTGACTTAAGCGATTTGCAAGCTGGGTTGCCTCGCTCCTGTGTTTACCCCTACGTTCCCGATTGTTCGGCTAGGGAGTAAAGGGAGCACCTCTGCGATTGTCACGATCAGGTCACCCGAGCCGGACCTCAGACTGGGTGAAGCCGAAAGCTAGTGCTCTTATTGTTTTCAGTGATGGTGGGCACACAACGGAACTCATGAGTACAAAAAATCTATTGCAGAAGTCTCATAATAACAATAAGCACCGAAGAAAGGTATCGGTGGGGGTACTATTTTCTTCGAAGATGCTTCTTACACTTTGCAGTAATATAGCATAAGTTCCCTGAGCGCGCTTTGTCTGTTACAGCCTTATGGCCTGATTGCCTGGTTATTGGAAACACCGTCGATATTCTCGACAGATGGAGTACATAACACTTTTCGGTCCTTAACCGAAGAGAGAGAAGTCGACGGTCGGTTAAGACGCGTTTAAAGTTTGGTTGAACATAGATATGATATAAGTACTTCGGTACATGCAATCATTCTTTTACCCAAGTCACTTGGGGGCTCTTAAATTTATATGAGCCATTTTATAATAAGTGTTCTTCTTCTTAGTCGTTGCAAAGTTTTTATTACTATTATTATTTATCACTCCCTTTTTCGACACGAGCGTGTGGTCACTAGCCGGGGAGCCTAATTTCTCTCTCAAAGCCGCTAGAGTTTAGTTTGCTAAACTGGCCTAATGAGAAGTACTCCACCTTCGGGATACGAGGTTGAAGCCGTAGGCTGACCCGCTTGAAGTCTTGAGATAGGATGTGTCATGTTAAAGCACGACAGAAGCACCTTTTTTTTTCTAAAGTCCAATTTTCGGATTGGCACCGAACACTTGATCTTGTTCGGACGTCACATTTTTACTGACGTTTTTTGGTTTTCCAAGCTTTTGGCACTTTTAAACTATTTGTGTGTTTCCAGCACAAGTCTCACAGTGCAATGCCGGACACCTTTATAGATTCGGCAAAAACATTATCAGATCTCACTATATATGCATTGGTTTAGAATTGTGTCTTCGGTCAATAGTTGGGTTGCCCGGCTCCTGCGCTTGCCTCCTACGTTCCGCTTTGTTCGGCTAGGTGTGCAAAGGGAGAACCACTGCGATTGTGCTTCCAGCTCACATGGTTAAGCACCTCAGTGGAGAAAGCCAAAATCTGACTGTCACAATAAACGTAAACTGGTCAGTGATCCGATGACGGTGTTAAATGATGGGCCATTCATAACATTGGACGAAGTGTTTACGGCTTGACCTCGGCTGTCGCCGAACACTACCGGGGGCTAGTAACTGGCCTCCCAAACTAAATCCTCAATATTTTTCTCTTATATTAGAGCTGAGGTTTCATGATCATGCTTAGCATGACAACCCAAAGAAAGGAACCGATAGTGGGACTATTTTCTTTGGAAGACATTTCTTATGTTAAACATTAATAAAACATATCTCTCTGCGTACCTTTGTTTATAAAACCGTATGGCTAGTTTGCCTTGTTTGTCATAAATCTTTGCCCTCATAAAGGCTTTATAAAGTAGGACAAAACACTCCTCGGCTACTGGCCGAGGAGGTTGAAGCCGATGGTCGGCCAACAAAGTTTTGTACAATGCGGATCCGAGCATTAATGACGTAAAGTACTTGGATACATAGAGTCATTACACATAATTTGTGATTTTACTATGGATATCGATCCTTAATTCGGCCACCCGTGCCCGCATTAAGGCTCGGGGGCTACTGGGCTTCGGGCTGATTATTTACAAATATTAAAGGGGCACATCGATCCCCTGATCTTGTGTTCCCACCCGACCAGTGTCTCGGGGGCTACTGCATTGCCTGTCCAATGCAGAAAATTTTATGTGCAATATAGTTTCTGAGGAGATTTTGATCCTCAGGTTGGTCGGCCGCACCCAACCTGAGTCTCGAGGACTGAGCACACCGCTTTTTGTGTCCCGAAGTATTCTGCCGAGCTAGGACTTGATCCTCAGGCCGATTTTGCAAATCAACCTAAGTCTCAGCGGCTACTGGGATCAGCGGTCTTATGTCATCCTTCAGGTGCATCTCGGGTTTTAAACCGATACACACCTTGAGGGCTACTGGCTATATATATTGGCGGAGAATAAATTGCACCAATAAAAAATATTGACAAAAAATCGGCCCACAGTCGGGGTGGTGCACCACCTTGGAAGCAGTCCGGCATGAAGCTCGGGTGCTAGCGGCTGGCTTCATAGAGGGCATTTCCAGCATTAAGCTCGGCTAAACTCCTTCAACCTTTTTGAACCAAGGTGATTTATGATAGTCCGGCGTTGGAGCTTGGACATAGTCCGGCATTCGAGCTTGGACATAGTCCGGCGTTGGAGCTTGGATATAGTCCGGCGTTGGAGCTCGGATACATTTCGGTGTTGGAGCTCGGATACAGTCCGGCGTTGGAGCTCGGATACATTTCGGCGTTGGAGCTCGGAAAGCGGTCCGGCGTTGGTGCTCGGCTGCAAAAGATACCTCGAATGTAGTCCGGCGTTGGAGCTCGGACGCAAGAGGACGCTGCCACCCGGGAACAACTTCAAACCCGAGGTGTGGCATAAAAATAACAAGGCATTGATAAAGGCCGGAAACTTAAAGGGGCTCCTCGAATACCCGACGTGTAAACTCACCGAATGCATTTCGGCGATCCTCAAGATCGAAGATGAGAAGATTTGTTGAACCAGTTTTCAAGACCGACGACCGAAGATGAAGAATAGTTCGGAAGAATCGAGGAGCGTCCCTAACTTGAAGACTGGTTCAGGGGGCTACTGACGGTGTCCTGCACTAGGGGGCACTCACCACGTCATCTCCCGATCTGTTAGATTGGGCCGAGGACCCCCATGGCCGTATATTCATGGGCCAGTTTGGACAGTTGCCGCATACATGGAAGATTCCACAAGACTTGGTGATCAAGACAAGGACTCCTCCCCACCGGTGTATTCGGCTAGGACTTGTTATCCTAGGCCTCTGGTGCATTATATAAATCGAGGCCAGGCTAGTCGATAGATCATATACAACAATCATACCATAGGCTAGCTTCTAGGGTTTAGCCTCTTTGATCTCGTCGTAGATCTACTCTTGTACTACCCATATCATCAATATTAATCAAGCAGGACGTAGGGTTTTACCTCCATCAAGAGGGCCCGAACCTGGGTAAAACATTGTGTCCCCTGCCTCCTGTTACCATCCGCCTAGACGCACAGTTCGGGACCCCCTACCCGAGATCCGCCGGTTTTGACACCGACAATAGGGGTTACAAGAGTTGATCTACCACGAGATCGTGATGGCTAAACCCTAATTGTCTAGCCTATATGATTATGATTGACTCTACGGACTAAACCCTCCAGTTTATATAAACACCGGAGGGGGTTAGGGTTGTACAGAGTCGGTTTACAGAGAAAGGAATATTCACATCCGCACGCTAAGCTTGCCTTCCACGCCAAGGAGAGTCCCATCCGGACACGGGAGGAAGTCTTCTGTCTTGTATCTCCACGGTGAAGGAAATATGCCCTAGAGGCAATAATAAAGTTGTTATTTATATTTCCTTATATCATGATAAATGTTTATTATTCATGCTAGAATTGTATTAACCGGAAACTTAGTACATGTGTGAATACATAGACAAACAGAGTGTCACTAGTTTGCCTCTACTTGACTAGCTCGTTGAATCGATGATGGTTATGTTTACTAACCATATACATGAGTTGTCATTTGATTAATGGGATCACATCATTAGAGAATGATGTGATTGACTTGACCCATCCGTTAGCTTAGCACGATGATCATTTAGTTTGTTGCTATTGCTTTCTCCATAACTTATACATGTTCCTATGACTATGAGATCATGCAACTCCCGAATATCTGAGGAACACTTTGTGTGCAACCAAACATCACAACATAACTGGGTGATTATAAAGGTGCTCCACAAGTGTCTCCGATGGTGTTTGCTGAGTTGGCATAGATTGAGATTAGGATTTGTCACTCCGATTGTCGGAGAGGTATCTCTGGGCCCTCTCGGTAATGTACATCACTAAAAGCCTTGCAAGCAATGTAGCTAATGAGTTAGTTACGGGATGTAGCATTACGGAACGAGTAAAGAGACTTGCCAGTAACGAGATTGAACTTGGTATTGAGATACTGCCGATCAAATCTCGGGCAAGTAACATACCAATGACAAAGGGAATAATGTATATGCTACGTCTTGAGCTTGCGTTGGTTTTCACCGAAGAGGAAGGGATGATGCAGCAGAGTAGCGTAAGTATTTCCCTCAGTTTTTGAGAACCAAGGTATCAATCCAGTAGGAGCCCACGCTCAAGTCCCTCGTACCTGCACAAAGCGATAGCTACTCGCAACCAACGCGATTAGGGGTTGTCAAGCCCTTCACGGTCACTTACGAGAGTGAGATCTGATAGATATAATATTTTTGGTATTTTTGGTATAAAGATGCAAAGTAAAAAGTAAAAGCAAAGTAAAAAAGCAAAACAAGATTAAAGTGATGGAGATTGATATGATGAGAATAGACCCGGGGACCATAGGTTTCACTAGTGGCTTCTCTCAAGAGCATAAGTATTCTACGGTGGGTGAAAAAATTACTATTGAGCAATTGACAAAATTGAGCATAGTTATGAGAATATCTAGGCATGATCATGTACATAGGCATCACGTCCGTGACAAGTAGATCGAAACAATTTTGTATCTACTACTATTACTCCACTCATCGACCGCTATCCAGCATGCATCTAGAGCATTAAGTTAAAAACAGAGTAATGCCTTAAGCAAGATGACATGATGTAGAGAGATAAATTCATGCAACATGAAATAAACCCCACTTTGTTATCCTCGATGGAAACGATACAATACGTGCCTTGCTGCCCCTTCTGTCATTGGGTAAGGACACCGCAAGATCGAACCCAAAGCTAAGTACTTCTCCCATGGCAAGAACTACCAATCTAGTTGGCTAAACCAAACGGATAATTCGAAGAGAGTTGCAAAGATAACCAATCATACATAAAATAATTCAGAGAAGATTCAAATATTATTCATAGATAGACTTAATCGTAAACCCACAAGTCATTGGTCTCAACAAACACACCGCAAAAAGAAGATTACATCGAATAGATATCCACAAGAGAGGGGGAGAACTTTGCACTGAGATTCAAAGAGAGAGAAGAAGCCATCTAGCTACTAACTATGGACCCGAAGGTCTGAGGTAAACTACTCACAATTCATCGGAAAGGCTATGATGATGTAGAATCCCTCCGTGATGACGGCCCTCTTCCGACAAAGCTCCAGAACAGGCCCCAAGATGGGATCTCGTGGATACAGAAAGTTGCGGCGGTGGAATTAGGTTTTTTGGCTCCTCTTCTAATCGTTTGGGGGTACGTGTGTATATATAGGAGGAAGAAGTACGCCGGAGGAGCAACGAGGGGCCCATGAGGCAGGGGGCGCGCCCCCCACCCTCGTGACTGCCTCTTTTGTTCCTTGGAGCAGGGTCCAAGTCTCCTGGATCACGTTCGGTGAGAAAATCACGTTCCCGAAGATTTTATTCCGTTTGGACTCCATTTGATATTCCGTTTATCCGAAACACTGAAATAGGCAAAAAACAGCAATTCTCGGCTGGGCCTCCAGTTAATAGGTTAGTCCCAAAAATAATATAAAAGTAGAAAATAAAGCCCAATATAATCCAAAATGGTAGATAATATAGCATGGAGCAATCAAAAATTATAGATACATTGGAGATGTATCAGGCATCCCCAAGCTTAATTCCTGCTCGTCCTCGAGTAGGTAAATGATAAAAAGAGAATTTTTGATGCGGAGTGCTACTTGGCATAATTTCAATGTAAATCTTCTGAATTGTGGTATGAATATTCATATTAGAAAGATTCAAGACAAAAGTTTATATTGAAATAAAAAATAATAATACTTCAAGCATACTAACAAAGCAATTATGTCTTATCAAAATAACATGGCCAAAGAAAGTTATCCCTGCAAAATCATATAGTCTGGCTATGCTCCATCTTCACCACACAAAGTATTTAAATCATGAACAACCCCGATGACAAGCCAAGCAATTGTTTCATACTAACTTTTTCAAAACTTTTTCAATCTTCACGCAATACATGAGCGTGAGCCATGGATATAGCACTATAGGTGGAATAGAATGGTGGTTGTGGAGAAGACAAAAAGGAGAAGATGGTCTCACATCAACTAGGCATATCAACAGGCTATGGAGATGCCCACCAATAGATATCAATGTGAGTGAGTAGGGATTGCCATGCAACGGATGCACTAGAGCTATAAGTATATGAAAGCTCAAAAGGAAACTAAGTGGGTGTGCATCCAACTTGCTTGCTCACGAAGACCTAGGGCAATTTTTGAGGAAGCCATCATTGGAATATACAAGCCAAGTTCTATAATGTAAAATTCCCACTAGTATATGAAAGTGATAACATGAGAGACTCTCTACTATGAAGATCATGGTGCTACTTTGAAGCACAAGTGTGGTAAAAGGGTAGTAACATTGTCCCTTCTCTCTTTTTCTCTAATTTTTTTATTTGGGCCTTTTCTCTTTCTTTTTTTATGGCCTCTTTTTAATTGGGCTTCTTTGGCCTCCTTTTTTATTTATTTTATTTTTCGTCCGGAGTCTCATCCCGACTTATGGGGGAATCATAGTCTCCATCATTCTTTCCTCACTGGGACAATGCTCTAATAATGATGATCATCACACTTTTATTTTTCTTATAACTCAACAATTACAACTCGATACTTAGAACAAAATATGACTCTATGTGAATGCATCCGGCGGTGTACCGGGATATGCAATATGACAATGATGGAGTGTGTCATGATGAACTAGACGGTGGAAAGTTGCATGGCAATATATCTCGGAATGGCTATGGAAATGCCATAATAGGTAGGTATGGTGGCTGTTTTGAGGAAGGTATATGGTAGGTGTATGATACCGGCGAAGGGTGCGCGGTATTAGAGAGGCTAGCAAAGGTGGAAGGGTGAGACTGTGTATAATCCATGGACTCAACATTAGTCATAAAGAACTCATATACTTATTGCAAAAATCTAGAAGTTATCAAAGCAAAGTGTTATGCGCATGCTCCTAGGGGGATAGATTGGTAGGAAAAGACCATCGCTCGTCCCCGACCGCCACTCATAAGGAAGACAATCAATAAACAAATCATGCTCCGACTTCATCACATAACGGTTCACCATACGTGCATGCTACGGGAATCACAAACCTTAACACAAGTATTCTTTAAATTCACAACTACTCAACTAGCATGACTTTAATATTATCACCTTCATATCTCAAAACAATTATCGTGCTTCAATCTTTTCTTAGTATTCAACACACTCAAAAGAAAGTTTCACAAATCTTGAATACCAAGCATATTATTATTAAGCAAATTACCATGCTATTAAGAGACTCTCAAAATAATTTAAGTGAAGCATGAGAGATCAATAGTTTCTTTAAAACAAATCCACCACCGTGCTCTAAAAGATCTAAGTGAAGCACATAGAGCAAAATTATAGCGCTCAAAACATATAAGTGAAGCACATAGAGCAAAACTACTACGCTCAAAAGATATAAGTGAAGCACATAGAGTATTCTATCAAATTTTAATTCATGTATGGCTCTCTCAAAAGGTGTGTAAAGCAAGGATTATTGTGGCATACTAAGACACAAAGACATAAATAATACAAGAGGCTCCAAGCAAAACACATATCATGTTGGTGAATAAAAATATAGCTCCAAGTAAATTACCGATGGAAGTGGACGAAAGAGGGGATGCCTTCCGGGGCATCCCCAAGCTTTGAATTTTTGGTGTCCTTGTATTATCTTGGGGGTGCCATGGGCATACCCAAGCTTAGGCTCTTGCCACTCCTTGTTCCATGATCCATCAAACGAATTCACCCAAAACTTGAAAACTTCACAACACAAAACTCAAAATAGAAAACTCGTGAGCTCCGTTAGCGAAAGAAAAAAAAAGACCACTTCAAGGTACAGTAATGAACTCATTATTTATTTATATTGGTGTTAAACCTACTGTATTCCAACTTCCCTATGGATTATAAACTATTTTACTAGCCATAGATTCATTAAAATAAGCAAACAACACACGAAAAACAGAATCTGTCAAAAACAGAACAGTGTGTAGTAATCTGTAGCTAGCGCAAGATCTGGAAACCCAAAAATTCTAAAATAAATTGCTGGACGTGAGTAATTTATCTATTGATCATCTGAAAAAAGAATTAACTAAATATCACTCTTGAAATAAAAATTACAGCAGTTCTCGTGAGCGCTAAAGTTTCTGTTTTTTACAGCAAGTTCAACAAGACTTTCCCCAAGTCTTCCCCACGGTTCTACTTGGAACAAACACTAATTAAACACAAAAAACACAACCAAAACAGAGGCTAAATAATTTATTTATTACTAAGCAGGAGCAAAAAGCAAGGGATAAAAATAAAATTGGGTTGCCTCCCAACAAGCGCTATCGTTTAACGCCCCTAGCTAGGCATAAAAGCGAGGATAGATCTAGGTATTGCCATCTTTGGTAGGAAATCCACAAGTGGCTCTAATGATAGTTTCATATGGTAATTTTGTTTTCTTTATTGGAAAGTGTTCCATGCCCTTTTTTAATGGAAATTGAAATCTAATATTCCCTTCCTTCATATCAATAATCGCACCAACCGTTCTAAGGAAAGGTCTACCAAGAATAATAGGGCAAGAAGGATTGCAATCTATATCAAGAACAATGAAATCTACGGGAACATAATTCGTATTTGCAACAATAAGAATATCATTAATCCTTCCCATAGGTTTCTTGATAGTGGAATCCGCAAGATGCAAGTTTAGGGAGCAATCATCAAAGTTACGGAAATCTAGTAAATCACACAAAGTCTTGGGAATAGTAGAGACACTACCACCGAAATCACACAAAGCATAAAACTCATGATTTTAATTTTAATTTTAATAGTTGGCTCCCACTCATCATAGAGTTTTCTAGGGATAGAAACTTTCAACTCAAGTTTTTCTTCATAAGATTGCATCAAGGCATCAACAATATGTTCGGTGAAGGCTTTATTTTGACTATAAGCATGTGGAGAATTTAGCACGGATTGCAACAAGGAAATACAATCAATTAAAGAGCAACTTTCATAATTAAATTCCTTGAAATCCAATATAGTGGGTTTAGCAACATATAAATTTTTATTTCTTTCAATCCCACTTTCATCAATTTCATCATTAGGATCTAAATACTCCGAATTTTTAGAACGCCTTCTAGGTAAAGGAAGATAATATTCAGTTTCATCAAGATTAATATTGCAAAATAAAGATTTAATAGGGGACACATCAATAACTTTTAGATCTTCATCTTGATTTTCATAGGAATTGGAGGAACACGCTTTAATAAAGGCATCTTTGGAAGCACGCATCCTAGCGGTTCTTTCCTTACACTCATCAATGGAAATTCTCATGGCTTTTAGAGACTCATTGATATCATGCTTAGGTGGAATAGATCTAAGTTTCAAAGAATCAACATCAAGAGCAATTCTATCAACGTTCCTAACCAAATCATCAATCTTAAGCAATTTTTCTTTAATCATAGCACTAAAATTCTTTTGCAAAGAAATAAATTCTTTAATATTAGATTCAAAATTAGAGGGCATCTTATTATAATTTTCATAAGAGTTATTATAGGAATTCCCATAATTATTAGAAGGATTACTAGGATATGGCCTAGGATTAAAATTCCCTCTATAAGCGTTATTACCAAAATTATTCCTACCAACAAAATTCACATCCATAGATTCATTGTTATTCTCAATCAAAGTAGACAAAGGCATATCATTAGGATCAGAAGAAACACTCTTAGTAGCAAATAATTTCATAAGTTCATCCATCTTTCTACTCAACACATTAATTTCTTCTATCGCGTGCACTTTTTTATTAGAAGGTCTTTCAGTATGCCATTGAGAATAATTAACCATATTTATCTAGGAGTTTAGTAGCATCTCCTAAAGTGATTTCCATAAAAGTGCCTCCCGCGGCCGAATCTAAAATATTTCTAGAAGCAAAATTCAATCCGGCATAAAAAATTTGTATAATCATCCACAAATTCAAACCATGAGTAGGGCAATTACGTATCATTAATTTCATTCTCTCCCAAGCTGGTGCAACATGTTCATGATCAAGTTGTTTAAAGTTCATAATATCGTTTCTAAGAGAGATGATCTTAGCGGGAGGAAAATACTTAGAGATAAAAGCATCTTTGCACTTGTTCCATGAATCAATACTATTCTTAGGCAAAGACAAAAACCAAGCTTTAGCACGATCTCTAAGCAAAAAAGGAAATAGCTTCAATTTAACGACATCATTATTGACATCTTTTTTCTTTTGCATATCACATAAATCAACGAAGCTATTCAGATGAGTAGCGACATCTTCACTAGGAAGGCCGATGAATTGATCTTTCATAACAAGATTCAACAAAGCAGTATTAATTTCACAAGATTCAGCATTGGTAAGAGGAGCAATCGGAGTGCTAAGGAAATCATTATTATTGGTATTGGTGAAGTCACACAATTTAGTAGTATCTTGAGCCATCGCGACAAACAAGCAATCTAACACACGAGCAAACAAAAAGCAAGCGGGCAAAAAAGTGGCAAATAGAGAGGGAGGATAGGGAGAGAGAGGGCGAATAAAACAGCAAGGGTGAATTGGGGGGAGAGGAAAACGATAGGCAAATGGAAAATAATGTAATGCGAGAGATAGGGATTGCGATGGGTACTTGGTATGTTGACTTTTTGCGTAGACTCCCCGGCAACGGCGCCAGAAATCCTTCTTGCTACGTCTTGAGCTTGTGTTGGTTTTCCCCGAAGAGGAAGGGATGATGCAGCAGAGTAGCGTAAGTATTTCCCTCAGTTTTTGAGAACCAAGGTATCAATCCAGTAGGATCCCACGCTCAAGTCCCTTGTATCTGCACAAAGCGATAGCTACTCGCAACCAACGCGATTAGGGGTTGTCAAGCCCTTCACGGTCACTTACGTGAGTGAGATCTGATAGATACAATATTTTTGGTATTTTTGGTATAAAGATGCAAAGTAAAAAGTAAAAGCAAAGTAAAAAAGCAAAACAAGATTAAAGTGATGGAGATTGATATGATGAGAATAGACCCGGGGGCCATAGGTTTCACTAGTGGATTCTCTCAAGAGCATAATTATTCTACGGTGGGTGAACAAATTACTGTTGAGCAATTGACAGAATTGAGCATAGTTATGAGAATATCTAGGCATGATCATGTATATAGGCATCACGTCTGTCACAAGTAGATCGAAATGATTCTGCATCTACTACTATTACTCCACTCATCGACTACTATCCAACAGGCATCTAGAGTATTAAGTTAAAAACAGAGTAATGCCTTAAGCAAGATGACATGATGTAGAGAGATAAATTCATGCAAGATGAAAATAAACCCCATCTTGTTATCCTCGATGGCAACAATACAATACGTGCCTTGCTGCCCCTTTTGTCACTTGGTAAGGACACCGCAAGATCGAACCCAAAGCTAAGCACTTCTCCCATGGCAAGAACTACCAATCTAGTTGGCCAAACCAAACGGATAATTCGAAGAGACTTGCAAAGATAACCAATCATACATAAAAGAATTCAGAGAAGATTCAAATATTATTCATAGATAGACTTGATCATAAACCAACAATTCATCGGTCTCAACAAACACACCGCAAATAGAAGATTACATCGAATAGATCTCCACAAGAGAGGGGGAGAACTTTGTATTGAGATTCAAAGAGAGAGAAGAAGCCATCTAGCTACTAACTATGGACCCGAAGGTCTGAGGTAAACTACTCACACTTCATCGGAGAGGCTATGATGATGTAGAAGCCCTCCGTGATGACGGCCCTCTTCCGGCGGAGCTCCGGAACAGGCCCCAAGATGGGATCTCATGGATACAGAAAGTTGCGGCGGTGGAATTAGGTTTTTTTGGCTCTTGTTCTGATCGTTTGGGGGTATGTGTGTATATATAGGAGGAAGAAGTACGCCAGAGGAGCAACGAGGGGCCCAGGAGGCAAGGGGCGCACCCTGGGGGGGCCCACCCTCGTGACCGCCTCTTTTGTTCCTTGGAGCAGGGTCCAAGTCTCCTGGATCATGTTCGGTGAGAAAATCACATTCCCGAAGATTTTATTCCGTTTGGACTCCATTTGATATTCCGTTTATCCGGAACACTGAAATAGGCAAAAAACAGCAATTCTGGGTTGGGCCTCCAGTTAATAGGTTAGTCCCAAAAATAATATAAAAGTGGAAAATAAAGCCCAATATCGTCCGAAACAGTAGATAATATAGCATGGAGCAATCAAAAATTATACATACGTTGGAGACGTAGCAGTATATCGTTATGCGGTTTGACCGATAAAGATCTTCATAGAATATGTAGGAACCAATATGAGCATCCAGGTTCCGCTATTGGTTATTGACCGGAGACGTGTCTCGATCATGTCTACATAGTTCTCGAACCCATAGGGTCCGCACGCTTAACGTTCGGTAATGATCGTATTATGAGTTTATGTGTTTTGATGTACCGAAGGTACTTCAGAGTCCCAGATATGGTCACGGACATGACGAGGAGTCTCGAAATGGTCGAGACATAAATATCGATAAATTGGACAACTATATTTGGACATCGGAATGGTTCCGGGTGAGATCGGGCATTTACCGATGTACCGGGAGGTTACCGGAACCCCTCGGGAGGTATATGGGCCTTATTGGGCCATAATGGGAGAGAGGAGAAGGGAGCAAAGGATGGGGCGCGCCCCCCCAAGCCCAATCCGAATTGGGAGGGGGCGCCCCCCCTTTCCTTCCTCCCCCCCTTCCTTCTCTCCTGATCCAACTAGGGAGGGGGAATCCTACTCCCGGTGGGAGTAGGACTCCCCTTGGGGCGCTCCTAGGAGGACGGCCCCCTTCCCCTCCTTCACTCCTTTATATACAGGGGAGGGGGAACCCCATAGACACACAAGTTGATCATTAATTTCTTTGGTGCGGTGCCCCCTCCACCATAATCCACATCGGTCATATCATGGTTCTGCATAGGCGAAGCCCTGTTCCGGTAGCATCATCATCACAGTCATCACGTCGTCGTGCTGACGAAGCTCCCCTTCGACACTCTACTGGATCATGAGTTCGTGGAATGTCACCGACCCGAACGTGCGCAGATTGCGGAGGTGTCGTACCTTCAGTGCTAGGATCGGTCGATCGTGAAGACATACAACTACATCAACCACATTGTCATAACGCTTCCGCTTACGGTCTACGAGGGTATGTGGACAACACTCTTCCCTCTTGTTGCTATGCATCACTGATACGTCTCCAACGTATCTATAATTTTTGATTGCTCCATGCTATATTATCTAATGTTTTGGACATTATTGGGCTTTATTATCCACTTTTATATTATTTTTGGGACTAACCTATTAACCGGAGGCCCAGCCCAGAATTGTTGTTTTTTCGCCTATTTTAGGGTTTCAAAGGAAATGAATATCAAACGGAGTCCAAACGGAATGAAACCTTCGGGAACGTGATTTTCTCATCGAACATGATCCAGGAGACTTGGACCCTACGTCAAGAAACAAAGGAGGAGGCCACGAGGTAGGGGGCGCGCCCTCCACCCTCGTGGGCCCCCTGTTGCTCCACCGACATACTCGGTCCTCCTATATATACCTGCGTACCCCCAAACGATCACATACGGAGCCAAAACCCTAATTCCACCGCCGCAAATTTCTGTATCCATGAGATCCCATCTTGGGGCCTGTTCCGGAGCTCCGCCGGAGGGGGTATCCATCACGAAGGGCTTCTACATCATCACCATAGCCCCTCCGATGAAGTGTGAGTAGTTCACCTCAAACCTACAGGTCCATAGCTATTAGCTTGGCTTCTTCTCTGTTTTTGGATCTCAATACAATGTTCTCCCCCTCTCTTGTGGAGATCTATTCGATGTAATCTTCTTTTTGCGGTGTGTTTGTTGAGACCGATGAATTGTGGGTTTATGATCAAGTCTATCTATGAACAATATTTGAATCTTCTCTGAATTCTTTTATGTATGATTGGTTATCTTTGCAAGTCTATTCGAATTATTAGTTTGGTTTGGCCTACTAGATTGATCTTTCTTGCAATGGGAGAAGTGCTTAGCTTTGGGTTCAATCTTGCGGTGTCCTTTCCCAGTGACAGTAGGGGCATCAAGCCACGTATTGTATTGTTGCCATCAAGGATAACAAGATGGGGTTTTCATCATATTGCATGAGTTTATCCCTCTACATCATGTCATCTTGCTTAAGGCGTTACTCTGTTTTCATTAACTTAATACTCTAGATGCATGCTGGATAGCGGTCGATGAGTGGAGTAATAGTAGTAGATGCAGGCAGGAGTCGGTCTACTTGTCTCGGACGTGATGCCTATATACATGATCATACCTAGATATTCTCATAACTATGCTCAATTCTATCAATTGCTCAACAGTAATTCGTTCACCCACCGTAAAATATTTATGCTCTCGAGAGAAGCCACTAGTGAAACCTATGGCCCCCAGGTCTATCTTCATCATATTAATCTTCCAATACTTAGTTATTTCCTTTGTTTTTTACTTTGCTTTTATTTTACTTTGCATCTTTATCATAAAAATACCAAAAATATTATCTTATCAGATCTCACTCTCGTAAGTGGCCGTGTAGGGATTGACAACCCCTTATCGCGTTGGTTGCGAGGATTTATTTGTTTTGTGCAGGTACGAGGGACTCGCGCGTAGCCTCCTACTGGATTGATACCTTGGTTCTCAAAATTGAGGGAAATACTTACGCTACTTTCCTGCATCATCCCTTCCTCTTTGGGGAAAAACAAACACAGTGCTTAAGAGGTAGCAAGAAGGATTTCTGGCGCCGTTGCCGGGGAGTCTACACAAAAGTCAATATACCAAGTACCCATCACAATCCTTATCTCCCGCATTACATTATTTGCCATTTGCCTCTCGTTTTCCTCTCCCCCACTTCACCCTTGTCATCTTATTCGCCCTCTCTCTCTATCCTCCCTCTCTTTCTCTATTTGCCTCTTTTTGCCCTCTTGCTTTTTGTTTGCTTGTGTGTTAGATTGCATGCTTGTCATGATGGCTCAAGATAACACTAAATTGTGTGACTTTACCAATACCAACAAAAATGATTTTATTAGCACTCCGATTGCTCCTCTTACCGATGTTGAATCTTGTGAAATTAATGTTGCCTTGCTGAATCTTGTCATGAAAGATCCGTTTTCTGGCCTTCCTAGTGAAGATGCCGCTACCCATCTAAATAGCTTCGTTGATTTGTGTGATATGCAAAAGAAGAAAGATGTGGATAACAATATTGTTAAATTGAAGCTATTTCCTTTTTCGCTTAGAGATCGTGCTAAAGCTTGGTTTTCGTCTTTGCCTAAAAACAGTATTGATTCATGGAATAAGTGCAAAGATGCTTCTATCTCTAAGTATTTTCCTCCAGCTAAGATCATCTCCCTTAGAAACGATATTATGAATTTTAAGCAACTTGATCATGAACATGTTGCACTAGCTTGGGAGAGGATGAAATTAATGATACGTAATTGCCCTACTCATGGTTTGAATTTGTGGATGATTATACACAAAATTTATGCTGGATTGAAATTTGCTTTTAGAAATCTTTTAAATTCGGCCGCGGGAGGCACTTTTATGGAAATCACTTTAGGAGAAGCTACTAAACTCCTAGATAATATTATGGTTAATTATTCTCAATGGCATACCAAAAGATCTACTAATAAAAAGGTGCATGCGATAGAAGAAATTAATGTTTTGAGTGGAAAGATGGATGAACTTATGAAATTATTTAGTAAAAGTATTTCTTATGATCCTAATGATATGCCCTTGTCTACTTTGATTGAGAATAATAATGAATCTATGGATGTGAATTTTGTTGGTAGGAACAATTTTGGTAACAACGCGTATAGAGGAAATTTTAATCCTAGGCCTTATCCTAGTAATCCCTCTAATAATTATGGTAATTCCTACAACAATTCTTATGGAAATTATAATAAGATGCCCTCTGATTTTGAATCTAATATTAAAGAATTTATTACTTCGCAAAAGAATTTCAATGCTTTGATTGAAGAAAAATTGCTTAAGATTGATGAGTTGGCTAGGAACGTTGATAGAATTTCTCTTGATTTTGATTCTTTGAAACTTATATCTATTCCACCCAAGCATGATATCGATGAGTCTCTCAAAACCATGAGAATTTCCATTGATGAGTGCAAAGAAAGAACCGCTAGGATGCGTGCTAAGAAAGATGCCTTTATAAGAGCATGTTCTTCTAGTTCCTATGAAAATAAAGATGAAGATCTAGAAGTTATTGATGTGTCCCCTATTAACTCTTTGTTTTGCAATATGAATCTTAATAATGATGGGACTGATTATGATCCACCTTTACCTAGAAGGCGTTCCAAGAATTCGGAGTTTTTAGATCTCGATGCTAAAATTGATGAAAGTGGGATCGAAGAAATTAAAACCCTAGATGTTGCTAAACCCACTATTTTGGATTTCAAGGAATTTAATTATAAAAATTGCTCTTTGATTGATTGTATTTCCTTGTTGCAATCCGTGCTAAATTCTCCTCACGCTTATAGTCAAAACAAAGCGTTCACTAAACATATCGTTGATGCCTTGATGCAATCTTATGAATAAAAACTTGAATTGGAAGTTTCTATCCCTAGAAAACTTTATGATGAGTGGGAACCAACTATTAAAATTAAGATTAAAGATCATGAGTTCTATGCTTTATGTGATTTGGGTGCTAGTGTTTCCACGATTCCAAAGACTTTGTGTGATTTGTTAGGTTTCCGTGATTTTGATGATTGCTCTTTAAACTTGCAACTTGCGAATTCCACTATTAAGAAACCTATGGGAAGAATTAATGATGTTCTTATTGTTGCAAATAGGAATTATGTGCCCGTAGATTTTATCGTTCTTGACATAGATCGCAATCCTTCATGTCGTATTATTCTTGGTAGACCTTTCCTTAGAACGATTGGTGCAATTATTGATAAGAAGGAAGGAAATATTATATTCCAATTTCCGTTAAGGAAAGGTATGGAACACTTTCCAAGAAAGAAAATTAAATTACCTTATGAATCTATTATGATAGCCACTTAGGGATTGCCTACCAAAGATGGCAATACCTATATCTATCCTTGCTTTTTATGCCTAGCTAGGGGCGTCAAACGATAGCGCTTGTTGGGAGGCAACCCAATTTTATTTTTATTCCTTGATTTTTGCTCCTGTTTAGTAATAAATAATTTATCTAGCCTCTGTTTAGGTTGTGTTTTTTGTGTTTAATTAGTGTTTGTGCCAAGTAGAACCGTTGGGAAGACTTGGGGAAAGTCTTGATATCTTGCTGTAAAAAAACAGAAACTTTAGCGCTCACAAGAACTGCTGCCATTTTTATTTGGAAGGTGCTATTTAGTTAATTCTTTTTGAAGATGATTAATAGATAAGTTCCTAACGTCCAGAAATTTATTTTAGAATTTTTGGGGTTCCAGATCTTGCGCTAGCTACAGATTACTACAGACTGTTCTGTTTTTGACAGATTCTGTTTTTCGTGTGTTGTTTGCTTATTTTGATGAATCTATGGCTAGTAAAATAGTTTATAAACCATGGATAAGTTGGAATACAGTAGGTTTAACACCAATATAAATAAATAATGAGTTCATTATAGTACCTTGAGGTGGTCTTTTGTTTTCTTTCGCTAACGGAGCTCATGAGATTTTCTACTTTAAGTTTTGTGTTGTGAAGTTTTCAAGTTTTGGGTAAAGATTTGATGGATTATGGAACAAGGAGTGGCAAGAACCTAAGCTTGGGGATGCCCATGGCACCCCCAAGATAATATAAGGACACCTAAAAGCCAAAGCTTGGGGATGCCCCGGAAGGCATCCCTCTTTTCTTCTACTCCTATCGGTAACTTTACTTGGAGCTATATTTTTATTCACCACATGATATGTGTTTTGCTTGGAGCGTCTTGTATGATTTGAGTCTTTGATTTTTAGTTTACCACAATCATCCTTGACATACACACCTTCTGAGAGAGCCATACATGATTTGGAATTTGTTAGAATACTCTATGTGCTTCACTTATATCATTTGAGTTATATAGTTTTGCTCTAGTACTTCACTTATATCTTTTAGAGCACGATGGTGGATTTGTTTTATAGAAACCACTGATCTCTCATGCTTCACTTAGATTATTTTGAGAGTCTTAAATAGCATGGTAATTTTCTTAAATAATCCTAATATGCTAGGTGTTCAAGATTAATAAATTTTTTCTTATGAGTGTTTTGAATACTAAGAGAAGTTTGATGCTTGATGATTGTTTTGAGATATGGAGGTAATAATATCAAAGTCGTGCTAGTTGAGTAGTTGTGAATTTGAGAAATGCTTGTGTTGAAGTTTGCAAGTCCCGTAGCATGCACGTATGGTAAACATTATGTAACAAATTTGAAACATGAGGTGTTATTTGATTGTCTTCCTTATGAGTGGCGGTCGGGGACGAGCGATGGTCTTTTCCTACCAATCTATCCCCCTAGGAGCATGCACGTAGTTCTTGGTTTTTGATGACTTGTAGATTTTTGTAATAAGTATGTGAGTTCTTTATGACTAATGTTGAGTCCATGGATTATACGCACTCTCACCCTTCCATCATTGCTAGCGTCTTCGGTACCGTGCATTGCCCTTTCTCACATTGAGAGTTGGTGCAAACTTCGCCGGTGCATCTAGACCCCGTGATATGATGCGCTCTTTCACACATACACCTCCTTAAATCTTCCTCAAAACATCCACCATACCTACCTATTATGGCATTTCCATAGCCATTCCGAGTTATATTGCCATGCAACTTTCCACCATTCCGTTTATCATGACACATTCATCATTGTCATATTGCTTAGCATGATCATGTAGTTGACATAGTATTTGTGGCAAAGCCACCGTTCATAATTCTTTCATACATGTCACTCTTGGTTCATTGCATATCCCGGTACACCGCCAGTGGCATTCATATAGAGTCATATCTTGTTCTAAGTATCAAGTTGTAATTCTTGAGTTGTAAGTAAATAGAAGTGTGATGACCATCATTCATAGAGCATTGTCCTAAAAAAAGAGAAAGTCCAAATAAAAAAAGAAAGGCCAAAAAATATAAATAAATAAAGAAGGGACAATGCTACTATCCTTTTTCCACGCTTGTGCTTCAAAGTAGCACCATAATCTTCATGATAGAGAGTCTTTTGTTTTGTCACTTTCATATACTAGTGGGAATTTTTCATTATAGAACTTGGCTTGTATATTCCAACAATGGGCATTCTCAAGTGCCCTAGGTCTTCGTGAGCAAGCAAGTTGGATGCACACCCACTTAGTTTCTTTTGTTGAGCTTTCATACATTTATAGCTCTAGTGCATCTGTTGCATGGCAATCCCTACTCCTTGCATTAACATCAATCAATTGGAATCTCCATAGCCCATTGATTATCCTCGTTGATGCGAGACTTTCTCCTTTTTTGTCTTCTCTACATAACCCCCATCATCACATTCTATTCCACCCATAGTGCTATATCCATGGCTCGCGCTCATATATTGTGTGAAAGTTTATAGGTTTGAGATTACTAAAGTATGAAACAATTGCTTGGCTTGTTATCGGGGTTGTGCATGATGAGAGCATTCTTGTGTGACGAAAATGGAGCATGACTAAACTATATGATTTTGTAGGGATGAACTTTCTTTGGCCATGTTATTTTGAGAGGACATAATTGCTTAGTTAGTATGCTTGAAGTATTATTATTTTTGTGTCAATATAAACTTTTATCTTGAATCTTTCAGATCTGAATACTCATACCACAATTAAGAAGAATTACATTAAAATTATGCCAAGTAGCACTCCGCATCAAAAATTCTGTTTTTATCATTTACCTACTCGAGGACGAGCAGGAATTAAGCTTGGGGATGCTTGATACGTCTCCAACGTATCTATAATTTTTTATTGCTCCATGCTATATTATCTACTGTTTTGGACATTATTGGGCTTTATTATCCAATTTTATATTATTTTTGGGACTAACCTATTAACCGAAGGCCCAGCCCAGAATTGCTGTTTTTTTTGCCTATTTTAGGGTTTCAAAGAAAAGGAATATCAAATGGAGTCCAAACGGAATGAAACCTTCGGGAACGTGATTTTCTCACCGAACATGATCTAGGAGACTTGGACCCTACGTCAAGAAACAAAGGAGGAGGCCACGAGGTAGGGGGCGCGCCTACCCCCAGGCGCACCCTCCACCCTCGTGGGCCCCCTGTTGCTCCACCGGCGTACTCCTTCCTCCTATATATACCTACGTACCCCCAAACGATCAGATACGGAGCCAAAACCCTAATTCCACCGCTGCAACTTTCTATATCCATGAGATCCCATCTTGGTGCCTGTTCCAGAGCTCCGCCGGAGAGGGTATCCATCACGGAGGGCTTCTACATCATCACGATAGCCCCTTCGATGAAGTGTCAGTAGTTCACCTCAGACCTACGGGTCCATAGTTATTAGCGAGTTGGCTTCTTCTCTCTTTTTGGATCTCAATACAATGTTCTCCCCCTCTCTTGTGGAGATCTATTCGATGTAATCTTCTTTTTGCGGTGTGTTTGTTGAGACCGATGAATTGTGGGTTTATGATCAAGTCTATCTATGAAAAATATTTGAATCTTCTCTGAATTCTTTTATGTATGATTGGTTATCTTTGCAAGTCTCTTCGAATTATCAGTTTGGTTTGGCCTACTAGATTGATCTTTCTTGCAATGGGAGAAGTGCTTAGCTTTCGGTTTAATCTTGTGGTGTCCTTTCCCAGTGACAGTCGGGGCAGCAGGGCACGTATTGTATTGTTGCCATCAAGGATAACAAGATGGGGTTTTCATCATATTGCATGAGTTTATCCCTCTACATCATGTCATCTTGCTTAAGGCGTTACTCTGTTTTCATTAACTTAATACTCTAGATGCATAGTAGTAGATGCAGGCAGGAGTCGGTCTACTTGTCTCGGACGTGATGCCTATATACATGATCATACCTAGATATTCTCATAACTATGCTCAATTCTATCAATTGCTCAACAGTAATTCGTTCACCCACCGTAAAATACTTATGCTCTTGAGAGAAGCCACTAATGAAACCTATGGCCCCCGGGTCTATCTTCATCATATTAATCTTCCAATACTTAGTTATTTCCTTTGTTTTTTACTTTGCTTTTATTTTACTTTGCATCTTTATCATAAAAATACCAAAAATATTATCTTATCAGATCTCACTCTTGTAAGTGGCCGTGTAGGGATTGACAACCCCTTATCGCGTTGGTTGCGAGGATTTATTTGTTTTGTGCAGGTACGAGGGACTCGCGTGTAGCCTCCTACTGGATTGATACCTTGGTTCTCAAAACTGAGGGAAATACTTATGCTACTTTGCTGCATCATCCCTTCATCTTTGGGGAAAAACCAACGCAGTGCTCAAGAGGTAGCAATCACCATGATGTTGCGTGTGTGTAGGAATTTTTTTGAAATTACTGCATTCCCCAACAGTGGCATCTGAGCCAGGTTTATGCGTAGATGTTATATGCATGAGTAGAACACAAAGGAGTTGTGGGCGTGGGTATATACATATTGCTTGCCGTCACTAGTTGATTCTTGATTCGGTGGTATTGTTGGATGAAGCGGCCCAGACCGACATTACGCCTACGCTTACGCGAGACTAGTTCTACAGATGTACTTCGCACACAGGTGGCTGGTGAGTGTCAATTTCTCCAACTTTAGTTGAATCGGATTCAATGAACAGGGTTCTTTCTGAATATCAAAAAGCAATCACTATACCGCGTTGTGGTTTTTGATGCATAGGTAAGAACGGTTTTTGCTCAGCCCGTAGCAGCCACGTAAAACTTGCAACAACAAAGAAGAGGATGTCTAACTTGTTTTTGCAGGGCATGTTGTGATGTGATATGGTCAAGACATGATGCTAAATTTTATTGTATGAGATGATCATGTTTTGTAACACAGTTATCGGCAACTGACAGGATCCATATGGTTGTCGCTTTATTGTATGAAATGCAATCGCCATGTAATTGCTTTACTTTATCACTAAGCGATAGCGATAGTCGTCGAAGCAATAGTTGGCGAGACAACAACGATGCTTCGGTGGAGATCAAGGTGTCATGCCGGTGACGATGGTGATCATGACGGTGCTTTGGAGATGGACATCAAAGGCACAAGATGATGATGGCCATATCATATCACTTATATTGATTGCATGTGATGTTTATCCTTTATGCATCTTATTTTGCTTAGTTCGATGGTAGCATTATAAGATGATCTCTCACTAAATTTCAAGGTATAAGTGTTCTCCCTGAGTATGCACCGTTGCTATAGTTCGTTGTGCCGAGACACCATGTGATGATCGGGTGTGATAAGCTCTACGTTCACATACAACGGGTGCAGGCCAGTTTTGCACACGCGAAATACTCGGGTTAAACTTGACGAGCCTAGCATATGCAGATATGGCCTTGGAACACTGAGACTGAAAGGTCGAGCGTGAATCATATAGTAGATATGATGAACATAGTGATGTTCACCATTGAAAACTACTCCATCTCATGTGATGATCGGTAATGGTTTAGTTGATGTGGATCACATGATCACTTCGATGATTAGAGAGATGTCTATCTAAGTGAGAGTTCTTAAGTAATTTGATTAATTGAACTTTAATTTATCATGAACTTAGTACCTGATAGTATTTTGCATGTCTATGTTGTTGTAGATAGATGGCCCGTGTTGTTGTTCCGTTGAATTTTAATGCGTTCCTAGAGAAAGCTAAGTTGAATGATGATGATAGCAACTACACAGACTAGGTCCATAACTTGAGGATTATCCTCATTGCTGCATAGAAGAATTACGTCCTGGAAGCACCGCTAGGTGACAAACCCGCTGCAGGAGCAACGCCAGATGTTGTGAACACCTGGCAGAGCAAAACTGATGACTACTCGATAGTTTAGTGTGCCATGCTTTACAGCTTAGAATCGGGACTTCAACGATGTTTTGAACGTCATGGAGCATATGAGATGTTCCAGGAGTTGAAGTTAATATTTCAAGCAAATGCCCGGATTGAGAGATATGAAGTCTCCAATTAGTTCTATAGCTACAAGATGGAGGAGAATAGTTCTGTCAGTGAACATATACTCAGAATGCCTGGGTACCACAACCACTTAACTCAACTGGGAGTTAATCTTCCTGATGATAGTGTCATTGACAGAGTTCTTCAATCACTGCCACCAAGCTACAAGAGCTTCGTGATGAACTATAATATGCAAGGGATGGATAAGACAGTTCCTAAGCTCTTCGCAATGCTAAAGGCTGCGAAGGTAGAAATCAAGAAGGAGCATCAAGTGTTGATGGTTAACAAGACCACCAGTTTCAAGAAAAAAGGTAAAGGGAAGAAGGGGAACTTCAAGAAGAACAACAAGCCAGTTGCTGCTCAAGTGAAGAAACCCAAGTCTGGACCTAAGCCTGAGACTGAGTGCTTCTACTCTAAAGGAACTGGTCACTGGAAGCGGAACTGCCCCAAGTATTTGGCGGAGAAGAAGGATGGCAAAGTGAAAGGTATATTTGATATACATGTTATTGATGTGTACCTTACTAATGCTCGTAGTAGCGCCTGGGTGTAACGCCCCGGACACACCCGCCGGTGGTCGTTACTCCTGGCGGGATCTAGACTGGCCCCCTAGATCAATACTAGTCTTTTCTGCGTACTTTGTCCTCACTCATGCGCACCCAGGAGCAACTTCCCGGTCGGTCACCCATCCTAAAATTACTCCAAGCTGAGCACACTTAACTTTGGAGTTCTTTCCGAATGGGCTGCCGAAAAAGAAGGAATTCCTTATTGATACGAGTAGTCTATCATCCCTAATAAGCTAGGCTATCACATACACCCCCACTCAGAGGAACCGATGTCCTCGTCGGCCCACTGGAACATTCCCTCTTGGCACATACGTCTGTGCATCCAGTCCGGCACATGTGCCATGCCATGTGCCATGACGGGTCACAAACGTCATGCACAACATGACCGCGCACCTGTCCACAAACATCCATGTAACAATGAGGGTTGGCTCTGATACCAACTTGTAACACCACCATGCGGTTATGCCTCTAAGTCGTGCCTCGATACGTGGGAGATATAGCTGCATCATTGGTGTTACACTGGGTATTTGATACTGGTTCAGTTGCTAACATTTGCAACTCGAAATAGGGGCTACAGATTAAGCGAAGATTGGCTAAGGATGAGGTGACGATGTGCCTGGGAGATGGTTCCAAAGTTGATGTGATCGCCGTCGGCATGCTACCTCTACATCTACCTTCGGGATTAGTTTTAGACCTAAATAATTGTTATTTGGTGCCAACGTTGAGCATGAACATTATATCTGGATCTTGTTTGATGCGAGACGGTTATTCATTTAAATCAGAGAATAATGGTTGTTCTATTTATATGAGTAATATCTTTTATGGTCATGCACCCTTGACGAGTGGTCTATTTTTACTAAATCTTGATAGTAGTCATACACATGTTCATAGTATTGAAGCCAAAAGATGCAAAGTTGATAATGATAGTGCAACTTATTTGTTGCACTGCCGTTTAGGTCATATTGGTGTAAAGCGCAAGAAGAAACTCCATTCTGATGGACTTCTGGAATCACTTGATTATGAATCACTTGGTACTTGCGAACCATGCCTCATGGGCAAGATGACTAAGACTCCCTTCTCCGGAACAATGGAGCGAGCAATAGAGTTATTGGAAATCATACATACTGATGTATGTGGTACAATGAACATTGAAGCTCACAGCGGATATCGTTATTTTCTTACCTTCACAGATGATTTGAGCAGATATGGGTATATCTACTTAATGAAACATAAGTCTAAAACATTTGAAAAGTTCAAAGAATTTCAGAGTGAAGTGGAAAATCATCGTAACAAGAAAATCAAGTTTCTACGATCTGATCGTGGAGGTGAATATTTGAGTTATGAGTTTGGACTTCATTTGAAACAATGTGGAATAGTTTCGCAACTCACGCCACCTGGAACACCACAACGTAATGGTGTGTCCGAACATCGTAACCGCACTTTATTAGATATGGTGCGATCTATGATGTCTCTCACTGATTTACCGCTATCGTTTTGGGGTTATGCTTTAGAGACGGCTGCATTCACATTAAATAGGGCACCATCTAAATCCATTGAGGCGACACCTTATGAACCGTGGTTTGGCAAAAAAAACCAAGTTGTCGTTTCTTAAAGTTTGGGGCTGTGATGCTTATGTGAAAAAGCTTCAACCTGGTAAGCTCGAACCCAAATCGGAGAACTGTGTCTTCATAGGATACCCAAAGGAGAGTGTTGGGTACACCTTCTATCACAGATCCGAAGGCAAGATATTCATTGCTAAGAATGGGTCCTTTATAGAGAAGGAGTTTCTCTCAAAAGAAGTGAGTGGGAGGAAAGTAGAACTTGACGAAGTAATTGTACCTTCTCCCTTATTGGAAAGTAGTGCATCACTGAAATCAGTTCCAGTGATTCCTACACTAGTAAGTGAGGAAGCTAATGATGATGATCATGAAACTTCTGATCAAGTTACTGCCGAACCTCGCAGGTCAACCAGAGTATGATCCGCACCAGAGTGGTACGGTAATCCTGTTCTGGAAGTCATGTTACTTGACCATGACAAACCTACAAACTATGAGGAAGCGATGATGACCCCAGATTCCGCAAAATGGCTTGAGGCCATGAAATCTGAGATGGGATCCATGTACGAGAACAAAGTATGGACTTTGGTGGACTTGCCCGATGATCGGTAGGACATATAGAATAAATGGATGTCCGAGAAGAAGACTGACGCTGGCGATAATATTACTGTCTACAAAGCTCAACATGTTGCAAAAGGTTTTCGACAAGTTCAAGGAGTTGACTGCTACGTCTTGAGCTTGCGTTGGTTTTCCCCGAAGAGGAAGGGATGATGCAGCAGAGTAGCGTAAGTATTTCCCTCAGTTTTTGAGAACCAAGGTATCAATCCAGTAGGATCCCACGCTCAAGTCCCTCGTACTTTGTCGGTGTACTAGATTAGGGGTACCCTAGTACCCCGAACTTGTGCACGGGCAGTTGCAGCACCCCGCGGCAAAGGCTTGCCGGGTGATCGCCAAGATCCCCCAAGGTTCCCTTGGAGCCATCCAAGAACAAAGTATTTAAGCTAAGGAGACAAGACCCCGGCAAGAGGAGCTTGCCGGGAAGGCCAACCAAGACGCTCCAATGAACTTGCCGCGATGCGCCACGCGCTCCGGCAAGGCAACAAGGCCCCGGCAAGAGGAGCTTGCCGGGAAGACAAACCAAGGTACCTCGAAGCCCGGTGAGCGACAAGCTTCCAGACCCGACAAGATAACTACAGCGGCAAGGCGCTTGCCGCGGCAGGCGGCCACTATGCGTCCGCGCTCCAGTGCATCCACCAATGTGTTGCTCTGGGGGCCTCCCCGGGCATGCGTGGCGGGAGGCTGTGCAGCCAGCGGTGCGCAGTGGCATGCGAATCTGACAAGATCGCCATCGTGGCGAACGGTGGCGCCCCTAACGGTCCTTTTCTGCACTGTTCGGGCGACTCAGACGGGCATTTAATGCCCTTGTCCCCTACCGTCAGGGTTAGGTAGGGTGCATTGTGCAAGCAACTGTATCAACTACCTCGCTTTTTACGTTTTTACCCTCCTCTGCGTTGCCACCTGTTGGTGACCCCTTTAGTGTATAAAAGGAGGCCCATGCGCAACGTAGAGGGGGTTCGGCTCATAGGTTCGGGGCCTCAGACAGTTTGCTTCGATCCATCCGTAGCCTAGAGAA
Source organism: Triticum dicoccoides (assembly GCF_002162155.2). Taxonomy (NCBI): domain Eukaryota; kingdom Viridiplantae; phylum Streptophyta; class Magnoliopsida; order Poales; family Poaceae; genus Triticum; species Triticum dicoccoides. The sequence continues at coordinate 167,685,224 of NC_041382.1, forward strand.
CATCACACTCTCACTTTGGAGAGCGAGAACACCAGATAATACAACCAGACAAGCAGCAGTAGGAGTGTTATCTCTCCAGAGAGCTCCGAAGCTGGGTAAACTGCTCGTGTGCTTCGCCTCGATCCGCTCTTCGTGCGATCTCCGCCCCCCGCCAAACCGAAAGGGGCCCGGTCCGCCGGCCCCATAGGTGTTCGAGGATCAGTTTCCCCGACATCTTTGGCGCGCCAGGTAGGGGGCGTCGAGATTGTGTGAACCTGATCCGGTGTTCACATGAGCTAGATCTTCATTCCCTTCATCAACATGCCACCGAAGAAGAAGACTTCGGCGGCAGCCGCTCCGTCCACATCATTTCCGCCACCGTTGGAGCAAACGGGTGGTGGAGTGGACACCGGCAGAAGAACAGCCGTCGATGAGGGTGCTCATAGTGCTGCCAAGTCCAAGGACAAGGCTGCACAAACCTCGGCGACTGTACATGTTCCGCGCCACTCTCAGGAGGCGCAAGATCAACAGCACCATGGCGCTCGCAGCACCATGCGCATGTTAGACCAAGGCCAAGCTGGTGGATCTCGGGGCGCTCAAGACCAGCATGCACGCCAGCATGCTGGCACGAGCGGGGCACGGTCGCCTGGACGGGATACTGCTCCTTCTAACATAGTTAGAAGTTCGAGCACGTCCCGCTCCTCGCGTCGTCCGCCACTGCCACCCACCACTCCAGCAGAAGCTTTGGCGCGAGCTCAACTTCTCTTAGATTACCCTCCAACATCGGACAAGATCGACGAATGGAGGGCCACCATTCAGAGTCTCATCGGCTACGCCAACGGCGACACTCCACAGCGGCCGAGCGCGTCGCCGCCACCGCAGGACCGCCGGACGCGAGCCGGTGGCGACGAAACGGGCGGAGGTGCAACTACCATGCAATCACCGCCCCGAAGGCCAAGATCGCCGACTCGCCGGATCCACCTCGACAGCGACTCCACTGCATCGTCGGATCCACGAGCTCGTCGCGATCAGCGCCAAGTTCTTCATGACCGACAACAAGAAGACGCTCGAACCCGCATCGAGCGCCAAAGAGAAGCGCGACGTCAATCCGACAAGCGTGTTGGGCCCTCCGTTGACATGCATGCGCTAGGGGAACCAGGCAATCTGCCGTACGCGGTAGGTTGTCCTGCGTTCACTCATGAGCTGCGGCAAGTCCAGTGGCCCAGTACAAAGAACTTCAAGCCAGACGTACCGGAGAAGTACGACGGCAAGACGCATCCGTTAGAGTTCCTCAGCATCTACACCATTGCGGTGCAAGCTGCCGAGGGACGAGATGACAAGATCCTTGCCAACTACTTCCCGCTGGTGCTCAAGCCCAATGTCAGATCCTGGCTCATGCACTTGCCGGACAACTCCATATCCTCTTGGGCTGATCTGTGCCATCAGTTTGTCGGCGCCTTTACCGGCGGACACAAGCCTCATGGCCAGGAGAGTGATCTTCATTTGCTCACCCAGAAGGAAGGAGAGCCCCTACGCAAGTACATTCAGAGATTCAGTAGCGTGCAGCACAACATCCCAGACGTCCACCCTGCCGTGGTGATCAGCGCGTTCCATCAGAACGTGCGGAACCGCAGGATGCAGGAGGAAATGGCGATGTGCAAGATCAGGGACGTCAGTGAGTTATATGCACTGGCCGACAAGTGCGCGCGTGCTGAGGAAGGGAGGAGACTCCCCGGAGAAAATATAGGAGCGGGAGGATCTGACAGCGAAGATGCCGCCCCGACAAGGAAAAACCGGCGGCGGAACAACAGAAGGAGGAAAGGCAAAGAAGTGCTAGTTGTTGAGCAGTCCGGCAACGGTGGCGGCGCCAAGGAAGCCAAAGCTGGTGACTCCGGCAAGGAGGTTGTCGCGGAGGTGGCGGTCGCCGACAAGCAGGACGGCACCAACAAGCAGTATTGCAAGATTCACCGCACCAAGGGCCATGATCTTCAGAACTGCAAGAGGGTCGAGCAGCTCGTTGAGCAACAGAAAGCTGAATACGAGCGGCACGACAAGGAGAAGGCCCAGGAAGGAGCTGGTGGATCCGGCAAGAAACATCCCGGCCGAGGAGGACGCCGCGGCAAGGCCAAGGAGTGGCAAGGAGACAGACCTCCTCGCGGTCGCGACAAGGATGAAGATGACGGCGACGATGAAGATATGGATGATGAGGAGACCGATGAGCAGGAGTTCCAGAAAGCTACAGAGGTCCTGTGCGTTGATGGTGGTGCTTCTCTGCATGCCTCGCACCGCCAGCTCAAGCAGTGGATGTGGGAGGTTAATGCAGCAGAACCACCCGTCGAGTCACGCAGGCCTCTGAAATGGTCCAGCACGCCTATCATCTTTGATATTGAGGACCACCCGGATCGCATAACTGCGGTAGGGTGCTTGCCGATGTTGGTTTCACCAACAATCTGCAACCTCAAGGTCACTAAGATGCTAGTTGATGGCGGGGCCGGTTTGAACTTGATCTCCTCCATGGTGCTCCAGAAGCTCCAGATCCCTGACAGCGAGCTCGAAGAGACCGGCACATTTCAAGGAATCAACCCGGGAAGAAGCAAGCCAAAGGGAAAGATCACGTTGCCGGTAACATTTGGCAGTGAGCTGAACTTCAGGACTGAGAGGGTCACATTTGACGTTGCCGACTTTCCATTACCTTACAATGGAATCCTTGGCTGTCCGGCACTCGCCAAGTTCATGGCAGCCTCTCACTACGCGTACAACGTACTGAAAATGCCAGGCCCAATAAGTGTCATCTCTGTCCCTGACGACAAGAAGGATGCTCTTATTTGTGCCGACAAGATCTACCGAGAAGCAGCAGCTGCAGCAGAACGAAGGACACTTGCCGCTGAAGCTCCCGGGGGGAAGAAGAAGACCAAGTCCGGCAAGAGCTCTGATGCCCACTCCGGCAAGCGCACCTCTTCGGAGTGCTGCGCTACCATCGAGGACGCACCATCGAGCTCCACCGGCAAGTGCAAGAAGACAATGGCAGCTCCACCTGAGACTAAGAAGGTGTCCACCAAAGAGGATGGCACTGGTGGTACCTTCACCATCAGCGCCACTCTTGACCCCAAGTAGGAAAGCGCGCTCGTTGCTTTCCTGCGGGCGAATATCGACGTGTTTGCGTGGCAAACGTCTGATATCCCCGGTGTTCCCAGGAAAGTGATTGAGCACCACCTTGCCGTCTGTCCTCATGCGCGGCCCGTCAAGCAGAGAGTCAGGAAGCAGGCAGTTGAGCGCCAAGAATTCATCGCAGAAGAAATCAAGAAGTTGGAAGCAGCAGGCCTTGTCAGAGGAGTACTCCATCCCACGTGGTTGGCCAATCCTGTTGTTGTGCGCAAAGCTAACGGGAAATGGAGACTTTGTATTGACTTCACTGATGTTAATAAAGCTTGTCCCAAAGACCCATTTCCCTTGCCGCGTATTGACCAGATTGTTGACTCCACAGCCGGATGTGATTTGCTTTCATTTCTTGATGCATACTCAGGATATCATCAGATCTTCATGGCAGAAGAAGATGAAGAGAAAACCGCATTTATCACCCCGTGTGGCACATACTGCTTCGTACGGATGCCTTTCGGTTTGAAGAATGCTGGTTCAACATTCGCAAGGGTAGTTCACCATGCTTTTGAGCCACAAATACACAGAAATGTGGAAGCTTACATGGATGACATAGTGGTCAAGAGCAAGGACAAAGCGACTTTGATTCAAGATTTAGATGAGACATTTGCAAACCTGCGCAAGATCAACCTCAAGCTTAACCCCGAGAAGTGCGTGTTTGGAGTCCCTTCCGGCAAGCTTCTCGGGTTCTTCGTGTCTCAGCAGGGAATTGAAGCCAATCCCGACAAGATCAAAGCCATCGAGCAGATCGAAGCACCAAAGCGCGTCAAGGATGTACGAAGGCTTGCCGGTTGTGTGGCTGCTCTCAGCAGGTTTATCTCTAGATCTGCTGAGCGCGCCCTGCCATTTTTCAAAATTTTGAAAAAGGCAGGTCCAATGAAATGGACTCCGGAAGCGGAGGCTGCGCTTCAGGACTTGAAGAGATACCTGTCCTCCACTCCAACGCTTGTCGCACCTAAGCCGCAAGAGAAGTTGCTGCTGTATATAGCAGCAACCAATCAAGTGGTTAGTGCTGCGTTAGTGGAGGAGAGGGAGGCAGATGATGAGCCAGCAACCACGGCAGATCCATCCAGCGACAAGCAGGGGGCTTCGTCGACAAGCTCTGGTCCCGACAAACATGGGTTTGCGCAGGAACATGATGAGATGCCAAGGAGAATGGTGCAGCGCCCAGTTTACTTTGTCAGTTCTCTTCTGCAGGGGGCTAGATCAAGGTACTCTGGTGTACAAAAGTTGCTTTTCGGCCTCCTTATGGCCTCGAGAAAGTTGCGCCATTACTTCCAAGCACATGAGATCACAGTCGTCACTCGCTTTCCGCTGAAGAGGATACTGCAAAATCCAGAAGCAACAGGCAGGATTGTCGAGTGGGCGCTGGAACTGTCAAGCTTTGGCCTCAAGTTTGAGAGCACCTCAACTATCCAAAGCAGAGCATTGGCAGAGTTCATAGCAGAGTGGACGCCAACCCCAGATGAAGAAATTCCAGAAACGAGCATCCCCGTCAAAGAGGCAAGCAAAGAGTGGCTGATGTACTTCGATGGAGCCTTCTCGCTGCAAGGCGCCGGTGCAGGTGTGCTGCTTGTCGCACCCACCGGAGAGCACCTCAAGTACGTAGTCCAGATGCACTTTCCCAAAGAGCAAGCAACCAACAATACTGCAGAGTATGAAGGATTGCTTGCCGGTCTCAGAATCGCAGCAGACCTTGGGATTAAGAAGCTCATTGTCAGGGGTGACTCACAGCTTGTCGTCCGACAAGTGAACAAGAACTACCAGAGTCCGTTGATGGAAGCGTATGTCGATGAAGTGAGGAAGCTAGAGGAGCACTTTGAAGGCCTACAAATGGAGCATATCCCAAGAGCTCAGAATGATATTGCTGATGGCCTGTCAAAGTGCGCCGCACTAAAGTTACCTGTGGAACCAGGGATCTTTGTGCTTAAGTTGACTCAACCATCCGTAACACCATCAACTGGACAAAGCAAAAAGAGGAAGTTGGTTTCTGGTGACTACTTTCCGGCAGAGCTCCCCGAAGCCGCCGCCAAGAAAGTCCCCAAGATCAACACCAAGGATGCTGAGGGGCAGTCTGCTCCGGCAAGCCTAATGGTTTGTTCCGTTGAAGCAGACGCTCCCGACAAGTTTTGCTCCGGCAAGCTTGCCGGGGAACATCAAGCTCCGGCAGGGCTGCAAGTCCCTGCCGTAGAAGCAGATGTTCCCGCAGCAGAAGATGTGCCTTTAGTCCTTGTTGTCGAGCCATAGGCTCCAGCATGGGCACGGCAGATTGTCCATTTCCTTCAGACAGGAGAACTTCCCGAAGAGCAAGAAGAAGCGGAAAGAGTAGCCCGACAGTCAAGTATGTACCAGTTTGTCGATAGCATACTGTACAGAAGAAGACTCAACGGTGTGAAATTGAAGTGTATTCGCCGGGAAGATGGACAGAAGCTGTTGGCGGAGATACATGGTGGCATATGTGGCCACCACATCGGCGCAAGAGCACTTGCCGGCAAAGCTTTCCGGCAAGGTTTGTTTTGGCCGACAGCCCTCCAGGATGCAACTGCACAAGTAACCAAGTGTGAAGCGTGCTAGTTCCACTCCAAACAGATACACCAGCCAGCTCAAGCTCTCCAGACGATCCCTTTATCCTGGCCATTTTCGGTCTGGGGGCTCGATATCATCGGTCCCTTCCCCCGAGCTTGTTGTTGAGCCACAGGCTCCAGCATGGGCACGGCAGATTGTCCATTTCCTTCAGACAGGAGAACTTCCCGAAGAGCAAGAAGAAGCGGAAAGAGTAGCCCGGCAGTCAAGTATGTACCAGTTTGTCGATAGCATACTATACAGAAGAAGACTCAACGGTGTGAAATTGAAGTGTATTCGTCGGGAAGATGGACAGAAGCTGTTGGCGGAGATACATGGAGGCATATGTGGCCACCACATCGGCGCAAGAGCACTTGCCGGCAAAGCTTTCCGGCAAGGTTTCTTTTGGCCGACAACCCTCCAGGATGCAACTGCACAAGTAACCAAGTGTGAAGTGTGCCAGTTCCACTCCAAACAGATACACCAGCCAGCTCAAGCTCTCCAGACAATCCCTTTATCCTGGCCATTTTCGGTCTGGGGGCTCGATATCATCGGTCCCTTCCCCCGAGCTGTCGAGGGCTTTGAGTACTTGTACGTCGCAATCGACAAGTTCACAAAGTGGCCGGAAGTGCAGCCAGTGAGGAAGGTGACAGCACAGTCAGCAGTCAAGTTCTTCAGGTCAATTGTTTGCCGTTTCGGGATCCCTAACAGGATCATCACCGACAACGGCACGCAATTCACGAGCTGCACCTTCATGTAGTATGTCCAAGACCTTGGCGCCAAGGTCTGCTTCGCTTCTGTTGCTCATCCGAGAAGCAACGGTCAAGCAGAGAGGGCAAATGCTGAAGTGCTGCGCGGGCTCAAGACCAGAACTTTCGACAGGCTGCACAAATGCAGAAGGAACTGGATCGAGGAGCTGCTGGTGGTTCTTTGGTCGATCAGAACGACGCCAAATCGAGCCACTGGCCAGACACCTTTCGCTCTAGTCTATGGAGCAGAGGCAGTTCTCCCCACGGAACTCGTATACAGATCACCTCGAGTGCTCGCTTATGATGAGCTTGAGCAAGAACAGCTGCGGCAAGACGACGCGCTGCTCCTTGAGGAAGATCGTCTTCAGGCTACTGTACGAGCTGCTCGATACCAGCAAACTTTGCGACGCTATCATAGCCGCAAAGTTAAAGCCAGAAGCTTCGAGGAAGGCGACCTTGTTCTTCGGCGCGTTCAATCCGCCAAGAATTCCAACAAGTTGACGCCGAAGTGGGAAGGCCCTTATTGGGTGAGACGAGTCACAAGGCATGGCGCTGTCCACCTTGAGACCGAGGATGGCATTCCAGTGAGCAACTCCTGGAACATAGAACATCTTCATAAGTTTTTCCCAAAAGGCGCGGTTGCCGGAACCCGTTCCGGCAACCACCTTTTGTACAAGTCTTGCCGCTGTTGCATGTAATCCTTTGTACAAAGCCGGGCGCAGATCCCGTGCATAAGTAAAAACCCATGTGCTCCACACAGCTTGTCCATTTCATGCGTTAGTTCCTTTCTTGCATGTGATTATCTGACGCTTTGTGCAGCACTTACATCCGGTAAGCAGTAATGAGCCGAAGTGCTCCATACTATTATTTTCTCTTCTTTCTTTTTCTTTTATAGGAAAAGAAGGTTCTCCCGCACACAAGTTTGCCGGGGGGAAGGAGAAGATTGTGGTGTGGACCAGGCGTCATTCAAGCAAAGACTTGCCTTACCGGGAAGCAGATGACAGAAAAGCTAAGTTGCCAAAGTTTGAGCAATCACTTTTTAAATTTTCGAGTTATCTTCCTCGAACGACCCTGCTTTGTATGGAAAACCTGTGCGCGAAGGAACCAACTCGTGGCTAGTTGCGCCCTTACTTTGTTTCGAGTCCGCTCAACAGCTTAAGCGTGCTGCATCTAGTCGCGACAAGGTTGTCGGAAGCGGTGCCGCCAGCAGGCTGCTGAAGTTCCGCACTCAGCGCTCGCGGCTCGGGCGCCTGCGCCGACAAGTTCCCTAGAAGCGTAGGGTAAAAACATACAAAGGAAGGAATCTAGTAGAGGAAATAACATTGCAATTGATAGACAGAAATAAAGTTATATTACAAAGATAACTTGTCGCAGCTCTAACAGACTGTTCTCATAACATGACTAGCAGCGACAAGGGAAAAGAAGAAATGGGCGGCCTAATCTACGCGTCCGCCCTCGACTCGCTTGATCTCGCTCACCTTGTCCACAATGGGTGCGACAAGGGCCTTGAGTGCGTCCAGATCGGCGTCAGGCGGCAAGGATCGGAGGACGTTGGTGAAGCTGAGGCCTGGGTTGCGGAAGGCCACCTTCATCAGCACCTTCTGGAGAAGCCCAGCGCAGATTTTGCGCGACTCGTCGGCCAGCTGCTTCGGGATCCTCTCCCGGAGCCGCTGGAGTGCCGTCGCCATGCCCTTGAAGAATAGACTGAGCTTGGCGCTGGGTTGAAGGCTCTCGTCGGAAGGATACCCAAAGTCATCCATCCCCAGCTGCGCCCGCTCCTCGTTGATGACGGTGGCAGTGTTCACCAGGCCCTCGGTCCAGTGCTCCATCGTGTCTCTGAACGAGTTCTGGGTAACTGCAATGCTCTCCAGCAGCGCCGCGTCAGCCTTGACCTTCTCCGCTAAGGTCTTCTCCCGCTCCTTGGCGGCCTCCAGCGTCTGCGTCAGCGTGGCCAGCTTCAACTCCAGGTCTGCTTTGGAATCCTTGGTGGCGCTGAGCTCCTTGCCCCTCTCAGCGAGAAGGCCTTGCAGTTCACCATGGGCGGCAACATCCTACTCGCGCTCACGCTTGAGCGCGGCAATCTCCTCGCCGCTCTTCCCAATATCGGCCTCCAGCCGCACCACCTTCTCCTCTAGCTCCTTATTGGCGGCCTCTGCAGTTGCCGCGGCATCCTTTGCCTCCTTGAGCGCCCCGCCAAGTGCTCGCTCGCGCTCGGCGAGCTCTTCCTCGTAGCTGTCGAGGTGGGCCTTCTGCTGCACTAGCTCGCCTTCCCGTGCGGACTGCTTCTCGGCAGCAAGCCTTTGTTCCTCCTCAGCCTCGGCCTTCTCGAGGAGAAAGGCCGTGCGCTCCTCGTCTACTCGCTCCCGCTCCTGCGCCAGGGACCGAAGAGCTTCTTGATTTTGTCCCCGGTGCTCCTCCGCGCGCTCCTCCATGTCAACTCCCGCCTTCGCGACAAGCGCTTCCCGGGAAGCCAGCTTGGCTTGCCGGGTGCGGTAGAGTGACAGCAGCTTCCGCAGCAGCTGCTCCTCCTCAGGCTCGCCACTGCTGCTGCCGGGCGCGTCAACCAATGATAGTCCGGCAGAGGCTAGCACCTCCCCGTCAAAAGTCTCCCCCTCGACCGGCGCCCTGGAGCTCGACGCCCAGGGTAGCTTGATGAAGATGTTGTCACCGGCCTGCAAGTAGGCGCCGGGCTGGGGCTCCTCGGAGCCCGGCTCCGCGGAAGCGGCAGAGGGTTCGGCGGTCGGTGCAGCGCCCGGCGCTCCTGCGGCCTCAGGGTCATCAGTGCAATCGCCCGACCCCTCGCCGGCTTCCGCAGCAGCAGCCCCGGCGGCCTCCTCGCCGGCGGTCACATCAGCACCGGCACCTTCCTCGCCGGCGCCCTCAGTCTCCATTGGCTCAGCCGAAGATGGGTCTGAAGAACGAAGAGGGGAGGAAAATCAATCAAAAAAACCAAGAAAGGAAAAACGAAAGAAGCAGAACCCAAGGGAAAGTTGTTGGGCAAGTGGATTACCTGCGCCAAGATCTTCAGTTGTGGCCTCGGTCGCCGCAGGATCAGCAGTGCCGTCCCTTGCCGGAGAGTCCCCCCTTGCCGGAGAGCGCTCCCTTGCCGGGGACTCCTCCCTTGGCGGCGCAGTTGAAGCAGGTGGAACTTCGGGACCGGCCTCCGGACGCTCCTGATGAGGCTGCTCTGCTCCTGCACAAGTCAACAAGCAAGATATCAACAAAGGAAAAAGCACTCAAGCGCTCCCGACAGCAGAAGGCTAAACTATGAACTTACGCTGGGGGCTGCGCTGGGGGCTGCTCCGAGGGGTGATTGCCGGGTCCGTCAAGGTGGTCTCGGACCCACCTCCCGCCGACGCGATGGGGTCATCCTCGATGACGATCACCGCGGCCTTGGCCCTCTTCGCCGCTCTCTGGGCCAGTGTTCTGAAAAGAAAAGAGTCCAGATTGGAGCAAGTCAGATACAAGATATAAACAGCAAGATTGAAGGATTATAAGATCACCAAAGGAACTCACTCTTATTCCTCCTCATCGGAGCTGAGCGCGGAAAGATCGAAGTCCGGCCCTCCTCCGGTGCGGCGAGGTGGAGGAGTAGGATCCCTTGCCAGCTTGGCGGGGGCAGTGGCAGTGGCCCGGGAAGATCCCGTTCCAGTTGCCACTGCTGCGTGAGGCGCTCCCGCGGCAACATTGCTTGCCGCGGTAGAGCGCGTCGCGCGGCTCGGCGGCTGTGGAGCCGGCTGCCGCCCTGCTGCGTCCCCGGCCCTGCGAAGGCGCCTCCTTGGCGGGGCCGGGGGCTCCGCCTGTGGCAAGCTCTCTGAAGGCTCAGCCTCCTCCTCGCCGGCCTCGCTCGACTCAGCTTCGGAACCAGCAGGCTCCTCCTCGCCCATGAACTCCACGCGTTCGGCAAGGTTTGCCGCCTCTGCGGCCTCTGCCTCCTCCACGGTAAACCCAAACACACCCGCAGCAGCTGCGGCCGCAGCCTCTTCCGCCCTGATAGAGATGAGCTGCAGCTCCTCGTCGGTGGTGTCACGAGTGAGGCTCTTCTGCTCGTCAGCGCGGACCGGCAATTCCTCCAAGGTGTCGAAGAACGCTCGCACAACGTCGTCCGCATGCTCTTGCCAAGTGGGGACGATGCCGTGTGAATCGCACAATGGCATCATGGCGCGGATCCAGTCAAGCGAAGAGTTATTGCACAAAGGAACTACGCCCCTCGGCAGTGTGAATGGGTGCTGGGGGTCGCGTTTGAATAATTCCAAGAGCATTGCATCCAACTCCAAGACAGTGAAGTTGTAGTTGAGGCCCGGCCGCAGCCTCATGATGTCCGCCGAATTCTTAAATTCCCAGGCAGGCCTCCTCCTCTCTTGCAGGGGGGCAATGCAGCGGCGAAGGAAATCTGCCCCGACAGCACCTACGGTGAGCCCGGCAAGCCTGAGACGAAGAATCCTAGTGATGGCGATCTTCAGCCTCTCGTCTTCCAGGGCCACGTTGCTCAAGTCATTGCCGCGCACTATTGGAGTTTGGCGCACGGCGGTGAAGGGCTGCGGATCCTCCTCGACGATCCAACACCACTCCGGTCTCCACTCCTCCCACTTGCTGCGGAGCTCACCCTCCAAGTATGCATCCTTCTTGCCGACTCTTGAGATCCAAGCAATCCCTTCGGCAAGCGGCTCTCCTCTCTCTACCCGAGGCATGAAGTAATGGCGGAAAAGGGCTACACTAGGGTGGACTCCGACAAAGTTTTCGCACAAGTGTGTGAAAACCGCCATGGTCAGGACAGCATTGGGGGTGAAGTCAAGGAGGCGGAAGCCATATGTGTTCATAATTTCACAAAAGAACTCCGAGAAGGGCGGGCAGAGCCCGCAATAGAAGAATAGCGGGAAGAACGGGTACCCATTTGGAGCCGGCCTCGAAGCGGTAGCCGGGAGTACCCTCGTGCACGGATGCGCACGCGTCTCCGTCACCCAAAAGAGGTAGAAGTACTCCCTCAGCTCCTGCACTCTGAGCTGGGGGGTGAAGATCGCCCGCTCCTTCCGCAGCACCGCGAGCCGCTGCGCCTCGGCCGACTTCACGCCCTTTCCCTTGTCGGCTTTCGGGCCATGGCGGAGGTGGTGGAGAAGGTCGACGGCGTGGTGATGCTGGTGCAATGGGGGGGCGGAGCGCTGCTCTCTCGGCTTCGAGAAGAAGGGGGGAGCGGCGGAGTTTGTGAAGAAGGAGTAGCAACAACCAGCGAGGGGGGACGAACTGCCCCTGTTTCCTCTGCTTATAAAGAGGGACGGGGCGGACGTTTCGGCCTTCCAAATAAACAACCACCCACGATCTCTCCCACGATGCCGCATTCAACGCGTGCCGTTATGGGAGAGTGCGGTGGATACGGAACAAGATTTGGCGTGGCCCAGCCCGCGTGTGCCCGTGCCCTCTCTTGGGCCTGGCCCAACAGCGCTCGGCACCGTGTCTGGCCCAGGCCCGGGGGCTCCTGTCGGTGTACTAGATTAGGGGTACCCTAGTACCCCGAACTTGTGCACGGGCAGTTGCAGCACCCCGCGGCAAAGGCTTACCGGGTGATCGCCAAGATCCCCCAAGGTTCCCTTGGAGCCATCCAAGAACAAAGTATTTAAGCTAAGGAGACAAGACCCCGGCAAGAGGAGCTTGCCGGGAAGGCCAACCAAGACGCTCCAATGAACTTGCCGCGATGCGCCACGCGCTCCGGCAAGGCAACAAGGCCCCGGCAAGAGGAGCTTGCCGGGAAGACAAACCAAGGTACCTCAAAGCCCGGTGAGCGACAAGCTTCCAGACCCGACAAGATAACTACAGCGGCAAGGCGCTTGCCGCGGCAGGCGGCCACTATGCGTCCGCGCTCCAGCGCATCCACCAACGTGTCGCTCTGGGGGCCTCCCCGGGCATGCGTGGCGGGACGTTGTGCAGCCAGCGGTGCGCAGTGGCATGCGAAGCTGACAAGATCGCCATCGTGGCGAACGGTGGCGCCCCTAACGGTCCTTTTCTGCACTGTTCGGGCGACTCAGACGGGCATTTAATGCCCTTGTCCCCTGCCGTCAGGGTTAGGTAGGGTGCACTGTGCAAGCAACTGTATCAACTACCTCGCTTTTTACGTTTTTACCCTCCTCTGCGTTGCCACCTGTCGGTGACCCCTTTAGTGTATAAAAGGAGGCCCATGCGCAACGTAGAGGGGGTTCGGCTCATAGGTTTGGGGCCTCAGATAGTTTGCTTCGATCCATCCGTAGCCTAGAGAACATCACACTCTCACTTTGGAGAGCGAGAACACCAGATAATACAACCAGACAAGCAGCAGTAGGAGTGTTATCTCTCCGGAGAGCTCCGAAGCTGGGTAAACTGCTCGTGTGCTTCGCCTCGATCCGCTCTTCGTGCGATCTCCGCCCCCCGCCGAACCGAAAGGGGCCCGGTCCGCCGGCCCCATAGGTGTTCGAGGATCAGTTTCCCCGACATACTTGCACAAAGCGATAGCTACTCGCAACCAACGCGATTAGGGGTTGTCAAGCCCTTTACGGTCACTTACGAGAGTGAGATCTGATAGATATAATATTTTTGGTATAAAGATGCAAAGTAAAAAGCAAACCAAGATTAAAGTGATGGAGATTGATATGATGAGAATAGACCCGGGGGCCATAGGTTTCACTAGTGGCTTCTCTCAAGAGTATAAGTATTCTACGGTGGGTGAACAAATTACTGTTAAGCAATTGACAGAATTGAGCATAGTTATGAGAATATCTAGGCATGATCATGTATATAGGCATCACGTCCGTGACAAGTAGACCGAAATGATTCTGCATCTACTACTATTACTCCACTCATCGACCGCTATCCAGCAGGCATCTAGAGTATTAAATTAAAAACAGAGTAACGCCTTAAGCAAGATGACATGATGTAGAGAGATAAATTCATGCAATATGAAATAAACCCCATCTTGTTATCCTCGATGGTAACGATACAATACGTGCCTTGCTGCCCCTTCTGTCACTGGGTAAGGACACCGCAAGATCGAACCCAAAGCTAAGCACTTCTCCCATGGCAAGAACTACCAATCTAGTTGGCCAAACCAAACGGATAATTCGAAGAGACTTGCAAAGATAACCAATCATACATAAAAGAATTCAGAGAAGATTCAAATATTATTCATAGATAGACTTGATCATAAACCTACAATTCATCGGTCTCAACAAACACACCGCAAAAAGAAGATTACATCGAATAGATCTCCACGAGAGAGGGGGAAAACTTTGTATTGAGATTCAAAGAGAGAGAATAAGCCATCTAGCTACTAACTATGGACCTGAAGGTCTGAGGTAAACTACTCACACTTCATTGGAGAGGCTAGGATGATGTAGAAGCCCTCCGTGATGACGGCCCTCTTCCGGCGGAGCTCCGGAACAGGCCCCAAGATGGGATCTCGTGGATACAGAAAGTTGCGGCGGTGGAATTAGGTTTTTTTGGCTCCTCTTCTGATCGTTTGGGGGTACGTGTGCATATATAGGAGGAAGAAGTACGCCGGAGGAGCAACGAGGGGCGCCCCCACCCTCGTGACTGCCTCTTTTGTTCCTTGGAGCAGGGTCCAAGTCTCCTGGATCACATTCGGTGAGAAAATCACGTTCCGGAAGATTTTATTCCGTTTGGACTCCATTTGATATTCCGTTTCTTCGAAACACTGAAATAGGCAAAAAAACATCAATTATGGGCTGGGCCTCCGGTTAATAGGTTAGTCCCAAAAATAATATAAAAGAGGAAAATAAAGCCCAATATAGTCCAAAACAGTAGATAATATAGCATGGAGCAATCAAAAATTATAGATACGTTGGAGACGTATCAGGCATCCCCAAGCTTAATTCCTGCTCGTCCTCGAGTAGGTAAATGATAAAAAGAGAATTTTTGATGCGGAGTGCTACTTGGCATAATTTCAATGCAGAACTTCTTAATTGTGGTATGAATATTTAGATTAGAAAGATTCAAGACAAAAGTTTATATTGACATAAAAATAATAATACTTCAAGCATACTAATAAAGCAATTATGTCTTCTCAAAATAACATGGCCAAAGGAAGTTATCCCTACAAAATCATATAGTATGGCTATGCTCCATATTCACCACACAAAGTATTTAAATCATGCACAACCCCGATGACAAGCCAAGCAATTGTTTCATACTCTAACTTTTTCAAAACTTTTTCAATCTTCACGCAATACATGAGCGTGAGCCATGGATATAGCACTATAGGTGGAATAGAATGGTGGTTGTGGAGAAGACAAAAAGGAGAAGATGGTCTCACATCAACTAGGCGTATCAACGGGCTATGGAGATGCCCATCAATAGATATCAATGTGAGTGAGTAGGGATTGCCATGCAACGGATGCACTAGAGCTATAAGTATATGAAAGCTCAAAAAGAAACTAAGTGGGTGTGCATCCAACTTACTTGCTCATGAAGACCTAGGGCAAATTTGAGGAAGCCCATCATTGAAATATACAAGCCAAGTTCTATAATGTAAAATTCCCACTAGTATATGAAAGTGATAACATGAGAGACTCTCTACTATGAAGATCATGGTGCTACTTTGAAGCACAAGTGTGGTAAAAGGGTAGTAACATTGTCCCTTCTCTCTTTTTCTCTAATTTTCTTATTTGGGCCTTTTTCTCTTTCTTTTTTTTATGGCCTCTTTTTAATTGGGCTTCTTTGGCCTCTTTTTTTATTTTATTTTTCGTCCGGAGTCTCATCCCAACTTATGGGGGGATCATAGTCTCCATCATTCTTTCCTCACTGGGACAATGCTCTCATAATGATGATCATCACACTTATATTTTTCTTATAACTCAACAATTACAACTTGATACTTAGAACAAAGTATGACTCTATGTGAATGCATCCGGCGGTGTACCGGGATATGCAATATGACAATGATGGAGTGTGTCATGATAAACGGAGCGGTGGAAAGTTGCATGGCAATATATCTCGGAATGGCTATGGAAATGCCATAATAGGTAGGTATGGTCGCTGTTTTGAGGAAGGTATATGGTAGGTGTATGATATCGGCGAAAGGTGCGCGGTATTAGAGAGGCTAGCAAAGGTGGAAGGGTGAGAGTGCGTATAATCCATGGACTCAACATTAGTCATAAAGAACTCATATACTTATTGCAAAAATCTAGAAGTTATCAAAGCAAAGTATTATGCGCATGCTCCTAGGGGGATAGATTGGTAGGAAAAGACCATCGCTCGTCCCCGACCGCCACTCATAAGGAAGACAATCAATAAATAAATCATGCTCCAACTTCATCACATAACGGTTCACCATACGTGCATGCTACGGGAATCACAAACCTTAATACAAGTATTCTTTAAATTCACAACTACTCAACTAGTATGACTTTAATATTATCACCTCCATATCTCAAAACAACTATCATGCTTCAATCTTTTCTTAGCATTCAACACACTAAAAAGAAAGTTTCACAAATCTTGAATACCAAGCATATTATTATTAAGCAAATTACCATGCTATTAAGAGACTCTCAAAATAATTTAAGTGAAGCATGAGAGATCAATAGTTTCTTTAAAACAAATACACCACCGTTCTCTAAAAGATCTAAGTGAAGCACGTAGAGCAAAATTATAATGCTCAAAAGATATAAGTGAAGCACATAGAGCAAAACTACTACGCTCAAAAGATATAAGTGAAGCACATAGAGTATTCTATCAAATTTTAATCCATGTATGGCTCTCTCAAAAGGTGTGTACAGCAAGGATGATTGTGGCATACTAAGACACAAAGACACAAATAATACAAGACGCTCCAAGCAAAACACATATCATGTTGGTGAATAAAAATATAGCTTCAAGTAAATTACCGATGGAAGTGGACGAAAGAGGGGATGCCTTCCGGGGCATCCCCAAGCTTTGACTTTTTGGTGCCCTTGGATTATCTTGGGGGTGCCATGGGCATCCCCAAGCTTAGGCTCTTGCCACTCCTTGTTCCATGATCCATCAAAAGAATTCACCCAAAACTTGAAAACTTCACAACACAAAACTCAAAATAGAAAACTCGTGAGCTCCGTTAGCAAAAGAAAACAAAAGACCACTTCAAGGTACTGTAATGAACTCATTCTTTATTTATATTGGTGTTAAACCTACTGTATTCCAACTTCTCTATGGATTATAAACTATTTTACTAGCCATAAATTCATCAAAATAAGCAAACAACACACGAAAAACAGAATCTGTCAAAAACAGAACAGTCTGTAGTAATCTGTAGCTAGCGCAAGATCTGGAACCCCAAAAATTCTAAAATAAATTGTTGGACGTGAGTAATTTATCTATTGATCATCTTCAAAAAGAATTAACTAAATAGCACTCTTTAAATAAAAATTACAGCAGTTCTCGTGAGTGCTAAAGTTTCTGTTTTTTACAGCAAGTTCAACAAGACTTTCCCCAAGTCTTCCCAACGGTTCTACTTAGCACAAACACTAATTAAACACAAAAGCCACAACCAAATCAGAGGCTAAATAATCTATTTATTACTAAGCAGGAGCAAAAATCAATGAATAAAAATAAAATTGGGTTGCCTCCCAACAAGCGCTATCGTTTAACGCCCCTAGCTAGGCATAAAAGCGAGGATAGATCTAGGTATTGCCATCTTTGGTTGGCAATCCATAAGTGGCTCTCATGATAGTTTCATATGGTAATTTTATTTTCTTTCTTGGAAAGTGTTCCATGCCCTTTTTTAATGGAAATTGAAATCTAATATTCCCTTCCTTCATATCAATAATCGTACCAACCGTTCTAAGGAAAGGTCTACCAAGAATAATAGGGCAAGAAGGATTGCAATCTATATCAAGAACAATGAAATCTACTGGCACATAATTCCTATTTGCAACAATAAGAACATCATTAATCCTTCCCATAGGTTTCTTAATAGTGGAATCTGCAAGATGCAAGTTTAGAGAGCAATCATCAAAATTACGGAAATCTAGTAAATCACACAAAGTCTTGGGAATAGTAGAGACACTAGCACCCAAATCACATAAAGCATAAAACTCATGATCTTTAATTTTAATTTTAATAGTTGGTTCCCACTCATCATAGAGTTTTCTAGGGATAGAAACTTTCAACTCAAGTTTTTCTTCATAAGATTGCATCAAGGCATCAACAATATGTTCGGTGAAGGCTTTATTTTGACTATAAGCATGTGGAGAATTTAGCACGGATTGCAAGAAGGAAATACAATCAATTAAAGAGCAACTTTCATAATTAAATTCCTTGAAATCCAATATAGTGGGTTTAGCAACATCTAAATTTTTATTTCTTTCAATCCCACTTTCATCAATTTCATCATTAAGATCTAAATACTCCGAATTTTTAGAACGCCTTCTAGGTAAAGGAAGATCATATTCAGTTTCATCAAGATTAATATTGCAAAATAAAGATTTAATAGGGGACACATCAATAACTTTTAGATCTTCATCTTGATTTTCATAGGTATTGGAAGAACACGCTTTAATAAAGGCATCTTTGGAAGCACGCATCCTAGCGGTTCTTTCCTTGCACTCATCAATGGAAATTATCATGGCTTTGAGAGACTCACTGATATCATGCTTAGGAGGAATAGATCTAAGCTTTAAAGAATCAACCTCAAGAGAAATTCTATCAACGTTTCTAGTCAAATCATCAACTTTAAGCAATTTATCCTCAAGCAAAGCATTAAAATTCTTTTGTGAATTCATAAACTCTTTACCACTATTCTCAAATTCAGAGGGCATCTTATTATAATTTCCATAAGAGTTGTTGTAGGAATTACCATAATTATTAGAAGGATTACTAGGATATGGCCTAGTATTAAAATTCCCTCTATAAGCATTGTTACCAAAATTATTCCTACCAACAAAATTCACATCCATAGATTCATTGTTATTCTCAATCAAAGTAGACAAAGGCATGTCATTAGGATCAGAAGAAACACTCTTAGTAGCAAATAATTTCATAAGTTCATCTATCTTTCCACTCAACACATTAATTTCTTCTATCACAAGCACATTTTTATTAGAAGATCTTTCAGTATGCCATTGAGAATAATTAACCATAATATTATCTAGGAGTTTAGTAGCATCTCCTAAAGTGATTTCCATAAAAGTGCCTCCCACGGCCGAATCTAAAAGATTTCTAGAAGCAAAATTCAATCCGGCATAAAAAATTTGTATAATCATCCACAAATTCAAACCATGAGTAGGGCAATTACGTATCATTAATTTCATTCTCTTCGAAGATTGTGCAACATGTTCATGATCAAGTTGTTTAAAGTTCATAATATCGTTTCTAAGAGAGATGATCTTAGCGGGAGGAAAATACTTAGAGATAAAAGCATCTTTGCACTTGTTCCATGAATCAATACTATTCTTAGGCAAAGACGAAAACCAAGCTTTAGCACGATCTCTAAGTGAAAAAGGAAATAGCTTCAATTTAACGACATCATTATTGACATCTTTTTTCTTTTGCATATCACATAAATCAACGAAGCTATTCAGATGAGTAGCGGCATCTTCACTAGGAAGGTCGGCGAATTGATCTTTCATAACAAGATTCAACAAAGTAGTATTAATTTCACAAGATTCAACATTGGTAAGAGGAGCAATCGGAGTGCTAAGGAAATCATTATTGTTGGTATTGGTGAAGTCACACAATTTAGTAGTATCTTGAGCCATCGCGACAAGCTAGCAATCTAACACACGAGCAAACAAAAACCAAGCGGGCAAAAAGAGGCAAATAGAGAGGGAGGATAGAGAGAGAGAGGGCGAATAAAATGGCAAGGGTGAATTGGGGGGAGAGGAAAATGAGAGGCAAATGGCAAATAATGTAATGCGAGAGATAGGGATTGTGATGGGTACTTGGTATGTTGACTTTTTGCGTAGACTCCCCGGCAACGGCGCCAGAAATCCTTCTTGCTACGTCTTGAGCTTGCGTTGGTTTTCCCCGAAGAGGAAGGGGTGATGCAGCAGAGTAGCGTAAGTATTTCCCTTAGTTTTTGAGAACCAAGGTATCAATCCAGTAGGAGCCCACGCTCAAGTCCCTTGTACCCGCACAAAGCGATAGCTACTCGCAACCAACGCGATTAGGGGTTGTCAAGCCCTTCACAGTCACTTACGAGAGTGAGATCTGATAGATATAATATTTTTGGTATTTTTGGTATAAATATGCAAAGTAAAAAAGTAAAGCAAGATTAAAGTGATGGAGATTGATATGATGAGAATAGACCCGGGGGCCATAGTTTCACTAGTGGCTTCTCTCAAGAGCATAAGTATTCTACGGTGGGTGAACAAATTACTGTTGAGCAATTGACAGAATTGAGCATAGTTATGAGAATATCTAGGCATGATCATGTATATAGGCATCACGTCCGTGACAAGTAGACCGAAATGATTCTGCATCTACTACTATTAATCCACTCATCGACCGCTATCCAGCATGCATCTAGAGTATTAAGTTAAAAACAGAGTAATGCCTTAAGCAAGATGACATGATGTAGAGAGATAAATTCATGCAAGATGAAAATAAACCCCATCTTGTTATCCTCGATGGCAATGATACAATACGTGCCTTGCTGCCCCTTTTGTCACTGGGTAAGGACACCGCAAGATCGAGCCCAAAGCTAAGCACTTCTCCCATGGCAAGAACTACCAATCTAGTTGGCCAAACCAAATGGATAATTCGAAGAGACTTGCAAAGATAACCAATCATACATAAAAGAATTCAGAGAAGATTCAAATATTATTCATAGATAGACTTGATCATAAACCCACAATTCATCGGTCTCAACAAACACACCGCAAATAGAAGATTACATCGAATAGATCTCCACAAGAAAGGGGGAGAACTTTGTATTGAGATTCAAAGAGAGAGAAGAAGCCATCTAGCTCCTAACTATGGACCCGAAGGTCTGAGGTAAACTACTGACACTTCATCGGAGAGGCTATGATGATGTAGAAGCCCTCCGTGATGACGGCCCTCTTCCGGCGGAGCTCCGGAACAGGCCCCAAGATGGGATCTCGTGGATACAGAAAGTTGCGGCGGTGGAATTAGGTTTTTTTGGCTCCTCTTCTGATCGTTTGGGGGTACGTGTGCATATATAGGAGGAATAAGTACGCCGGAGGAGCAACGAGGGGCCCACGAGGCAGGGGGCGCGCCCCCCACCCTCGTGACCGCCTCTTTTGTTCCTTGGAGCAGGGTCCAAGTCTCCTAGATCACGTTCGGTGAGAAAATCACGTTCCCGAAGATTTTATTCTGTTTGGACTCCATTTGATATTCCGTTTCTTCGAAACACTGAATTAGGCAAAAAACAGCAATTCTAGGCTGGGCCTCCGGTTAATAGGTTAGTCCCAAAAATAATATAAAAGTTGAACATAAAGCCCAATATAGTCCAAAACAGTAGATAATATAGCATGGAGCAATCAAAAATTATAGATATGTTGGAGATGTATCATTGACTACAATGAGACCTTCTCACCCGTAGCAATGCTTAAGTCCGTCTGAATCATGTTAGCAATTGCCGCATTTTATGATTATGAAATTTAGCAAATGGATGTCAAAACTGCATTCCTTAATGGATATCTTAAAGAAGAGTTGTATATGATGCAACCAGAAGGTTTTGTCGATCCAAAAGGTGCTAACAAATTGTGCAAGCTCCAGCGATCCATTTATGAACTGGTGCAAGCCTCTCGGAGTTGGAATATACGCTTTGATAGTGTGATCAAAGCATATGGTTTTATATAGACTTTTGGACTGTATTTACAAGAAAGTGAGTGGGAGCTCCGTAGCATTTCTAATATTATATGTAGATGACATATTGTTGATCAGAAATGATACTGAATTTTTGAATAGCATAAAAGGATACTTGAATAAGAATTTTTCAATGGAAGACCTCGGTGAAGCTACTTATATATTGGGCATCAAGATCTATAGATATAGATCAAGACGCTTAATTGGACTTTCACAAAGCACATACCTTGATAAAGTTTTGAAGAAGTTCAAAATGGATAAGGCAAAGAAAGGGTTCTTGCCTGTATTACAAGGTGTGAAGTTGAGTCAGACTCAATGCCCGACCACTGCAAAAGATAGAGAGAAAATGAAAGGTGTTCCCTATGCTTCAGCCATAGGCACTATCATGTATGCAATGTTATGTACCAGACCTGATGTGTGCCTTGCTATCAGTTTAGCAGGGAGGTACCAAAGTAATCCAGGAGTGGATCACTGGACAGCGGTCAAGAATATCTTGAAATACCTGAAAAGGACTAAGGATATGTTTCTCGTATATGGAGGTGACAAAGAGCTTGTCATAAACGGTTACGTTGATGCAAGCTTTGACACTGATCCAGATGACTCTAAGTCACAGACCGAATACGTGTTTTTATTAAATGGTGGAGCTGTCAGTTGGCGCACTTACAAGCAGAGCGTCGTGGCGGGATCTACGTGTGAAGCGGAATACATAGCTTCTTCAGAAGCAGCAAATGAAGGAGTCTGGATGAAGGAGTTCATATCCGATCTAGGTGTCATACCTAGTGCATCGGGTCCAATGAAAATCTTTTGTGACAATACTGGTGCAATTGCCTTGGCAAAGGAATCCAGATTTCACAAGAGAACCAAGCACATCAAGAGACGCTTTAATTCCATCCGCGATCAAGTCAAGGAGGTAGACATAGAGATTTGCAAGATACATACGGATCTGAATGTTGTAGACCCGTTGACTAAGCCTCTCTCACGAGCAAAACATGATCAGCACCAAGACTCCATGGGTGTTAGAATCATTACAATGTAATCTAGATTATTTACTCTAGTGGAAGTGGGAGACTGAAGGAAATATGCCCTAAAGGCAATAATAAAGTTGTTATTTATATTTCCTTATATCATGATAAATGTTTATTATTCATGCTAGAATTGTATTAAATGGAAACTTAGTACATGTGTGAATACATAGACAAACAGAGTGTCACTAGTTTGCCTCTACTTGACTTGCTCGTTGAATCAATGATGGTTATGTTTCCTAACCGTAGACATGAGTTGTCATTTGATTAATGGGATCAAATCATTAGAGAATGATGTGATTGACTTGACCCATCTGTTAGCTTAGCACGATGATCGTTTAGTTTGTTGCTATTGCTTTCTCCATAACTTATACATGTTCCTATGACTATGAGATCATGCAACTTCCAAATACCGAAGGAACACTTTGTGTGCTATCAAACGTCAGAACGTAACTAGGTGATTATAAAGGTTCTCTACAGGTGTCTCTGATGGTGTTTGTTGAGTTGGCATAGATCGAGATTAGGATTTGTCACTCCGATTGTCGGAGAGGTATCTCTGGTCCCTCTCGGTAATGTGCATCACTATAATCCTTGCAAGCAATGTAGCTAATGAGTTAGCTATGGGATGTAGCATTACAGAACGAGTAAAGAGACTTGCCGGTAACGAGATTGAACTAGGTATTGAGATACCGACGATCAAATCTCGGGCAAGTAACATACGGATGACAAAGGGAACAACATATATCGTTATGCGGTTTCACCGATAAAGATCTTCATAGAATATGTAGGAACCAATATGAGCATCCTGGTTCCAGTATTGGTTATCGACCAGAGAGGTGTCTCGGTCATGTCTACATAGTTCTCGAACCAGTAGGGTCCGCATGCTTAACATTCAGTGACGATCGTATTATGAGTTTATGTGTTTTGATGTACTGAAGGTAGTTAGGAGTCCCGGATTTGATTACGGACATGACGAGGAGTCTCAAAATGGTCAAGACATAAAGATTGATATATTGGATGACTATATTTGGACATCGGAATGATTCCGGGTGAGATCGGGCATTTACCGATGTACCGGGAGGTTACCGGAACCCCTCGGGAGGTACATGGGCCTTATTGGGCCATAGTAGGAGATAGAAGGGAGCAAAGGAGGGGGCGCCCCCCCCCCCAGCCCAATCCGAATTGGGAGGGGGGCCAGCCCCCCTTTCCTTCCTCCTTCCTCCCCTACCTTCTCTCCTAATCCAACTAGGGAAGGGGGGAATCCTACTCCCAGTGGGAGTAGGACTCCCCTTGGGGCGCGCCTAGGAGGCCGGCCCCCTCCCCCTCCTCCATTCCTTTATATACGGGGGAGGGGGGCACCCCATAGACACACAAGTTGGTCATTGATTTCTTAGCCGTGTGCAGTTCCCCCCTCCACCATAATCCACCTCGTTCATATCGTAGCGGTGCTTAGGGGAAGCCCTGTTTCGGTAGCATCATCATCATCGTCATCATGCCGTCGTGCTGACGAAGCTCTCCCTCGACACTCTACTTGATCTTGAGTTCGTGGGACGTCACTGAGCCGAACGTGTGCAGATCGCGGAGGTGTCGTACCTTTGGTGCTAGGATCGGTCGATCGTGAAGACGTACGACTACATCAACTGCGTTGTCATAACGCTTCCGCTTACGGTCTACGAGGGTACATGGACAACACTCTTCCCTCTCGTTGCTATGCATCACCATGATCTTGCGTGTGCGTAGGAATTTTTTTGAAATTACTGCGTTCCCCAACACATGGCCCATTAGTCCGACCCACGTCACATAGCCTGGACGCCCGAGGACCCCTTAATCCAGGACTCCCTCAGCGGGTCATCCTTCTTGAGCCATCTTTGATGCCCCATGTACACGATTTTTGAAGACTCGCCATCTTTCGATAGATGTTGAGAAGTTGTATCATCCATGCACCTGGTGCATCCGCAATATCCTTGGCACACCTGGCCCGAGACATACCCGTAACCAAGATAGTCTTGCACCATCGTGATCAGCACAGCTCTCATGTAGAAATACTCTCCTGTGCTGGCGTCCCATGTTTGGGCCGGTGTTGTCCATAACATGTGTACCTCCTCTTTCAGTAACCTGAGATATAGATTAATATCATTTCCCGGTTGTCTTGGCCCTTCAATAAGCATAGTCATGTGTATGCATTTTGCCTTCACGCACTTCCAGGGGGGTTGTACATTTATACAAACACGGGCCTTGTGTTATGATTGGTGTTCTGGTCATCAAACAGAGTCATGTCATCAGTACAAGTACCAAGCACGATGTTCCTTGCATCATCTATGAAATATTTATACTCGATGTTTAATGCTCTCCACTAGCTAGCATCTGCAAGGTGTCTCAGCTTCGGATCATCTCCATCGTCTAGCTTCACCTCTTCGCATGCAAGCGCATGAGCTTTGCTTCCTTAGGATATATGAAATACCGCTGCAAACGGGGAGTGATCGGAAGTAGCTCTATCGCTAGTCATCTTCTTGCGAAGCAGGTCTCGAACATGCGGGTCCCACATGGCAGAGGGACGAAGACTGCGGCGTGTCCACGTCTTCTCCATCATGTCTAGCCTCTTCTACGCCTGGTCCGACCTTTTCTCCTCCATGTCTGACCTCTTCGCCATTGCCATTCCCGAGGCCCTCTTCTTTAGGCCCATTATCGGTCATCTCTTTGTCTTGCCCCATGTCGTTATTGCCTGCCCCATCGACGTCCTCATCATCATCTTCACTTATCCACCGAGTATGACCATCCATGAAACCATGCATGAGCAGGTGCGCCTTGAATCAGCCACCCTTAAAGGGGTCGAGTCAAACTCCTCCTTTGCATCTTCAACACGGACATAAATCCTCCTTCTGTTTTTTTCATACATGTCGTCCACCGCGAATTGCCAGTATCTTTCCACCATCCTTCCATTGACCTTCATAATCGTCTGCGCAGAGCAAAAGAATTATAATCATGTACGCATGCATGCATGCATGCATCAAATTCATACAAAATTTCGACACGACCTTTCCTAAACAAAGGACATATCGAGTTTGCCCGAAATTCACCGAAACAGAAATGAATCAATAGGCAAAACGTAGGCAACTCATGTCATGCACATTTCAACGAATACACAATAGAGGCAAACTCACATGACACACACAATTCGATATCATATCGCGCTAGTGGCTCACGTTCCTCCTAGAAACCATGCACAAATACACACACACCCACACATACACACACATTTCCATTCTTGCACAACTCTTCTTTTTGCTCACCTATGCCGAGAGAGATCAAGCACACAGTGAAGATATTCAATTCTCCTTCTTAATTAGCTAGTAGATATATATAGTGAGGTACCTAGATAGCTCTGACTAGGGGGAGAACTAGCCAGTGGAGATGGGTACATGGACACAGAAATTAATTAAAGATAGGGAGGATGTAATGGAGGTGGTGGAGGGCCAAAGAAAGAGAGAGACGGGCAAGGGAGGGCATTAATGGATGTGGTGGAGGGGCAAAGAAGAGAGAGGGGGAGGGTGAGCATTTAAAGGAAGAAGCAACAAGGAAGTGGAAGAGAGGAAGGAGGGAAGGGGGAAGGTGGTGTATATAGATATTATGGTTGGTGACCGTATTAGTATTGCTGGGCAAAGAAAAGCGCTACTGCTAGTTTCCCTAGTTGTAGCGCTGGTATGGAAAAAGCGCTGCTAGTAACTGGGGCCCGCCAGCTTACCAGTAGAACAATAGCGGCAGCGCTTGCTCTTGACAAGGCACTATAGCTATGGTCTTAGTTGTAGCGCTGGGTAATAGCAAAGCGCCACTAGTATCTCCTCACCTGGGGAAGCGGTGTGGCCCACTTAACAGTAGCACCTGATGTCTACTACACAACCTTCTTCTTGTAGACGTTGTTGGGCCTCCAAGTGCAGAGGTTTGTAGGACAGTAGCAAATTTCTCTCAAGTGGATGACCTAAGGTTTATCAATCCATGAAAGGCGTAGGATGAAGATGGTCTCTCTCAAACAACCCTGCAACCAAGTAACAAAGAGTCTCTTGTTGTAGGAGATATGCCCTAGAGGCAATAATAAATGCTATTACTTATCTCCATGTTCATAATTATGTTTATGTTCCATGCTATAACTGCTATGGTTCTCGAGTCTGCAATAACACGAGGCTTGGAGGAAGACTCATATGCACGTGTGGAATAATAAACGGTAAGAAGTATTCCTAGTCTGGCCTCTAAGACTAGCTCAAGTGTTGCATGATGATTCTATTTTCCTCGTCATGGGCATGTCTATGCCAGCAACTTTGAGGGCACAATGTTAAGAGAACATTTGTGTTGAATTGACCCGGATTGATGTTATGCTATGAGATTCGTTCGTCACAAGTTAATGGTACATAACACAGAGATGGTTAACGTTTGCATAATTCCTTAGACCATGAGAGTATTGAGTTTCTTCATACTTGCTTCATGAACTTTGGGGTTTGTTAAACGTCATCTATAAATGGGTGGTATTACGGCGGCTTACTTGGTTTTGCGGGATGTGCATGTGGTGTGGTATAGCAATGCTCATATTCAATTTAATTATGTATGATATGACTATATGATGTAATTAACATGACCTGTGTGTCATGATTCGGCATGATGGTTGGAGCCATATGATTGCCACTTTAATGACCTGCGTGTAAACCTTAAGTAATGCACTTACTTTATTATCTATAGAGATAGCAATATTATCTGGTGCATCGACAAGGTGGTGTCAATCTTCGTGAAGGTGAACACTGACGCGAATGCCGAAGACGAAGAAATGAAAGACTTCTCCGTCAGAAAGGGCTATACCATATCATGCTATTATGAATTGCATGAGATGTTTATCCCTTATGATGCACCCTTCTTGATTGCGCGGTAGTCGCTTTTTATTAGGGTGATCTCTCACTAAAATATCAAGTAGTTAGTGTTCTCCCAAGTGTAGCACCGTCACGGCACCTATCTTTTCGGGGTGCGCCATGGATGCATGGGTATGAACTATTAGAGAAGTGTGAGGCTGGTGAGGTCAGACCTCGCAGCAAGATCACTTGGTTGTCTTGACGTTCATGGCAAGATCGTCCTGAGCTCGGAACACACACATCGAAAGATGAGCAAGAGTCACATAGATATGTGATAGGCAAGTTGGCCTACCGATTAAAATTCCCGTTATAAGATGATGATTCTATGGCGATGAATTGAAGTCTGGATCTTGTGTCACTCAAAATTAATTATGAGAGATATTGATTTGAGTGGGAGCGCACTGTTGAATTAACATGTTTAATTCTCAGTGCAATTAATTATGAACATTGTCTAAGTGTTTCTTGCAAAATAGTTGTAGAATAATGGCTCGCGTTTCCACCTTCCCTGTTAAAATTGAATAGCTGTTAAATATCTGGTTAAAATTTTACGATTGGTAACGTAATGTGAGGATTGTCCTCAAAAGTGCCGAGAAGGACTTTGTCCTATCGCATGCTTTCCGCATCCTCCCGCTAATACTATGGATCATGTGACTCTCGTCCTTCGATCCAAAAGCTAGAATTCTGTTACGGTCAAGTGGAATATGTTTGCTTCCATGAAACCCAAACTTTGAAAGTTGGGATAGTTATATGATATTCATGGAACTGAAAATATTTTCAGATACAAACAAAGCAATGTTTGTTTGCGAGTATTAAAAGTGTTTACTATGCATTTGACTGTTGGGAAAGGGATCCAGAAGAACGCCTATCATATAATGAAAGGTGAATAAAACAACAACTTAAAGAGAAAGGAAGTGTCCAAAGGGTGTTAGTATGACTTACACGCCTAGGAAATCCGGGGCTAACGCCACTCTTAAGTTGGGTGCTTCTTTTGCGAGTAGGAGAAATACTAAAAGTTAAACTGTTAGAAGTATAAAGGCAGAAAGAAAGATGACTGGAATATCCAGCTCATGTATGAATGTCATACAAGTTTTTGATGTATAGTAGGTTGGTCAAAGATATAGTTCTTGGGAATTATGGTTAAACATGTTAATCACCAATTCTTGGGTATTGTGAGTTAATCACAAAGATACCCGCTCGATTGCATTCTGTTGCGAATCAATGTAAGAGCTACTATGGCCTAAAAGACTAGCCAGAAATGAGGTTAAGGTATACACAAGGAACATAGTAAATGTTAGTATACCTTCCATCGATGTATTGCCGTCTGTATTTATTTTCATAATTCATTTAGAGTTTTACAAACTCTAGCCCATTGCATAAGGTATCTTGCAAGAAGGTTTTTCATAAGAGAACTTTCTATGTTCGATGTTATGAATAACACAAGGGCCATACTTTCATTATGAATGAGATGTATGTTATGAATATTGATAATAATAGAGTACCACTGGGTTTACTTTCATAATTCATTTTAGAGTTTATACACTCTAGACCATTGCACAATGTTTGTTGCAAAAGAGTTGTTCATAAAACCAACAATTGTTGTTAAGTATTATGAATAACATGAAGGGTCATGCTTCCATCCAAGATGGGATGTATGTTATGAATATTGATGGTAATATGATACATCCATAATGCTGACGCTAAATGTCGCGAGACTATGAGAATACCACACATGTGTGGCACTGAATTTGGTCACATTGGAGAAACCCACATGGAAAAATCCCATTATGATGGATTTTGAAGTCGTTTGATTTTGAATCATCTGACACTTGAAACTTTCCTCCGAAAAGTGAAGTGACTGAAATACCATTCACAGGCCATAAGGAACGAGCAACAAACTTATTGGTGATCATACATTTTGATGTGTGTAGTTCAATAAATGTTGTTGCAAGTGGTGGATTTATTTACCTTCAGAAATGACTCAAGTAGATATATGGATACTTGATGAGACGTAAATCTGGATCTTTTGAAATCATTCGAAAGGTTTTAAAAAATGAAGTAGAAGTTATTGTAATAAGAAAATTATGTTTCTGCAATTTGATTGCACAAAGGAATATTTGAGTTACATGTTTAGCGAATGGCTGATGAGTTGTGAAAGGGGTTTCATAACTTGCACCTCCCGGAACACCACTGCAAGTGGAAAGTCCATGGAGATGTAATCTAACCATTTATGACATGGTAAGGTCAAAGATGACATAAATAAATTTGCCATTATCCCTTTTCAAGTGATGCTTTAGAGACTGTGGCTTTTACACTGAAAAGAGCTACATCGGGTCTGTTGAAATGAAGCCATGGTATGGTACGCCCAACCATGTTATATCTTTTCTTAACACTTGGAATATGGGGCTTGTGTAAAAGGTTACAAACCTAATCCAAATCAGACAAGTGCTACTTTGTAGGTTATACCAAAATGTTGGGTATTCCTCCCTCACTATACCGAGGCAAATAGTTTTGCCGCGAAACGGTGTGCTTTTAAAGAGAATGGTTCTTTCAAAAAGGTGAGTGGGAGAATAGTGCAACTCGACGAGATAAACAATATCTTCGTCATCAGATCAAAGGAAAGAGGCCTTGGAAGTAATTCTAGAGTTCCCTACTGCGACTGATACGGAAGTCTCCACAATAAAATGTATGAACTTCAGTCGAACTTGCAGCTGAACCACGTAGGCAAGGGTCGTGCAAACCTCTCAGGTGCGCAAACGAGATATTGTTGTTATACAACATTATACCTACGATACACAAGGAAGCGTTGATGGGCCCTGTCGGTGTCAAAACCGGCGGATCTCGGGTAGGGGGTCCCGAACTGTGCGTCTAAGGCGGATGGTAACAGGAGGCAGGGGACACGATGTTTTACCCAGGTTCGGGCCCTCTTGATGGAGGTAAAACCCTACGTCCTGCTTGATTAATATTGATGATATGGGTAGTACAAGAGTAGATCTACCACGAGATCAGAGAGGCTAAACCCTAGAAGCTAGCCTATGGTATGATTGTATGTTGTCCTACGGACTAAAACCCTCCGGTTTATATAGACACCGGAGGGGTCTAGGGTTACACAAGGTCGGTTACAAAGGAGGAGATATACATATCTGTATTGCCTAGCTTGCCTTCCACGCCAAGTAGAGTCCCATCCGGACATGAGACGAAGTCTTCAATCTTGTATCTTCATAGTCCAACAGTCCTGCCAAAGGATATAATCCGGCTGTCCGGAGACCCCCTAATCTAGGACTCCCTCAGTAGCCCCTGAACCAGGCTTCAATGACGATGAGTCCGGCGCGCAGTGTTGTCTTCGGCATTGCAAGGCGGGTTCTTCCTCCGAATACATCACGGAAGAATTTGAATACAAGGATAGTGTCCGACCCCGCAAAATAAGTTCCACATACCACCGTAGAGAGAATAATATTTCCAAAAATCTAATTTGCTGACTTGTTTTGGCAACACGACATTATGTCATGGCCTGGTGATTATTCGAACCGTTTCCTTTAACTAGCCCCGCACATAACGCGAGGCAGTTTTTTGACACATCTTGTCAAAGCAGAGATCGTGTCCCCTTATCACGGGATTCTCATCAATACGGGCATGGGTAACCCAACCGCGCCATCGATTACGGCGCTTGGGGGATAAGCGAGTTTTACCAGGCTAGTGGGGACGCATAGTTTCTTCTGCCCATATAAAGGGATAAGGATTCACCTTTTTCATCCACGCCTTCTTCCTCCTTTGCTCATCCTTTTTCGCACACTCGAGCTCCAGCGCCCAAGTCCGCATTTCCCACCTCGACCTTCTCCAACCATGTCTGGAGCGGGAGGCAGGTGGATGGTCTCCTCCATCATGGAGGGACACATCAAGAAGCTGAGGAGAGCCGGATACCTGCCCGACGACATCGCGCACCGGCTCCCAGATGAGGGGCAGCTCATCCCCACCCCCAGGCCCCATGAGAGGGTAGTGTTCCTTACCCATTTTCTCCGCGGACTGGGATTCCCTCTCCACCCATTCGTCCGGGGGCTCATGTTCTACTACGGCCTGGATTTCCATGATCTGGCCCCGAACTTCATCCTCAACATCTCGGCGTTTATCGTCATGTGCGAGGCCTTCCTCCGCATCAAGCCCCACTTCGGCTTATGGCTGAAGACCTTCAATGTCAAGCCGAAGGTAGTGAGCAGCCGCCAGGCGGAGTGCGGAGTCGCCATGGTGGGAAAGATGCCCAACGTCACATGGCTCGAGGGCTCCTTCATGGAGACCGTAAAGGGGTGGCAATCAGGATGGTTCTACATCACTGAGCCGCGTGACCCTAAATGGGCAGCGGCCCCCGAGTTCCGATCTGGCATCCCCACACGGCTCACCTCCTGGCAAGAGAAGGGCCTGTCCTGGGGTAGTTCAGGAGGGCTGACCGGACTCCAAACATGTATTCAAAACATGGTGAACAAGAAGCTCAAACTCGTCAACGTAGTCCAGGTCATGCTCATCCGCCGGATCCTCCCGTGCCAACAACGGGCTTTCAACTTCTGGGAGTTCGACCCCGCCCAGCGCCGAACTCTAAACAGGCTCTTCGACACAACTCACGAGGATGCTTGGAAGGTGCTATTCAAGGGTGCTGAGGTTCCCCCTCCCACTACCGAGGATCGCAGATTCTGCGCGAAGCGCCAAGCCAGCGCGGTAAGCTGTTTCACCTCTCACAGGATACTTGTTTTTCAAAGTTTGACTCTATGCGGGATCTAAGCTCCCGTACCTTCGACAGGACTGGCAGGAGACGGCCGGACAGATCGACTGTCCGGCTCCTTTGCCGGAAGGCCCAGCAGATGCTCTCCTGACGAAGATGTTGACTCCGGCTCCTTACAAGGTGCCGGAGAAGACCAAGAAGGCCAAGTGAACCCGAAAGAGTTCCCGACGCCAGGCGTCATCGGACTCATCGTCCGATAACTCTGCGACACACTCCTACACCGAAGACGAGGAGGAAGAAGAAGATGCTCCCCCTTCAGATGGGGGAGACAAGAAAAGGAAGGCCGCCCCAACTGGGGAGGCCGAAGGGTCCAAGAAGGGAAGGACTCTCCTTCAGGACATTTCCACCACCGCCGCCGAAGGTGAAGACGACTGGCTGCTCAGGGCCAAGCCCCTGGCGAAGTCGTAAGTATTCGGATACCAGAGTAACTCATAGCATTCCTTTGTCACACTGCTTCCCCTAACACCGAATATGATTATGCAGGCCGCCACGAGCCCGTATCGATGTATCGTCGGACGGCTCCCTGGGCTCGTCGGATATGGATAGCGATCCACTTCCGACCGCCACCTCCCCTTGCCCTGCGGACGACGCCGACGTATTGTCTCAAGAGGCACCGGGTCGAGGGGAGACAGTCCCGGAGGAGCCTCAAGGTGACCTTCCGGACTACGGGAGCAGAGGGAACAAGGCCCCTGAGGGCTTCGAGTTCGGCCCTCAGCCGAACACCACGCCGGAACCTCCAGTGGTTCCGGACTCGGGCAGGCGGCCTCCTTCCAAGAGGGGCAAGACGCCTGTGCCGGTGACCTCTGTCCATCCAGAGGCGCCAGACAATCTGCTGGGAGCGCTTCGCAGCGCTTCCGTCGATGAGGAGCACCGTACTATTATGAGTGCAGTGGTGCAGAAGGTTCAGTCCGCCAAAAGCGGATTGACTGAAGCCTGTGCCAGCCTTCTAACAGGCTTTGAGGTAAGTGTTTAAAATATAGGAAAAATATTACCGCATAGACAGTAGCCCCTGATGCTCTGTTCGGTGTTCACAAAGAAAAGCCGAACAGAGGATCAAACAATATCGCAGGAGTCTAATATAAGTATGTCAATATGCGTATGCAGGCTTCGCTGCTGGCATCTACCGCACTGACTGCGGAGGTCGCCGCACTGAAGCAGGACCTTAAAGGGTCCAAGGACGAGCTCGGCCTTGCCAAGAGGCAGCTCGAGGAGAACAAAGGTAAGTAGTACCTAGTCTATGGATATGTATAAAAAGAATGCGATTGCAAAATGACAGGATCATCATGAATTTGCCAGGGGCCACAACCGAAGTGGCGACCCTAAAGCAAGTGATGTCCGAGGCCGAAGATAAAGCGGCCAAGGAGCGCACCGAGCAGGAAAGGCAAGAGGCTCGGGTGGGCGAGGTGCAGCAAGAGCTCCAGGCTCTCGTGACGAAGCACGAGGCATTGGAGCTTGACTCGAAGACGCGAGAGTCTTAGCTTGCCGTGGCCCTCGAGAGCGCAAAGAGTGCCAAGGCCGAAGCCCAAAAGGCCCTCCAGGAGATTGACGCGATGACGAAAATAGTAGCGGATAAGGCATTCTATATGCAAGGCAAGCATGTGAAAGTAAATTACCTATTACTTACCTGAATCCGGAGCTCTCCGGGAGCATTCGCAAATTTGCCCCGCAGCGTGTCGGATGCCGCACAGTTTTATCAGGACGAGGAGGGAAGCTCAACAGAGAAGTTGTTCTGTTCTCAGTATACTGGGACCGAACACCCGGTGCCTATGAGCGACCAGCTGAAACAGCTGGTCGAGCTACACAAGGCAGTTGAACAGGCCATGAAGGGCTTTATAGTCCGGCTGTGGACTGGCGATGCCCTTCCGAACAGCTACTTCGGCCTGGTGAGGCGGCTTGTGGATGCCTGCCCACGGCTGGAAGTCGTCAAGCGGTCCGTCTGCATCGAAGGTGCACGCCGGGCTGTCGCCCATGTGAAGGTGCAATGGGCCAAGCTAGACGCCGTGAAGCTGATCAAGGAAGGACTGCCGCAGGGCAAGGAGCATCGCACCCCCGAAATTTATTATGAGGGTGTCCTGAAGGGTGCCCGTCTTGTAGCGGACGAATGTCCAAAGGATGTAATATTTGAGTAAACTTGCTCATGTGATCCTGTATGATGAAAACTTGCTTCATATGCGCTATGCAACGCTTGTTTGAATTTAAAATATTACCTTCTGTTTGGCAGTTTATCTGAACTGAGAGATGGCTAGTCCTCGGCTTCTGCCCCCATGCCGCGAGTGCTGGGGTGTTCGGGATAAACCTGAGCACTCTTGTTCCCATTTTTGGGTCCTTCGAGGGAGGTGCTTAGCACAGCGAACAAGGCAACCGGACTAATAATGCTTTATCACTCTCACTTAGCCATAGAATTCTATAATTTTAAATTTCTGCGAAGCCCCTGGTATTCGGAAGGCCGAATTCGGGGCACGATACACGCCTTTAAGCCGGACAGGACCGGCTCCTCGCTCTAAGCGGCATAAGTCTTTAGGGACTCGAAACCTCGCCGAACAGCGACCAGTCTCTCGCCTTATCATGACAGTCAGTTTTAGCTTTCTCTACTGAGGTTCTTAGCCCAGCAGAACCGGGGCACAATCGCAGTAGTTTTCCTAGTGCTACCTTAGCCGATAGAGCGGAATGTAAGGTACCAAAACATAGGAGCCGGGCAAACCCAACATTTGACCAAAGACATGATTCGGAGCTGATGCATATAATGCTATAAGTTCGGGGTGCCGCACTTGTGAAAGTGTTCGGACTTTTCACACCATAATGTGGGGTACTTAAGCCCCTGGTGTATTGGCCGTACCAAAGTGTACGGTTGCAAGGTGTCATTAATGAACACACATATATATATATATATAACGAGAATGCAATAATAGTCGTAATGCTATGCATTGTTTATTCAAAAAGGTGCGTTAAAGCAGAATGATACAGATAGTGCGGTAAGCAAAAAGTAGGACTATGTCCCTTCCAAGGGAAAGCTGAGGAATAGTATTAAAGCAAATATTTCACTTGTTATCGTAATCCACCTGGGAGTTCCGTGGTGTAACGTAGCTTTCTGCCTCCTTGGTTGCTGCATCATGTGTTCGGCAATCATGCTGCCGGACAGGGCTTCCAGAGATTAAAGTCCTAAAAGAGAAAAATAACAAAGAGGGAAGCCCCTAGTGCGGTTTAAGCCGTGTCTTGGGGCGTGCCGTAGTTGTGCCCCCCTCCCCACCTGTGTCCATGGTATTTTTAATGCGTAATTATGTACGCGTGGCGCGGATTTCGCCGTTTGGCTTGGGCCGGGGTGGGGGCCGCATTGCTACGCGAGCTTAGATCGTGCTAGGCGGTCTAGTTGCCGATTACTCCGAGCGCGCTTGAAGGTGTCCGGGTCTTGAAACGCTGAATTGGTGGATTGCCTTGAGAGGCTGCTTTGCACTTCTGCTGCGAGGGCCGTAGTGTGCTCCTCAGTGCGGAGAGAGTGCTCTGTGTTTCCATTAAATGTGATGACCCCTCGAGGTCCTGGCATCTTGAGCTTGAGGTATGCATAATGCGGTACCACATTGAATCTCGCAAATGCGGTTCGCCCGAGCAGTGCATGAATAGCCACTGCGGAACGGGACTATATCAAAGATTAATTCTTCGCTTCGGAAGTTATCCGAGGATCCGAAGACCACTTCCAGTGTAATTGAGCATGTGCAATGGGCCTCTACACCTGGAATGGCGCCTTTAAGGGTCGTTTTTGTGGGTTTGATCCTTGAGGGGTCTATACCCATTTTGCGCACCGTGTCCTGGTAAAGCAGGTTCAGGCTGCTACCGCCATCCATAAGGACTCGAGTGAGGTGAAATCCGTCGATGATTGGGTCTAGGACCAGTGCGGCGAATCCGCCATGACGGATACTAGTGGGGTGGTCCCTGCGATCGAAGGTGATCAGACAGGAGGACCATGGGTTGAACTTTGGGGCGACTGGCTCCAATGCATATACGTCCCTGAGTGCACGCTTCCGCTCCCTCTTGGGGATGTGGGTTGCGTATATCATGTTCACCGTTCGCACTTGTGGGGGGAACCTCTTCTGTCCTCCGGTGTTCGGCTGCCGGGGCTCTTCCTCATCATTGCTATGTGGCCCCTTATCTTTGTTTTTGGCAATTAACTTGCCGGCCTGCTTGAATACCCAACAATCCCTATTGGTGTGGTTGGCTGGCTTGTCGGGGGTGCCGTGTATTTGACACGAGCGATCGAGTATGCGGTCCAAACTGGACGGGCCCGGAGTGCTTCTTTTAAATGGCTTTTTCCGCTGACCGGGTTTAGAGCCTTTGAATCCAGCATTGACTGTTGTGTCCTCGGTATTGTCGTTGTTAATGCGGCGCTTATGTTTGTTGTGACGTGACCTGCTATTGCCGTCCTTGGTGTCCGAAGTACCATGGTTCTTTGATATGTTATTACTGCGAGCCAGCCAGCTGTCTTCTCCCGCACAAAAGCGGGTCATGAGTGTCGTGAGGGCTGCCATAGATTTTGGCTTTTCCTGACCAAGGTGCCGGGCTAGCCACTCGTCGCGGATGTTGTGTTTGAAAGCTGCTAGGGCCTCTGCATCCGGACAGCCGACGATTTGATTTTTCCTTGTTAGGAACCGAGTCCAGAATTGCCTAGACAATTCTTCTGGCTACTGAATTATGTGGCTCAAGTCATCGGCATCTGGTGGTCGCACATAAGTGCCCTGAAAATTGTCGAGGAATGCGGCCTCCAGATCTTCCCAATAGCTAATGGACTCTGCTGGCAAGCTGTTAAGCCAATGCCGCGCTGGTCCTTTGAGCTTTAGTGGGAGGTATTTGATGGCATGTATGTCATCACCGCGGGCCATGTGGATGTGGAGGAGGAAATCCTCGATCCATACCGCAGGATCTGTTGTGTCGTCGTATGATTCAATATTTACAGGTTTGAAACCCTCTGGGATTTGATGATCCATTACTTCGTCTGTGAAGCATAGGGGGTGTGTGGCACCTCTGTATTGGGCTATATCACGACGCAGCTCGAATGGGTCTTGCCCGCTGTGTTCGGCCTGGCCGAATTTACTTTTACTATATCCGGCGTGACGTTTATTGTCTCGCATAGTGGCGCGCCCTCGTGATTCGTAGATTGATATTGCATGCTTTGCTTTGTCCTCCAATACGTCTCGCAAGTCTGGCGTATTTCCCCATGCCTTTTTATTTGAATGATGTCGGGGTGCGGGCTGAGTTTTTGGCTGGAATGTCTCTCTATCGCGGCCACGAGGTGGCCGATCAGCCGCGTCATACGCTTCTTCCTCCAGTCGGGGTAGCAAACTGCATTTTGGGTAACTCTTGAAGGGGCGTTCGAGTTTATATTCCTCGGCCGCGAGGACTTCAGTCCATCTGTCAGCTAGCATATCTTGATCGGCTTGAAGCTGCTGCTGCTTTTTTCTTAAGGCTATTTGCCGTGGCCATAAGCCGGCGCTTGAAGCGCTCTTGTTCGACGGGATCCTCTGGCACAGCAAATTAGTTATCGCTGAGGCTTGCCTCGTCTTCGGAGGGGGGCATGTAATTATCATCCTCCACCCCTCCATCTGCCGCTCTCTCAGGAGGGCTGGCTCCTCCATCCTCCTGCTCTAAATCTTGCTGGAGGGGATTGTTGTTGTCTTCGGCACTCTCCGGAGTGTTATTATCTCCTGTGTCGGTATCACCACTTTTGCTTTGGCGGGACTTAGAGTGGCGCCGCTGATGTTGGCACTTGGGTTGCTTCTTGCAGGGGTCATCCTCCGTTGTCTCGTCGCCATTACCTTCTTTGGGTGTGTCCACCATGTATATATCGTATGATGAGGTGGCTGTCCATTGCCCTGTGGGTAGTGGTTCCTCTTCGTCTCCCGCATCGTCATCCATACCGTCGATGTCTTCGGAGTCGAAGTCGAGCATGTCGGTTAAGTCATCGATAGTGGCTACTAAGTGGGTGGTGGGTGGGCCGCGAATTTCTTCGTCGTCCGCATCCCAATCCTGCCGGTCATAGTTCGGCCAGGATCCTCCTGACAAGGAGAGAGACCTTAATGAGTTCAGTATGTCGCCAAAGGGCGAGTGCTGAAAAATATCCGCGGAGGTAAACTCCATGATCGGCGCCCAATCGGATTCGCTAGGATCGGGCGCAGGCGGTTCGGAGCCCGTGGCGGGAGAAGGACCCGGCAGTTTGACAACACGGCTCTCGTGCAGGGTAAGGTCAATGTCTGGCTCGATCGCCAATGAGGATAAGGCTTCCGTGGCGGGGTCCATCCACCCGTCCATGGAAGGCGCAACTGGCTCCGAATTGAGGGTCGGAGCGGCTGCCGGTGCGATCTCCTAAACACTATCTGATGGTAGAGCTAAATCGTACTTATCGTGACCGCGTGACGCACAAGGCAGAGGCTCGAATCTGTCGAAGATCAAGTCTCCGCGGATATCGGCCGTGTAGTTTAAGCTTCCAAACCTGACCTGGTGGTCAGGGGCGTAACTTTCGATCTGCTCCAGATGGCCAAGCGAGTTGGCCCGCAGTGCGAAGCCGCCGAACACAAAGATCTGTCCGGGGAGAAAAGTCTCACCCTGGACTACATCGCTATCGGTGATTGTAGGAGCCATAAAGCCTAATGGCGACGACACGGTGGAACTCTCAATGAAAGCACCAATGTCGGTGTCAAAACCGGCGGATCTCGGGTAGGGGGTCCCAAACTGTGCGTCTAAGGCGGATGGTAACATGAGGCAGGGGACACGATGTTTTACCCAGGTTCGGGCCCTCTTGATGGAGGTAAAACCCTACGTCCTGCTTGATTAATATTGATGATATGGGTAGTACAAGAGTAGATCTACCACAAGATCAGAGAGGCTAAACCCTAGAAGCTAGCCTATGGTATGATTGTCTGTTGTCCTACGGACTAAAACCCTCCGGTTTATATAGACACCGGAGGGGGCTAGGGTTACACATCTGTATTGCCTAGATTGCCTTCCACGCCAAGTAGAGTCCCATCCGGACACGAGACGAAGTCTTCAGACTTATATCTTCATAGTCCAACAGTCCGGCCAAAGGATATAATCCGGCTGTCCAGAGACCCCCTAATCCAGGACTCCCTCAGGCCCTGACTCCGGAATTGGCTAAATGCCAATACAAACCGAGTTAGTTTCCATATAAGTGATTCAAGATTAAAACCTTGATACATCTTTCGGAAGACTTAGAGTCTAATGAATATTTATGGAACTTAAACTGATACAGATAAAAAAATTATCCATAAATCTTGACTTGTTGAAATAACAAGTTCAAGAGTTGACTACAATGAGGTTGTCTTCATCGTAGCGATGCTTAAAGTCGGTTTGGGTTGAACCAGCAATTAATACATATTTCAATCATGAGATATGAAACATGGATGACAATAGGATTTCCATCTGATGGAAATGAAACCAAGGACTTGCGTGTGTTATAGTCCAAGGCATTTTGTCTATCCAGAGGATGCTAGTAAAGGTGCAAACTTCAGAGTTCTAGCGATGGACAGAAGAGAGCAAAATGGAGTTTGAATCTTCGTGCTTTGATGAAATGGTCAAAGGGTTCTGACTTCATCAATGGGTAACGAAGATGTTTGTAATTCAAGAAAGTAAGTGGGAGCATAATAATATTTCTAAAAACCTTGTGTTCTTGGCACATTGTTAATTGGAAATAAATTTCTTAACACGAATTAGGACTTCATTTGAAAATAGTTTTTTATGAAGTGCTTAGGCTAAATAGCCTCAATATTAGGCATAATGATCTATGGCGATAGATTTACCTAATAGGGCTAAGCAATGAATACATATTGACAAGGTTCTAAAACCTTTTAGCATTTAAAACCGCCAAGGAGTGATTCTTGCCGGAGTCACATGGAAGAGTTTTTTGCAAGACTCGGTGTCCCAAAACACTGATGAGCAAAATATGTGATGCAGATTCTACACACTTTTGTGTTTGGATTAATCATGTCCTCCATGGTATGTAAAACAACCAGATATGTCTGATACTCCCAAGGTGTTGCGAGTATGGATACTAAAGTGATCAAAGTACTGATCGTGGGACAACAGTGAATGATGTCATTGAGTACTATAGTAAGTACTGATGATATGTTTTCTCGCAAGCGGAGATCATGAAGAGTTCGTTGTAAAATGTTACATCGATACAGTCTTCATCTTTTCTCCATGCGATTTTCGATTTAAGTTAAGGATTGTGTGTAATACACAATATGGTGGCACGGTAGTTGGAAATTGTTCCCAACAGGATATTGTGGAGAATTCTATAACAAATGACTAAGTATGTTGACGCTTTAGAAGCGACAAACAAGATGTTGAATCATATAGTTCATTGTGAACTTAGTATGGTTCCAAGCTGGCTTTTGTCAATGGGACACTACTTCAAGTAGTTTCTCCATAACTCAGTCTGAGGAATCCAGGTTCGACCTGTGATTCACATACATAAAAGCCAAGTCCGCACAAAATATGAATTTTGTGAAAGCGTGAAAATGCGAGGATATGTAGAGATAGACACGGAACTGAAGTTGTCAGATCCGATGGAAATCAGGCTATACCACATGCGAAGCAATTTTTACACCGGTATGCCATAGGTGTAAAGTGCATTAGCATTAACTAGATTATTGACTCTAGTGCAAGTGGGAGTCTGTAGGAGATATGCCCTAGAGGCAATAATAAATGCTATTACTTATCTCCATGTTCATAATTATGTTTATGTTCAATGCTATAACTGCTATGGTTCTCGAGTCTGCAATAACACGAGGCTCGGAGGAAGACTCATATGCACGTGTGGAATAATAAACGGTAAGAAGTATTCCTAGTCTGGCCTCTAAGACTAGCTCAAGTGTTGCATGATGATTCTATTTTCCTGGTCATGGGCATGTCTATGCCAGCAACTTTGAGGGCACAATGTTAAGAGAACATTTGTGTTGAATCGACCCGGATTGATGTTATGCTATGAGATTCGTTCGTCACAAGTTAATGGTACATAACACAGAGATGGTTAACGTTTGCATAATTCCTTAGACCATGAGAGTATCGAGTTTCTTCATACTTGCTTCATGAACTTTGGGGTTTGTTAAACGTCATCTATAAATGGGTGGTATTACGGCGGCTTACGGGTTCATGGAAAAGTGTGTCAAGTAA
Organism: Triticum dicoccoides; assembly: GCF_002162155.2. Taxonomy (NCBI): domain Eukaryota; kingdom Viridiplantae; phylum Streptophyta; class Magnoliopsida; order Poales; family Poaceae; genus Triticum; species Triticum dicoccoides. Next base: position 167,726,316 of record NC_041382.1, read on the forward strand.
CTTGATAGCTCAAGATTGGGATTTGCTCCTCCGACGATGGAGAGATATTCTTAGGCCCTCACGGTGTTTCGGTATCCATCATCGTCTGGCCAGACACATTGTGATTTGATCACAGGGATGCCGCAACACGGAAACGAGAAAAGAGAACAAAACCGATAACGAGGTAAATAGCATAGTGGACAAGTCGTTGATCCACGGGGATGCAAGTAAATCTCACCTCGGGTATTTGTAACATATCATGAAGCAACAGGAATAGCACACGGCAACTGGAGGTTCACTCGAATATTCGTTCGTGTGGGTATAGGGGTCAATATGGGTGTCCACGGCTCTGATGTTGATCATTGATCGGAAGGGGTTCAAGGTCATGTCTATACTTCACTGAACCTATAGGGTCACACGCTTAAGGGTCATCTATCTGCTGAATACTAGATAGGGCGTCTGAGAGAAAGTCACCGGAAAAGTTTCGGAGACAATGGAAGAGTTCCGGAGAGAGAACATCGAAAGAGTTTCAGTAAAACCGAAAAGTTGTTTCGGAATATATTATTAGAAAATGGTTTCAGCACTCGCCTGGAAATTCTTAGAGGGCCCCATAATTGGTCTGGGAACTTTTGGTAATTTTCGGAGAAAAAAACCGAGAATGTTCCGGAGCTGCCGTAACCGCCGTTGTTGCTTTTCGCTGATAAAAATCACCACACCGGAAATGTTTCAGATCATGCCCCGAATAATTTTAGAGGGTGCCGGAAATGTTCTGGGACCTTTCGGAATTTTTTAGAAAAAAATGTTTCACGGAAAACATCTTGTCTCAGCACGAGGGGACAAGATCGCACGAATCGGGGGTTACATGTTTGGTGGCTTTTTGTCTGGGGAGCACCCATGTTTCTAGGAGACATGTTGGTGGCTTGTTGCCCGCCCCCCCCCCCCATGGGAGGGGGCAATTTTGTGGCTGTCCAAGGGGGTGCCTCCATGGTGTCCCCTTGGTGCCCCACATGAGTTACCATTTCACCCTTCATGTGGGACATGTAGCATGGGTGTTTTGGTATTTCCTCCACCACCCCACCCCTTGCCTTGGCCTATAAAAGGAGGAGAAGGGGCTGGCATTCACCTCATCCCTTATCACATACAAGTGCCATGCAATGATCTGGCTTCTCTCTCCCTCCCCACGAAATAGTTTCGTAGAGCCGAAAGGCTGTCTGGGTTCCGGGAGGAACTAGTTTTGGACGGCGAAGCCCTGCCGGATAGATGACACCGTATGTGTGCAACTCTGTAGAGAGATCGTAGTTTCGGTCTTAGTTCATGAGTGCCTCCCGAAGGGCTGTCCGTGCGACCGTCCGAGTTTCGGAGGTCCTCCCGAAGGGCTGTCCGAGTGACCGTTCGAGTTTTGAAGGTCCTCCCGAAGGGCTACCCGCGACACCGTCCGGGGGGCTATTCGACCGCCTCCCGGAGGGTTGTCTGAGGAGCAGATGAGGGTATACATCCTCGTGGTTGGGAGGTTGTAAATCCTAGCTGCGGGGATCTGCAGCGCCGATCGTCATCGACTCTACTTCCCGCTACGCTATGAGTCGGTAACGAAAAAGATCAAACCATGTATGCAATCTCCATAGTGGTCCTGGGCTGGTGCGTAGGTCAGAATTTTTTTGTTTTCTGCTGCATTACCCTACAGTGGCATCAAGAGTCATGCTATGCGTAGATGCAGGTTTCGATCTAGAATACATGGAGATGTATGGGTATTGCATAATATAATTGGGTAGTAGATGAGATCTATTGCGGAAAATTATTTATGTGAGTGACAGATGAAATCTGTTACCTGACATTCTTGTTGCTTCCCTAGAATTTGCGTTTGCTCAATCTCGAGACAGCATGGTGGAATTTGACAAAGTTCTGGCAATCCGTGATCCTGATTGATCATGGAAGTGCTATCAGTTCTTTGGGTTCTGCTGTAGTCAAAAGAAAGATGAAATTCGCAGATGAAAGGGCATTGCAGATATGATCTGCACGGGGGTCATGCGTATGACGAAGTTTAGTATGGGGCTCGAGATTTAATTATCTCGTGTTTCATACACCCCGAGATGTTAATCTAGCAACTTGAATAATCATACTTGATGATAATACATTGGTAGCTGCGGTTTAAGTCAAAACCTTAGAAGCCACGTAAAATAAAATTTTGCATAAACCAATTAGAGGCATCTAACTTGGTTTTGCGGGATGTGCATGTGGTGTGGTATAGCAATGCTCATATTCAATTTAATTATGTATGATATGACTATATGATGTAATTAACATGACCTGTGTGTCATGATTCGGCATGATGGTTGGAGCCATATGATTGCCACTTTAATGACCTGCGTGTAAACCTTAAGTAATGCACTTACTTTATTATCTATAGAGATAGCAATATTATCTGGTGCATCGACAAGGTGGTGGCAATATTCGTGAAGGTGAACACCGACGCGAATGCCGAAGACGAAAAAATGAAAGACATCTCCGTCAGAAAGGGCTATACCATATCATGCTATTATGAATTGCCTGAGATTTTATCCCTTATGATGCACCCTTCTTGATTGCGCGGTAGTCACTTTTTATTAGGGTGATCTCTCACTAAAATATCAAGTAGTTAGTGTTCTCCCAAGTGTAGCACCGTCACAGCACCTATCTTTTCGGGGTGCGCCATGGATGCATGGGTACGAACAATAATAACATAATTGGATCATATAACTATCCCTCAACATGCAACAAAGAGTCACTCCAAAGTCACTAATAGCGGAGAACAAACGAAGAGATTATTGTAGGGTACGAAACCGCCTCAAAGTTATTCTTTCGGATCGATCTATTCAAGAGTTCGTACTAGAATAACACCTTAAGACACATATCAACCAAAACCCTAATGTCACCTAGATACTCCAATGTCACCTCAAGTATCCGTGGGTATGATTATACGATATGCATCACACAATCTCAGATTCATCTATTCAACCAACACAAAGAACTTCAAAGAGTGGCCCAAAGTTTCTACTGGAGAGTCAAGATGAAAACGTGTGCCAACCCCTATGCATAAGTTCACGAGGTCACGGAACTCGCAAGTTGATCACCAAAACATACATCAAGTGGATCACATGATATCCCATTGTCGCCACAGATAAGCACGTGCAAGACATACATCAAGTGTTCTCAAATCCTTAAAGACTCAATCCAATAAGATAACTTCAAAGGGAAAAATCAATCCATTACAAGAGAGTAGAGGGGGAGAAACATCATAAGATCCAACTATAATAGCAAAGCTCGCGATACATCAAGATCGTGCCGACTCAAGAACACGAGAGAGAGAGATCAAACACATAGCTACTGGTGCATACCCTCAGCCCCGAGGGAGAACTACTCCCTCCTCGTCATGGAGAGCGCCGGGATGATGAAGATGGCCACCGAAGAGGGATTCCCCCTCCGACAGGGTGCCAGAACGGGTCTAGATTGGTTTTCGGTGGCTACGGAGGCTTCTGGCGGCGGAACTCCTGATCTATTCAGTTCCTTGATGTTTTAAGGGTGTATGGACATATATAGGCGAAAGAAGTCAATCAGGGGAGCCACGAGGGGCCCACGAGGGTGGGGCGCGCCTCCCTACCTCGTGGCCACCTCGAAGCTTCCCTGACGTCTACTCCAAGTCTCCTGGATTGCTTCCGTTCCAAAAATAACTTTCCCGAAGGTTTCATTCCGTTTGGACTCCGTTTGATATTCCTTTTCTTCAAAACACTGAAATAGGCAAGAAAACAGCAATTTGGGCTGGGCCTCCGGTTAATAGGTTAGTCCCAAAAATAATATAAAAGTGTATAATAAAGCCCATAAACATCCAAAACATATAATATAATAGCATGGAACAATAAAAAACTATAGATACGTTGGAGACGTATCAAGCATCCCCAAGCTTAATTCCTGCTCGTCCTCGAGTAGGTAAATGATAAAAACAAAAAAATTGATGTGGAATGCTACCTAACATATTTATCCGTGTAATTATCTTTATTGTGGAAAGAATATTCAGATCCGAAAGATTCAAGACAAAATTTTAATAATGACATAAAAATAATAATACTTCAAGCAAATTAACAAAGTAATCATGTCTTCTCAAAATAACATGGCCAAAGAAAGCTATCCCTACAAAATCATATAGTCTGGCTATGCTCTATCTTCGTCACACAAAATATTTAAATCATGCACAATCCCGATGACAAGCCAAGCAATTGTTTCATACTTTTGATGTTCTCAAACTTTTTCAATCTTCACGCAATATATGAGCGTGAGCCATGGATATAGCACTATAGGTGGAATAGAATGGTGGTTGTGGAGAAGACAAAAAGGAGGAAGATAGTCTCACATCAACTAGGCATATCAACGGGCTATGGAGATGCCCATCAATAGATATCAATGTGAGTGAGTAGGGATTGCCATGCAACGGATGCACTAGAGTTATAAGTGTATGAAAGCTCAACAAAAGAAACTAGTGGGTGTGCATCCAACTCGCTTGCTCACGAAGACCTAGGGCATTTTGAGGAAGCCCATCATTGGAATATACAAGCCAAGTTTTATAATGAAAGATTCCCACTAGTATATGAAAGTGACAACATAGGAGGCTCTTTATCATGAAGATCATGGTGCTACTTTGAAGCACAAGTGTGGCAAAAGGATAGTAGCATTGCCCCTTCTCTATTTTTCTCTCATTTTTTTGTGTTTTTTGGGCCTTCTTTTTTTATGGCCTCTTTTTTTTATTTTTCGTCCGGAGTCTCATCCCGACTTGTGGGGGAATCATAGTCTCCATCATCCTTTCCTCACTGGGACAATGCTCTAATAATGATGATCATCACACTTTTATTTACTTACAACTCAAGAATTACAACTCGATACTTAGAACAAAATATGACTCTATATGAATGCCTCCGGCAGTGTACCGGGATGAGCGACGAATCAAGAGTGACATGTATGAAAGAATTATGAATGGTGGCTTTGCCACAAATACGATGTCAACTACATGATCATGCAAAGCAATATGACAATGATGAAGCGTGTCATAATAAACAGAACGGTGGAAAGTTGCATGGCAATATATCTCGGAATGGCTATGGAAATTCCATAATAGGTAGGTATGGTGGCTGTTTTGAGGAAGGTATATGGTGGGTTTATGGTACCGGCGAAAGTTGCGCGGTACCAGAGAGGCTAGCAATGGTGGAAGGGTGAGAGTGCGTATAATCCATGGACTCAACATTAGTCATAAAGAACTCACATACTTATTGCAAAAATCTATTAGTTATCGAAACAAAGTACTACGCGCATGCTCCTAGGGGGATAGATTGGTAGGAAAAGACCATGGCTCGTCCCCGACCGCCACTCGTAAGGAAGGCAATCAATAAATAAATCATGCTCCGACTTCATCACATAACGGTTCACCATACATGCATGCTACGGGAATCACAAACTTCAACACAAGTATTTCTCAAATTCACAACTACTCAACTAGCATGACTCTAATATCACCATCTCCATATCTCAAAACAATCATAAAGTATCAAACTTCTCTTAGTATTCAATGCACTTATATGAAAGTTTTTATAATGCCATGTTGTTCTAAAGGACTCCCAAAATAATATAAGTGAAGCATGAGAGATCAATTATTTCTATAAAATAAAACCACCGTCGTGCCCTAAAAGATATAAGTGAAGCACTAGAGCAAATGACAAACTACTCCGAAAGATATAAGTGAAGATCAATGAGTAGTCGAATAATTATGCAACTATGTGAAGACTCTCTAACATTTAATAATTTCAGATCTTGGTATTTTATTCAAACAGCAAGCAAAACAAAAGAAAATAAAATGATGCTCCAAGCAAAACACATATCATGTGGTGAATAAAAATATAGCTCCAAGTAAAGTTACCGATGAACGAAGACGAAAGAGGGGATGCCTTCCGGGGCATCCCCAAGCTTAGGATTTTTGGAGTCCTTGTATTTACCTTGGGGTGCCATGGGCATCCCCAAGCTTAGGCTCTTGCCACTCCTGATTCTATAATCCATCGAATCTTTACCCAAAACTTGAAAACTTCACAACACAAAACTTAACAGAGAACTCGTAAACTCCGTTAGTATAAGAAAATAAATCACCACTTAGGAACGGTTATGAACTCATTATAAATTCATATTGGTGTAATATATACTTTATTCCAACTTATCTATGGTTCATACCCTCCGATACTACTCATAGATTCATCAAAATAAGCAAACAACACATAGAAAACAGAATCTGTCAAAAATAGAACAGTTTGTAGTAATCCGGATCAAACGTATACTTCTGGAACCCCAAAAATTCTAAAATAAGTTGCTGGACGTGAGGAATTTATCTATTAATCATCTTTGAAAATAATTAACTAAATAGCACTCTCCATTGAAAAATGGCAGCTAATCTCGCGAGCGCTAAAGTTTCTGTTTTTTACAGCAACATCAAAAAGACTTTCCCCAAGTCTTCCCAACGGTTCTACTTGGCATGAAGACTAATTAAAAGCATAAAAACTCAATCATAATAGAGGCTAGATAAATTATTTATTACTAAACAGGAACAAAAAGCAAGTAACAAAAATAAAATCGGGTTGCCTCCCAACAAGCGCTATCGTTTAACGCCCCTAGCTAGGCATGATAATTTCAATAATGCTCACATAAAAGATAAGAATTGAAACATCAAGAGAGCATCATGAAGAATATAACTAACACATTTAAGCCTAACCCACTTACTATGCATAGGGATTTTGTGAGCAAACAACTTGTGGGAATAAGAATCAACTTGCATAGGAAATCAAAACATGCATAACTTCAAGATTTTAAGCACACAGAGAGGAAACATGATATTATTGCAATTCCTACGAGCATATATTCCTCCCTCATAATAATTTTCAGTAGCATCATGAATGAATTCAACAATATAACCATCACATATAGCATTCTTTTCATGATCTATAAGCATAGAAATTTTACTACTCACCACATAGGCAAAATTCTTCTCATTCATAATAGTGGGAGCAAACTCAACAAAATAACTATCATGTGAGGCATAATCCAATTGAAAACTAAAATCATGATGACAAGTTTCATGGTTATCATTATTCTTTATACCATACATGTCATCACAATAATAATCATAGATAGCAACTTTGTTCTCATAATCAATTGGAACCTCTTCCGAAATAGTGGATTCATCACTAAATAAAGTCATGACCTCTCCAAATCCACTTTCATCAATATAATTATCATAAATAGGAGGTATGCTTTCATCATAATAAATTTGCTCATCAGAACTTGGGGGACAAAAAATATCATCTTAATCAAACATAGCTTCCCCAAGCTTGTGGCTTTGCATATCATTAGCATCATGGATATTCAAGGAATTTGTACTAACAACATTGCAATCATGCTCATCATTCAAATATTTAGTGCCAAACATTCTAATGCATTCTTCTTCTAGCACTTGAGCACAATTATCGGAATCCTTGTTCTCACAAAAGACATTAAAAAGATGAAGCATATGAGGCCACCTTAATTCCATTTTTAGTTTTCTTTTATAGACTAAACTAGTGATAAAACAAGAAACTAAAAGATTTGATTGCAAGATCTAAAGATATACCTTCAAGCGGTAACCTCCCCGGCAACGGCGCTAGAAAAGAGCTTGATGTCTACTACACAACCTTCTTCTTGTAGACGTTGTTGGGCCTCCAAGTGCAGAGGTTTGTAGGACAGTAGCAAATTTCCCTCAAGTGGATGACCTAAGGTTTATCAATCCGTGGGAGGCGTAGGATGAAGATGGTCTCTCTCAAACAACCCTGCAACCAAATAACAAAGAGTCTCTTGTGTCCCCAACACACCCAATACAATGTTAAATTGTATAGGTGCACTAGTTCGGCGAAGAGATGGTGATACAAGTGCAATATGGATGATAGATATAGGTTTTTGTAATCTGAAAATATAAAAACAGCAAGGTAACTAATGATAAAAGTAAGCACAAACGGTATTGCAATGCGTTGAAACAAGGCCTAGGGTTCATACTTTCGCTAGTGCAAGTCCTCTCAACAATAATAACATAATTGGATCATATAACTATCCCTCAACATGCAACAAAGATTCACTCCAAAGTCACTAATAGCGGAGAACAAACGAAGAGATTATTGTAGGGTACGAAACCACCTCAAAGTTATTCTTTCGGATCGATCTATTCAAGAGTTCGTACTAGAATAACACCTTAAGCCACATATCAACCAAAACCCTAATGTCACCTAGATACTCCAATGTCACCTCAAGTATCTGTGGGTATGATTATACGATATGCATCACACAATCTCAGATTCATCTATTCAACCAACACAAAGAACTTCAAAGAGTGCCCCAAAGTTTCTACCGGAGAGTCAAGATGAAAACGTGTGCCAACCCCTATGCATAAGTTCACGAGGTCACGGAACTCGGAAGTTGATCACCAAAACATAAATCAAGTGGATCACATGATATCCCATTGTCACCACAGATAAGCACATGCAAGACATACATCAAGTGTTCTCAAATCCTTAAAGACTCAATCCGATAAGATAACTTCAAAGGGAAAACTCAATTTATTACAAGAGAGTAGAGGGGGAGAAACATCATAAGATCCAACTATAATAGCAAACCTCGCGATACATCAAGGTCGTGCCGACTCAAGAACACGAGAGAGAGAGAGAGAGAGAGAGAGAGAGAGATCAAACACGTAGCTACTGGTACATACCCTCATCCCCGAGGGAGAACTACTTCCTCCTCGTCATGGAGAGCGCCAGGATGATGAAGATGGCCACCGGATAGGGATTCACCCTCCGACGGGGTGCCAGAACGGGTCTAGATTGGTTTTCGGTGGCTACGGAGGCTTTTGGCGGCGGAACTCCCGATCTATTCTGTTCCTCGATATTTTTAGGGTATATGGACATATATAGGCGAAAGAAGTCGGTCAGGGGAGCCACGAGGGGCCCATGAGGGTGGGGGGCCATGCCTCCCTGCCTCGTGGCAACCTCGAAGCTTCTGTGACGTCTACTCCAAGTCTCCTGGATTGCTTCCATTCCAAAAATAACTTTCCCGAAGGTTTCATTCCGTTTGGACTCCGTTTGATATTCCTTTTCTTCGAAACACTGAAATAGGCAAGAAAACAGCAATTTGGGCTGGGCCTCCGGTTAATAGGTTAGTCCCAAAAATAATATGAATGTGTATAATAAAGCCCATAAACATCCAAAACAGATAATATAATAGCATGGAACAATAAAAAAATTATAGATACGTTGGAGACGTACCAGCGCCGTGTGGCCTACTCAACGCTGCTGCTAAGTAGTACCAATAGCACTTGTTCTGCCCAACGCTACTAGTACTTAACAATAGCGTCGTGGGATTGACCAGTGCAACTAATAATATTCTACTATAAGCTATTTCCCAGTAGCGCGAGCATTTTGGAGGTCGAGCTTTCAGATCTCTGGCGGGCTCCCTGCCTTCATGTCGGTTTTCATGTCGCAACTTGGGAAGCTCGGCCTTTTGAAGATTCTGTTTTGCCCTACTTCTTACGAGGGCTCCGGAAAAGCCTTTGATGCAAGGGATAGCTCACGGAGAACCACAACTCTACAGGTTAGATCTTACCATCTGACCTCTCGTGAGCCAAAGCACCATCGGCCCGCCTCGTGTGGTCTTGTCAAGCTAGGTTAGTGGACTGTCCTCCCACACATGATGTCCTCATGTGGTCTTGCAAGCATTGCACCTCAGAGGAAAGGGTGTAATAATAGTAGCAGGCTCATCCTCGGTCCCCACGAGAGGTGTAGTATATGAGGGCAACGACGAAGAAGAAGTCAGAGAGAACCACACCTCAATCCCCAACACCAACGAACAATGATGTAGACGCGGGCGACATGGAAGACTTGCTCGCAACTCCCCCTCCTAGCATAGAAGGTAAAGCAAACTGTCCATGTAGCTCAGCCAACCCTGCCACACGGCTAGCTAGAATTAAGCGGGGAAGTTCATGCTCCTGGATCATGCCGAGAGATAGTGTTAAGAAATCTAAGTCCATGCCGCCCATTGCATATCTCGTGGTTGAGCAACTTATATACAAAATTTCCCTGTTTACCTCAAATCAGCCGTTGTTGCCCACCACCGCCACCTATGCCCAAAACACGGATCAAAGGAGAGGCCAGCTACGGATCTTTGGAAGGATTGCTTCATCATGCGGGAATTCAAAAATTTAAATATCTTTCAATATGATAATGGACCGCCCGGCGGTTCAGGAGGCGGTTTCCATGGGCCGGGTTATGGTGGTGGCAATTTCGGTTCAGGATTCCAGGGCAACCAAACCGGACATGGCAATCAGAATAGCTAGGGAAATCAGGGCGGTTACACTACAAAAAAATACACTTCCGTGATGATACGTGTTTGTCACAGTAGGTCGCTTTTTTGTCATGCATGTACATCCATGACAAATTTATGACAGAATCAAGATAGTCATACCTGTGCTGTCGTAGAAGTGTTCCATGACATTACCACAATTATCATCACGGAAGTGTCCACTTCCATGACGATAAATCGCGCGTCGCAGAAGTGCTTTCGTCAAGGGTGACCGACACGTGGCATCCACCGTAACGGAACGTCGTTAAGCTATCGGGTCGGGTTTTGGATCCGATAACCCGTTAACAGCCCCGACCAATGGGAAATTTCCACGTGTAAAATTCTTATTGGTCGGACGAAACACGTATCAACTTGTCAGCGGGTCAGATAGGCGCCTATGATATGTCGACACGTGGCACGGCCCAACAGTGGCCCATTCCTGTGAAAAGGCTGGCCCGTTTGACTTGGTCAAAAGCTGGCGGGCCGGCCCGTTTGACTTGGTCAAAAGCTGGCGGGCCGGCCCGTTTGACTTGGTCAAAAGCTGGCAGGCCGGCCCATGGAAAGCCCGTTAACGGCCTGTTTGCATATAGCCCATTTACAGCCCGCTAACCCAAGGCCCATTACGCCCTATCCTAATTAGGCCCAGTAGCGTCATCTGGGCCATCCACTATGATTCCAGCCCGTTTTCACTTCTGGCCCATGTATAGCCCATGACGTCTTTTGGCCCATATGAGGCCCTTTGTAACTCTTGGACCATTAGCGGCCCGTGCTGAAACTGGCCCATAATGAACAATGTATTACTTTACACCCATTAACGGCCCATGGTGAAACTGGCCCGTAATGAACAGTGTATCACTTTATACCCATTAACGGCATGTTATTCCGTTGGGCCGTTTCCAGCCCAAGTTAACTTTTGGCCTTCTGAGATCCCATTTATTCTTGGGCTCATTTGCAGCATTCGGTAACTTACAGCCCGTTACTATCATTTTCTGCTTGTGGGCCAAATTCAGCCTCGTTACAGTCGGCCCGTTTGTGGACCGTTAGTCTGTTGGGCCATTTTCATAGCATCACCAAATACGGCCTATTAACGGCCCATTATGGTCAGCCCATAAAATGTATGATTTCTATTAAAGGACCGTCTACGGCCCATTAAAGGCCCATACAAGACCCATAAATGTGCCGGCGGCCCATGGATCCTATGAGTCGTACAAAGCCCATGGATCCTACGAGACATAGAAGGCACATGGAACCTACGAGACGTAGAAGGCCCATGGATCCTACGAGACATAGAAGGCCCATGGATCCGACGGCCCGTGAAGGGCCATGGTCGGGCGAATTGGCCCCCGTTTGAACGATATAGCATATTCAAAGAATTATCCTACTCAATACTATCACCTCTAAAAAGACTACACTATTACAACAAAGAGATCAAGGCATAGAAAGGTAGAATAATCCTACACTATACAATAAAGAAATAACAGCCGATTATACCCACTGGGCATTATGGTTTGGCATAGGTGATAATAAAGATACACAAACAGCAAATTACATACACTGGGCAAATACAGCTCATACATCATGGACGCGCATCAACTTAACTCCATTTGAACTATAATCTCTTTAGAAAATAGGATTGGCCGGATTCAGATAGCACAAATTTCAGTCTGCAAAATCTCCAATTCCTTCATGGTTACCTCAGTGTCTTGTTTCATTTTTTTGACTCCTGCATCTAATACCTGCATGTCCAGTCTCAACTTGTTGATTATACATTGACAATCATGTACATGTTGTCTTGCCACCTCTAGTTGATGCTCGAGAACATCAGCACATTCCAATTCCAATCCATATTCATTCGGTAACGGCCATGCCGCACTGCTCGCAGATCTTTGTGTTGATGTCACTTCATCCTGAAATGTTTCAGTAAGTACACATGACTAGGGCAAAAATATAGTTACAACAGTGAAGCGAACAAGACACTATTTTGTACTACATGGCAAAACATGACTAACAATAATGTTACATATCACTTTTTAAAAAAATGTTACACGTCATGAAGCATAAGCAGGTGATATTTTAAAAATTATAAGAAATATAGTATGTTCAGCCTGCATACAGAAATCCATCTTAGCTCACAAGAGGAGCATGATGTTGGGGCCCAATCGAAAACACAGACAAGTTACAAATTTAGACAGTACGTTGCGTATAAGTAAGCAAGCAGTTGGCCATTCTGTGCCTCAATTAAAGTCTTAGGGAGCATAATGAACAGCAGAGGGTGTCATACAAAGATACTATAGCAGGCAAAACTATGCAATCATTAGCATAGTATAAACTAGATTGTGAGCCTCATGCAATAATAGTTGGTTAATAGACTTCAAAGCTTCAGGCACACTTCGGCAGAGTAATTAAATGGTAAGGCCTTTAATTATGTCAACTAATAGTGATACAAGTACCGAACATCAGGCATGATTATTTGGGCATCTCATTAACTGGGGACAAATAAAGTAATTGAATAGAGAAAAATTAACTATGCTTGAAACAAACAAGGAATTGAACTGTTGAGTTGCATACAGTGACTTACCTTAGCAGGTTGAAGAGGCTCAGCGCAGCTCCTACTTCTCTTGCAAGGCTCCTTCCTAACATCTTGTACTTGGAAATCCTCAATCTTATCTTCATTGCACCCCTTCTACAAGGTGACACAAACTAGTTACTCGTCTCCTTGGAAGATAAATATGCATACTTTCCAGTCTGTGAACACAAAAGGATGAGATTATAACAAAACAACACCACATAATGAAACATGCCGCATCTCTTGCACTTGCACACAATGAAATGAGCATTTACTATGTCTGCACTATGCAAAAACTAGGCATACCTTCGAATTGGATCTCCAAGTACTCTTGGAGAGCCTAATGTAGTGTACAGCCAAACCTTTATGTCACCTATGAGTTAGACAAGGCCCCACTACAGCAGCCCTTAGTGTTTAAATTGTTGACAAGCTCTGTTAGAGTGTTAGGTCAAGAACAGCAAGTAATCAAAGCAAACAGTCCTAGTATGGCTGGCTGATGCAAAGAAGCAATTGAACAGAAGTGTGAGCAAATCTTACATATCAACAAAAGAAGCAAAGAAGGAGGCTTAAAGACCATCACTTGACTGGCTAGATTTAAGGGGCATTTAAACATCATGTGCAACGTATGAACTAACATAAACATTGCATATTCCAGATTCTACAATGGAATGCACATGTATTAGGTTATGCCATGTATGATGATGCCTAAATGTACAAATAGCAGGCAGGCGTGATTCATCATTGCATGCACAATTGAATTGCAGGTTAAGGGTTAGTTTGATTCCGCCTTTTCAGGGCATATTGTCAAAATAAGCCATAAAAGATGTAAAGAAGTCATTTTTGAGTTATGGGCTTGGGCTTAACTAATTTCGCTTTGGAGGGGGGGTGTTTCGGGTAGAACCTCACTAAAAATTGAAGGGAAGGGGAATAGTGAAATGACTCTGTTGTCTGCCTATATTACACTCAAAATGCAACTGTTGACGCCCGTGTCACACCTGACCCTCAAGTAAAAACAAACACGCAAGCATTCATTGCCCTGCCCGCTTGCATCTCCTCTCCCCTTTCCCTCTACCTCGATCCCCTGCCTGCAGCACTAGGGTTCCTCCAGCGAGCCGTCGCCACTGGTCCCATCTGGCCTTGTCCTCGATGATGCTATGTCTAGCTAGGCTACATGGCCGGCGGGTAGGGGCAAATCTCCCTGGCTTCTCCTCCCTCTGGTGCCGCCCCTCATTCTCATGGTCTCCAGCAGCTGCTCCACTATGGTTCGTCCAACGCACTACTCCAGCGGGCGCTGCACAACTATGGCTGATGCCACACTGCGGCAAAAGGCACCTTATTCCCCCTCCCCTCCTCCCAGGCCATGGCCTTGAGGTGCTGTTGAAGGATGAGCTCATCCAACAAGGTGAGGATCTCCTCTAATTTTTTGCCAAATTTTCATTCTGATCCACTATATGATGAATTGCTATGAGCTGCTTCTGCTGCTGCTATATGATGCATTGCTATGAGCTGCTCCTGCTGCTACTATATGATGAATTGCTATGAGCTGCTGCTGCTGTATGATGAGTTGCTATGAGCTGCTGCTGCTATATGATGAATTGCTATGAGCTGCTGCTGCTATATGATGAGTTGCTACAAGCTGCTCCTGCTGCTGCTATATGATGAGTTGCTACAAGCTGCTCCTGCTACTGCTATATGATGAATTGTTATGAGATGTTCCTGCTGCTGCTATATGATGAATTGCTTGAGCTGCTCCTACTGCTGCTATATGATGAATTGCTATGAGCTGCTGCTAGTATATGATGAATTGCAGACTACTGTTGCTGTATGATGAGTTGCTATGAGCTGCTGCTGCTATATGATGCTTTCAGGTGGTGCTGCTATACGATAATAACCAGCCATTTGGACCATCGAATTTCAATAAATAATTTTTCTTCATTTAAATGTGGGTCATGTGTTCTTCGTTTAAATTAGGCAATGGGATCTCTATGGAAAACATTGACCAAAGTAGATTGTGCCAAGTAGATGGTATCTTTGTATTTGCATTTTGAGCAAATAGTGATGGTCTGTTTTCCTATCATATTAGTTACTGCATTGGGTTCAATTTGTGATGTTTGCAAGTCAAATTAATTTCCATATGGGCAGCAAAATGAAAAAAATATAATGCAATCTAGACTTTCCACTGATCATACCAAAGATAAGCTGAAAACGCAATGAAAAGAACTGGTTGGCTTATTACATGGAACTTATATTCACAGGTGCTTATTTTCTTAGGATAACTCATAATAACTGTCCCTAAGAAACTTGGCTAATAGAACTGGCATACAAATAACATGTCATGATGATTGCAATGGAGGAGTGACGTACCATAGCACACTGTATAGGCTCACCGCTGCCTCTCCTTTTTTGCGATGTTCCATGAAATTGCCACATACATCTTGTACTTTTTCATTGTGTAACCCTATCTGCAAGTTGACACGGCTAATTTCAGACATCTCTACATGATACTACATTGCATATCCTTTGCGCATATTTAAACCACCAATTAACGATTGTGTGCATACCATAAACTAGCCATGACTCTGTATGCTGGACTAGCAGGCACTCTAAGGGAGCCTAATGTAGTGCACTGGAATTCCTACATGCCACCTATGATTTTGTGTGATGTACTGCCCTTGTTCCTAAATATATGTCTTTGTAGAGATTCCAGTATGGACCACATACAGATGTATATAAATGCATTTTCGAGTGTAGATTCACTCATTTTGCTCCGTATGTAGCCTATAGTGGAATCTCTAGAAAGACTTATATTTAGGAACGGAGGTACGAGGTAGTATCATGTATGACATCTACATATCTAATTTAGCAGCCAGTAGTAGAAATCATTGTCTGCACAAAGGGATTACTGGTCGAAAATCCTAGCAAAGCACGCTGGCAGGCACAGAACAATACAAGAGAGAGAGACGCACTTACAAGATCATAGCAATGCCTCAGTCCAGGATCTTGGTTGGCCAAGCTGTTAGATCTAGAAGAAACATCGTCCTTGTAGTTTTTGCCAGCTGCATAACAGGTAACAGCGACCGTTTAGTATATTTGAAGTACATCGGGCAGGTGATGCTGGACGGGTCTAAAGGTGACAAGTACCTAGGCCGTGGCGGGTGCTTGGCATCTCTCCAGACTGTGTGAATCAGGTTAGAAATGTCGAGGGTGATGACATTGCGCTGGCTGTCGGGGTCCGGTAAGGAGATCCAGAACCGTCGAGTAGGGTGTTTGTGGAGCGGCTCCGGTAGGGTGGACTACAGTGTGGGCGAAGAGGATCTATGGCCGTGGACGAGGGCGTAGGTGAAGCTGCTCCGGTGGTTGGGTTAAGTATGGCGTCGATGATGCGGATCTGCGGCCGTGGACGGGGCGTCAGAAGCTGCTCCGGTGGTTGGGTTAAGGGTGGTGTGGACGATGCGGATCTGCGACCGTGGATGGGGCGTCAAAAGCTGCTCCGGTAGGTTGGATGAGGGTGCGAGGAAGCGGATCTGAGGCCGTGGACTTGTGAGTTGGCAAAGCGGCCCCGATAGGGTTGAGAATGGTATAGGCGAAGCTACTCTGGTAGGGTTGAGGAAGGTGTCGGCGAAGCGGCTCCGGTAGGGTTGAGGAAGGTGTCGGCGAAGAGGATCAGAGGCCATCGATGGGGGCGTCGGTGGGGCAGCTCCGGGGGGTGTGGACAAAGCGTCTCCGGTGGGGAGTACGAATGAGCCGCTGCAGATGCGCAGCGGTTGACGAGAGTACCGATGAAGCAGATCCTGCGCCGTGGACAAGGCCTGCACTGAATGGGCTGTGGTACAGTGGTGGATGAGCAGTCTACTTGTTCCTAGGGTAGGTGGGAGGGGTAGATGCGGCCGCAGAAGCAGATCCGGCGAGGTGGACGCCGCTGGCAGTGAATGGGCTATGGTACGCCGGTGGATGAGCAGTCTAGGGTTTCGAGAGGGGAGGGGAGAAAGGGGGATGAAGTACGGATGGCGTGCCATGTAGTTAGTCGTTTTTGCGGGAGGGGGAGAGGAAATGGGGGTGCCGTGTAGTGGGGGAACCGGAAGTTACCAAAGCAGCCCCGACCTATCATGTAGATGAGGGTGGTATTGTAACTGTTGGTCTCCGTGCACCAATGACAAAAGGGGGATTTCGCATGCTAAAGACTAAGGTGGCGGAAATTTTAGAAGGAGGCGGGAGATTTTGCCGCCCGCAGGATCATTCGTATCCAGTTTCAACTAATTTTGGACCGTGCTAGCGGGAAGGTCATGCTAGACTGTGTACATGGGGCACGCGTTAGCAGTTAATAACTGGTGTGCAGTCCACCCCAGAAAAAGACAATAACTCGGGATGATGCGCCGATAACTTGGACGTTCACACGGGCGCGGCCAATCGTACGGGTGTAGTGGTGCGTTCACAAAAAAGGGATCAAACGCTCAGCCTATGTATTTCTTGTGTAAATAGATAATTTAGTGCCATTGGTTATTTACTTTAAACATAATGCATTGACGTGTTAGTGTAGAGGCACACAAAAAGAAATGGATATTGTAGTCAGCTACTTAAAAGTGTTACCTCATATGATTACATAGCCTCCATTTCATGAATTGTGTACCCGTTGAATTCATATATGAATATTATGTATATTACTTCAAAATAGAAACTTAAATCATCCAAGACTAATGAATTTGAATGCAAGAGTAACAATGGTGCATGTTCATGATAGCTACATTGGTTGTTTGAAGAAACATCACTGTAACTTTGGCATGCACAACTAAAAAGGCTTATTTAAATAGAAAAAATGTGATATGTGAGTGTCCAATCTTTATAGCTTTGAATCAATATTGTACCTTTGGCCACGATACAAAGTAGATATTGACTTATGTTCAAGCGATGCACATCCACGATCGCTAGATAGTGATACATCAATGAATTGTGCAATCTCTCTCACACGCATACATATCTCATTTCCTTGTGGGCATCGGAATCACACACGTGCACTTCGTGTATTTCTCTCCCTCCGTCAGGGTTAAATTTGTCTTTCTACCCCATCCTACAAGTCTCTCATACAGAAACACACACACTCTCTATGTCTAACACGCTCACCCCTTTAATTCCGCCCACCCACAGCCACTAATGTCTCTCACACATATGCTATCTACCTATCCCTTAATATAGCTAGATATGTGTCACACAAACTCCTTCTCCCTACTAGCAAGATGCCCATGCGTTGCACGGAACGTCAAGAAGAATTTGTATGAGAAGTTTATCTTGTGGGAGAAAAGGATGAATGAGGGAATGCCTTATTTGCAAATGCGGAGAGGGGTGTGGGTATCTTTTTGCAAAATTGCCATAGTTTCCTTCCGGTCCGTCGGATATAAATCGGATGGCCTATATTGCAGGATGGCAGGAACACCATCATCACCAACTCTGTTTTTTTATAAGAGTAGAGATATGTGAGTGTCACTGCCCCCCCCCCCACACACACACACTTCCCAACACCGAAGGAGTAGGGTGACACCTCGATCTTGATACTAATCTATCGACTGGCTTCTCTCTCAAACATACACACACACACACTACCCGGCACCGAAGGAGTAGGGTGGCACATCGATCTTGATAATAATCTATCTACTCCTCTTTCAAACACACACACACACACACTCGCTAGTTGTGCCTATGTGTCTACCGCACACACTCTTAATACGTCT